>NW_019174820.1:855765-937058 GCF_002260705.1 Seriola dumerili | reverse complement strand
GGGGGGGGGGGGGGGGTAACCATGGTAACCCGTGTTTAATGTCACAACGTTATGAACTTCGGGGTAATTCGCTCAGGCAAGAGGACGAGAAACAAAAGCAGCCACATAACTGATGGTCAGAAAATGTGTTTCTAAAATAAACGCCACATCATTTGTAGATGTTGTTTTTATTATGATTATTATTATTATTATTATTATTATTATTATTATTATTATTATTATTATCATTATTATCATTATTATTATTATTATTATTATTATTATGATTATTATTATTATCATTATTATCATTATTATCATTATTATCATTATCATTATCATTATCATTATTATCATTATCATTATTATCATTATTATCATTATTATCATTATTATTATTATCATTATTATCATTATTATTATTATTATCATTATTATTATCATTATTATCATTATTATTATTATTATTATCATTATTATCATTATTATCATTATTATCATTATTATCATTATTATTATTATTAGCTGTCATGATTTACTTTTTGTTTGAACACTTTTGGACTTTTGTTTCGTTTTATTTTGTATCACTTCCCTTGTGTGCCTTGTGGTTTTCTTACTTCCTGTCTTTGTCCTGTTTCCCGCCTTATTGATTGTCTTCATGTGTCTCACCTGTGTTTGATTACCTGTGCCTCCCCTCTGTCTCTGTCACTTCGTCCTGTCTGCTTCCTGCTGCGTCTCTTCGTGTTTAGTTTTCAGTTCCTGAATTTTGTTCCTTCGTTATGAATCAGATTTTTTATTTTCCACACCTGACTGGATTTTGTTTCAGCTTTAGAGAAAGACTTCAGTGTTTTGTCTTCGTTAATAAATCTGTATTCACTCCCTGAACTGTGAGCTCAGCTTCATGTCAGCAGCCCTGCCTGCGGTCACTGTGCCTGCACTTTGTAAATGCCTGAGCAGCTCGACAGTAGGACAAACAGCGTGACTCTCCTACAGACAAACATCAGCTGTTCGGGTCTATTTCCTGTGTATATATATATATACACTTCAGATGGACAGTATGTCATCGTGTCATGTGTTTGGACAAACTGAAGCTTCTGCTCACTCTTGTTGGTTCAGAGACTTTGTCGCCCGCTCAGCCGTACAGACAGTCTGCAGGTTCAGTCCAGTCCGTCTCCTCGCGGCCAGGAGCCACTTCAGCCCAAACATGTCGCCTTAAATCACATGTGGGTGCCGCCGCGACGACATGTGACACAAACTGACGGCCGCGGACGTGTTTCCTAACAGACTGTCAGACATCATTGTGGTCTGCGTGTTCCGGTCTGGTGCCGGAGGTTCATTTAGTTAAAGAGTAAAGACAACTGCAGTATAAGTTCTGATGTATGTGATTCCTCTGAGCCACAGAACACACACACACTGTACATTATTCAGACTCAGTCACACACACCGTCCCCCATAGACTCCCATGTTAAAATGTCTTTACAGCAGAAATCAACATGTTTACAGCCTGGTACAGAAACTGTTTTGGTCTCTAGAGATAATTTCCTCCTTCATGACACCTGTTTATATAACTCACCTGTTTATAAAACTCACCTGTTTATATAACTCACCTGTTTATATAATTCACCTGTTTATATAATTCACCTGTTTACATTTTATTACAGTTATGGAGGATTGAGGGCGTGGCCTCTTTGAGTGACAGGTGGGTAAGTGTACGTTTGTCACAAACCAACATGCACTGAAGTCTCATCTCATCTGCCAAGATGGCGACGGTGAAGTAGCTCACTCTGAGCTTCAGAAACCTGTGAGTGACGTCACAGAGGCGACGTCCATCTTTATTTACAGTCGATGACAAGTGTGGATTAGTCAATGCATAAGATGACATTTGATAAGATGGGATAGATAGATAGATAGATAGATAGATAGATAGATAGATAGATAGATAGATAGATAGATAGATAGGAAACTGCAGAACATCAATATCAAATACTTTAAAACCCTGATTGTTCTTGTGTGTATGTGCATATATATTTACATCTACGTGTGGTTGTGTGATAATATGTGGCTGTGTGTGCGTGTGCGTGTGTGTGTGTGTGTGTGCTGTGCAGTGTGATGTAATGTGATGTGATGTGTGTATTATCTCTACACGTGTGTGTTTTGGGGCCACCTGCTGTGTGTATGCCTGTTCAGCTGCTCTCCCACTGAGTCTGCAGCCAAATAATACTTCATTAAAATACCAATAAATACTCCAAAAATCACTCCAACACCCACAGAGAAAGAAACTTAATTAAAATACCAATAAGCAATTAACTTAATTTCATCACCCAATAAATAACCAACTTCATCAAAATACCAGGCAGGAGCCAACTTCATTCAAAGACACCCAATCAAATGCAGTGAAAGGAGTGTGTGCTGCTGCTGGTTTGTGTTTGTGCAACATCGTGCTAAATGTGTGTGTGTGTGTGTGTGTGTGTGTGTGTGTGTGTGTGTGTGTGTGTGTGTGTGTGTGTGTGTGTGTGTGTGTGAGTGATTTAGATGGTAATAACCCGGGCCACGCTCTGGAAGTTTCTCTCCACGAAGAGATGAGATCCGTTTTATTCTTCCTCCGTTCATCCCACGTTCATCTCACAGCTGGACTTTTGTCTCTCTCCATCGCCTCCTCTCCTCTCTCCTCTCTTTCTGTCTTTTCTCTTTGGTCGTTCTTTGGTTTCACTCTTCCTCTCCATCTCTCTCTCTCTCTCTCTCTCTCTCTCTCTCTTTATCTGCACAGCATCTCTCTCACATGCTAATCTGGGCTGAGCGATTGGCTGGTTCAGAGGAAACGGAGAGAGAAATAAAACGACAAAAGGTCGAATATATAGACGAATGGGAAGAAGAGAGAGATGTGGGGAGGTGGGGTGGAGGGTTGTAAATGATGAAGAACATTGACTGACGTAAGTGTTCTGTGATTGGTCGAACACGTGAGCCAATGCAGCAACGGGGATCGCCATTTTTAAACATGTCAGCAAATGGAAACTAAATCTGCACCCCACCTTCCCAACCGCGCCGTCCTCCATCTTGTCACTGCCGTCATAGCAACGGTTGCTGGCTGGCTTGCGTCACGTCAGCGTTTCCTGTTGTCGGCGCGAATGCAGAACAGAAAGAAGAAGTCCTTGAAGGTGTGTGTTTCTCGAGGGCGCCCTCCAGTGGACGGTCCCCAGAACTGTTCGGCCTGTCTCCTGAAATGGCGCTAAAGTTGATGGCTAAAGGTCGAAGGTCAAGGTCAGTGTGACCTCACAAAACACTTTTTTTAGCCATTACTCAAGACTGGACAGCAGTGGTTAATACTTTCTGTGACTCTGGATAAACAGGGATGTGACCTGGAACTAGTCCGAGTGGCGGAGGGATACGAGCAGGAGGAGGTGGTTCTACTTTAACATTAAACAATGTGACGAAGACACAGAAGCAAACTGCGAGGAAGGATTAAAGAAGAAACACTGAAATCGACCTGAACCTCGAGGACGAAGACGCTCTCTGTGACGATCAGAGCAAAACTGATCAAGAACTAATTGATCTGAACCGATCAATAGTGTGTGATTTCTTCACTCAGACGACTGCGGTCGCTGGAGAGGTTCTGCTCCCTGAGGTGGAGCTGAACCGAGGAACCCAGAGTGGGTGATGGAGCTCAGGTCAGGTGATGGAGGAGGGTTACCTGATGTCTCGTGTGTTTAATGTGGTGACCTGCAGTTTGTTGAAGGGTGGAGATGCTGTAGGAAGAAGGGATAAAGGAAGAGAGAGAGAGAGAGAGAGAGGAGGAGGAAGAGGAGGGACAGAAAAGGTAAGGGTGACGGGAGAGGGATGAAGAAAAGAAAAGGATACATGAAAGATGGAAGTTGAAGGAGGGAGGAACTGGAAAGATGGAAGATGCAGGAGGGAGGGAGGTGGGGAAGGAAAAGAGTGAGAGAAAGAGGAATGGAGATCTATGGAAGAGAGACAGATGGAGGAAAGACAGGAGGTGGAGGGGATGAAGGAGACGGTGAAGAAGAGCAACGCGGGAAAAGAAAGGAAAGATGGAGGAAGGAAACACGACGGAGGTGAGGTAGTATGAAAAAGAAGGGATTGATGGAGGGAAGAGAGGCCTGTAGCAGAGGAGGAGTGGAGGAGAGGGAAAAGGAAACCAGATTTTTTTTAAAAGAGAGAGAGACTGTTGGGAAACACACACACACACACACACACACACACACACACACACACACACACACACACACACACACACAGTCTGTGGTTTATTCCCCAGTGTCAGAGGAACATTGAAAGTGTGAGGAAATAACAAGGGACCGAGTCATTTAATTTGACTTCATGAAGAGAGTGTGTGTGTGTGTGTGTGTGTGTGTGTGTGTGTGTGTGTGTGTGTGTGTGTGTGTGTGTGTGTGTGTGTGGCCGTACAGGTGTGTTTCAAACTTGTCTGTGGGTTCCAGCAGATCACAGCTCGCCAACATGAGCTGATAATCAAGTCCCCACACTTTTTACATGGAAACAGAGACAGAGAGAGAGAGAGAGAGAGAGAGAGAGAGAGAGAGAGAGAGAGAGAGAGAGAGAGAGAGAGAGAGAGAGAGAGAGAGAGAGAGAGAGAGAGAGAGAGAGAGAGAGAGAGAGAGAGAGAGAGAGAGAGAGAGAGAGAGAGAGAGAGAGAGAGAGAGAGAGAGAGAGAGAGAGAGAGAGAGAGAGAGAGAGAGAGAGAGAGAGAGAGAGAGAGAGAGAGAGAGAGAGAGAGAGAGAGAGAGAGAGAGAGAGAGAGAGAGAGAGAGAGAGAGAGAGAGAGAGAGAGAGAGAGAGAGAGAGAGAGAGAGAGAGAGAGAGAGAGAGAGAGAGAGAGAGAGAGAGAGAGAGAGAGAGAGAGAGAGAGAGAGAGAGAGAGAGAGAGAGAGAGAGAGAGAGAGAGAGAGAGAGAGAGAGAGAGAGAGAGAGAGAGAGAGAGAGAGAGAGAGAGAGAGAGAGAGAGAGAGAGAGAGAGAGAGAGAGAGAGAGAGAGAGAGAGAGAGAGAGAGAGAGAGAGAGAGAGAGAGAGAGAGAGAGAGAGAGAGAGAGAGAGAGAGAGAGAGAGAGAGAGAGAGAGAGAGAGAGAGAGAGAGAGAGAGAGAGAGAGAGAGAGAGAGAGAGAGAGAGAGAGAGAGAGAGAGAGAGAGAGAGAGAGAGAGAGAGAGAGAGAGAGAGAGAGAGAGAGAGAGAGAGAGAGAGAGAGAGAGAGAGAGAGCGAGCTCATCTGAGGTGGCAGTAGATAATGAAGCTGGGTGTGTGCAGGGCGGCCGACAGGTGGAGCCCACACTCCTCTGCAGGTGGAGACCCGTCAGGACGTCATGTACATGTGTTACAGATATCTATATGAATGTCTGTATAACAGAATATATTTAATTTACGTGCAAGTTCATTAAAACAACAAACATCAACAGCTGGTTTCACACGGGAATCGAACACACGGCTCTCCTGCGTCACATCCGCCTCCTCCTCCTGACGTGGACTCTGTCCCTTTATACCACCGACTCTTTCCCCTTCGCTCCTGTCATCACTACGACCACTAGGTGTCACCTAGCAACGAAACCTAACTATGATGTCACAACACCCTGCTGCAGACGAGCTGTGGGACAGGACGGCCTCTAAATATCAGTTTATGTCACATTTTGTCACTCACTCTGTCATTTTCTCCATTTTTAAACATTTTCTTAAATTCACTTTTTTTTAAAAAGGTTCTTGAATGAAATAAATAATAATAAAAGTGTTTTGCTACAGATGCTGAAGAACTGAAGCCCAGTTTTTGAAATTCTTTAAACCTCTTGTGAAAACAAACCTTTACTGATGTGTACGAATTGATCTGGTGCTTGAACTGTGTTTATCAAAGTCTTATGTTCCTCAAACACAGCACCATTAATGAGTAAACTAATAGATACATGTAGAATAAATGCCTCTAATGAACCTCATGTTCGAGGCTGCTTATTGGCTCGTAGCTCCAGCTGTGAGTCACGTGTGATCTTTCATCTAAAGCACATCTCTCTGCTGTGGATATTAACAGAAAGATGCTGGAGACCTCAGAGGGATTTAATAAACACCTGGATTTATTTTTAATATCATGTCATCTTTGATCGGTCTCAGTCCTCCAGACGGCGTGTCCTCCTCTTCTTCTGTGGTGTCTGTGGACCCGTGTTTGTCAGAGTGTGCGGGGTCTCAGCGGGGCTCCTGAGCACGATGCTGTGTGACAGACAGACTGACAGATCCACAGATGTGAGAATGTAGAATAATACCACCTGTACGGACGGAGTCATCACACGCGCTCCGCAGGAAACAGGGAGTGTGTGACGGCGGGAATGTAGATAAGAAGGTTTACGTGCAAGGACCAATTTATTTTTCTTGGCAGGGTGGGAAGGCCGCGGAGACACGTCTCACGTGTCCACCTGACAGCAGAAGTCTCAGTAATGAAAATCCTCTCAGACTGTATTTAGATCCGAAGAGGTGACACGCAGGACGATGTCTGGATGATGATGAACCTCCACCTGCGGTTTCTTCTCTGACTGCAGGTGAAGCACCGGGCGGAGGCCGGAGCAGGCCGCGCGCTCTGAGCCTCAAACAAACATGGCGGTTTGTGAGGCGCGAGGCTCCACAGTCCACGACTCTTCTCAGAGAATCTGCTGTTTGTTTCTTTACAAACCAAAAAAAGAACCATGAACACTTTTTTAAAATAAATGTATTCGTCTCATTAGCAAAGTTTTTTTTCCATAAATGTAAATTGAGTAATAAAAATGTTTTTGTTAAAGATGTGGAACAACATATAAAATGAATATCTAAATTAACACACACACACACACACACACAGACTCACACACACACACACACACACACACACACACACACACACACACACACACACACACACACACACACACACACACACACACACACACACACACACACACACACAACCCCGTCGTCTTGGAAAACAGCTTCACATAATTATCCCGCGGCACTGAAAGTCTGCTTTTCTTTTCTTGCAGGAAATTGCTGCGTATCGCTGGAAATCCATTGAAAGCCTCAAACAAAGAAGAGAAAAAGCAACTGTGGCTACAGCATGGATTCCTCCACACACACACACACACACACACACACACACACACACACACACACACACACACACTGTCCATTGTCTTCTCCTCCATTATCAAAACCAACAGTGTGTGTTTTTTTTCCTCCTGTGTGTGTTTTGTGGTGGCTGTGGTGGAGCCGACACCCAGTGGGAGAGCCCGCCTGCCTGTGGGGGGACAGATGGGTGTAATTATGTTATTTTTACCTCCTCCAGGAGCTGGCTGCCAGCTCGGGGAAATTAGCATCACACCTGTGTGTAATTGGCTAAATTAGCTTGTCGAGCGGCAGAGCTGAGACAGAGGTGGACGGCGATGTGTGTGTGTGTGTGTGTGTGTGTGCGTGTGTGTGTGTGTGTGGGGGAGGCAGGTAAAATCAGAGAGTAGTTGTTTAGTGTGTCGGAGAAGAGGCTGTCAGGGGAGCGAGATGTCACACCTGGAATGGAAAATGTCGCCCGGCAGCTCTGCACACAAACACACACTCTGACACACAGTCACACAACACAGAGAGACGACGCTGAAGAACAAACCGGAGGAAAGAAAAAAGACACAAAACAAACAGCACACACAGACAAACAAAAACAGAAGAAGACGTAAACACACCACCAGCGAGTGGAGGCGCAGGACGTGAACGCAAACACTCAACACTCAACACGTTCCCACACACTGATGAATCGGTCTAGAGGAACGTGTGATGTGTTCATCTGGATCGGGACTAACGCATGTCACCATCTCCATCAGCCGCAGACTGTCCTCAACTCGTTTGGGACTCTAACGAGAGACTTTAATCTGCTGCGGTCACGTCCACATAAAGACGGACTCAACTCCTAGCGAGGAACGTCATTTTCACATTTACTTGTTGTAACGCTCCAGTCCAGGAGAATGGGAGCGCAACGTAAGTACGAGGAGGATTTCCTCCCCGGTCCCTAAAACTAAAGTCACAACACTGAATGTCAATGAGGTCACCAAGGCCACAACAACAAACGAGAGAAACCATCTCCCCAAAAAACCTCCTGGCTAACCCGAGGTGGAAACTAACGACAGAGAAGACCGTGACTGAACCTCACTCCGCAGGATAAAGCCAAACAGGAGGAAGTAGCTCAAAAATAAAATGTTCAGTGATATTTACGAAGTGAATCTATTTACAATCACCAGAACAAACCCAGAACTATTTCCAATACTCACGCCGGCTCTACGGGCCGGACTCAAGGTCACAACGAACACAGACCACACGGCGCTTGGGGGCCGGGACGCTGCATTACATGGAAAAATCACAGTTGGACTATGGGAAAAATTGCTTTGGGAACCCACCTCCCCCTCCCCAATTTCCCAGAGAGGTAAAATCCAGTCCCAGAGGACAGCGTGTTCCTCTGGGACTGAAGCCTTCATGGACCTGTTGCTCAGGCTGGACTTGGTGGATCAAATTTCATGTCTCACTGGTACCTGAAGGCAACACGTCAATGTACGATGTAATTGAAGCTCGATACGGCCTGACTGCAAATAGTCCTTAGGGTTTTCTGATGAAGCATGAATCTGTCACCTCTGTTTGCAGAGTTTGGCATAAATGTTCACTAGGACTCAAGGATGAACTGATTAGATTTTGGTGGTCAAAGGTCAAAGGTCAAGATCGGTGTGACCTCACAAAACACTTTTTAGCCATTACTCAAGACTTCACACAGTAATTATGACAGACTTTCACACACATGGTTCATATTTTCTCTGACTGGATAAACAGGGATGTGACCTGGAACTAGTCTGAGTGGCGGAGGGATACGACCGCGATGAGGTGATTCCGGTTGAGAGCTCAAGGACTCCTGGGAGCCAAAATGGTTCGACCTAACATCAGGTCTTTGTTATACTGGAGAGTCTGACGTCATCAACCTTTATTTATTAGAAACGGAGAGAAAACAAAGCAAACAACCTGAACACAAAAACCAGTTCCTAATAAAAACATTTAAACTCACAAACATTACCATTTAAAAGATTTAAAAGTACATTTCTAAACTGTCCCAATGTTTTCAGGGAGTCGATATTTAAACTGTGTTGTAGGTTATTCCAGGAGTCTGCAGCACCTTCACCTGAGGAGCGTGCAGTGATCCGGTCCTGACAGCGGGTTCTGGAAAACCAGGTGTAGAACACAGTGTTGAGTTTAATTAACAGATGGACAGAGAAGACAGTGATGTAGTATAATGACGAGTGGAGCGCTCAGCTTGCAGCACCTGCTGTCAATCATTCTGTGCTGAGGACCCGCCCACAGCTGGATCATCTGGAGGTTTTCAAACACAAAATAATCGACTGTAGCGAAGAGAAGATGATTCAACAAAGAGCAGCTGTCAGACATCAGATGATGCTGAGCACTGAAGTACGTGATGTGTAATTAATATTGGTAATATGATCCACATCAACGTACTGGCTCACTGTCAACATGATGACCTTTGTCACATGTTGCATATAATCATAATGTTCATGAGCTGCAGGCAGTTGATCCAAAAAAAGCAAAGATTAGTCAGTAACAATAAATATGTTTTCTGTTGCTGAAATATGTTTTTTTATATATATATAGATATATAGATATCTATATCTATATATATATATTTCCTGCCCTCAGATTTATCTTGTAACCTCTTTCAGGGTCCCGACCTTCAGGTTGGAAACTGCTGATGCAGAAGTCTTGAACAGAGGGAGGTTTATTTGTGTGACACCTTTCAACAACAATTTAAAACATTCATTCAACATTAAAACAAGATACAAACGAAACAGGAGGAAAGACAAAGAAAACCCACCGATATAAACAAGATTTTAAAAGAGTGAAATCAAACCAGAGATAAAATAAGATGAAATTGAGCAAAATAAATTAAAGAGGTGAATAAAAGTGCAGCTACAGTGAGATACGACTGAAACAGGATTAATTAAAAGTGTCAAACGGAAAAGTTTTAAGCTTTGGTTGAAAAGATCTGAGAGAGAGAAATACACCTGGCAGGTTTATGGTGAAACATTTTAATTTTGAGCCCCTGGTAATAAACAGGAGAATAAATGAAATCTAAAACAAAAAGAAGAAGAATGAAAGACTTCAGCCGTCAGTGTGAAGGAAAATAAAACCTGGAAGAAAAAGTGTTTTCATCCCTGCTACGGTCGAAAAGTCTTCTCCCCTCTCCACTTCCACAGAAAGGTCAGAGGTCAACAGGTAGCAGATCAGTGTCTGTGCTCCTGATGGGGAATTCACTCATTTATTTATAGACATGAAATCATTTTCTCTTTTGTCTTTTCATGGACCAGGCCTCCAAATGAACCCTCTGCTGCCCTGACCTCTGAGAGGAAAACAGCCCCAGTGACGGCACCGCTGATCTGTTGGCTCCATCTACAGGTGAGTCCATGTAACAGCAGCATCACGTTTCAGATGTTGGAGGAATGCTGCAGAGATCCCTGCTGAATAAAAGTCAACTCAATGTTAACAGTTTTAATATTCTCTCCCTTCTTTTACATTTTAAAACATCAGTTACTCAGTGATGTCTGTGATTGTACTGATGCTGAATGTGTCTTATTATTTATTTGTCTTGTTTTCTTTACTCAGGTCTGTCTTGAGCTCATTGAGAATACCTGATTAAATAAAGGTTATACATCATATCAATCAAAGATCTGGGAACTTTGTAGTAATCAGTCATCCAGTAACAAGTTGTGTCATTACTTTTTGTTCAGTGATTTACCACGAAGCCTCCTGTCACGAGCGCATGGTGTGCAGGGAAAGACAAAGGTTGAGAATGTGTTCTTTAATGAGGTGAAGGAAGAATAAATAAAATAAAAATGAGATGATTTTAGTGAGACCTGGGTTGGAAAACACTTTTTGCTTACTTCCTGAGGCTATTTCAGGAATCTCTGAAAATAATTACTAATGAGGAACACTGTGGAATTTTATTTATTTATGTTTATAATTTTGTGTAAACAGATTCATTGATTCTCAGCTGTAGTCAGAGTCATGGTCAGTAGGTGGCGGTAGTGAGTAATTTCAATGTTTACCAACTTCCGTTTAATCAAACTAACAAAGAAGAAGAAGAAGGAGCGGAAACAGTTGCTGCTAACGCTGTCGTAGCTAACTCGCTAGCTGCTCGTGTCATTGTAATTGAGTTCGATCAAACAGTTAAAATGAACAAACTTATTAAATCGCAGGAGTTTGACTCGTATGAGATCGAGGAGCCGAGCGACGAGGAGAGAGCCTCCAGCAGGTCGGAATTCACGACGACAGTTAGCTTTAAGACGGTGTAGCTTTAGCACCGTGAGGCTACGGTGCGGCTAGCTAGCTGCATGCTAACGTAAACAAACAGTTACGAATGAAGTTTTTTCTATAAACGTAGATTTTTATTAATCTAACATTAAAGACCTGACGGCAGAGCTGTTAGCTGTCGGTGCTTAAATCTCCCGCCAACTTTGTCTTTGTTGTAGTGCTGTTTATTAACACGATAATAATGTAAGATCATACCAGTCAACACAGCCTGGGGTTAAAGATACAAACAGCCACGAGTATAAAAACTCATATTTGTGTTGGAGGAGAAATCATAATTCTGAAGTTGTAAGTAAAGCAAGTAAATACACAGAAGTAGATTTAAAGTTGATTTATTCGTCTTAGTGTTATTTTTTTTGCATAAGGACAAGTTTCCTGATGAACCATGTTATTTATGTTTAAAGATGAGTTTAAGACTAGCGAATGTAATGAAATGATTAAAACGAAGCATATTTGGAAGTGGTGTGATCTTATCGGCTCCTGGTTGGTGCCAGGATAGATTGATTTCTAAGAATTGAAATATCAATCGGTGTCCTCGTGTTGATTAATCAATGAATTGTTTGGTCTATTAGATGTCAGCCAACAGTGAGTCCTCACAGCTCTGTGTGTTCGGAGGCGGGTGAGAATCAGGGCTGGAGTCGTTAGTTGACCTGTAGCCTGAGTAGGTGAAACAGAACAAAATGTTAACTCCTCTCTTTCTCTCTCTCTGTCTCTGTCTCTCTGTGTTTCAGTTCGGAGGACGAGCTGGACGTGCTGCTGAACGGGACTCCGGACCAGAAGAAGAAACTGATCAGAGAGTATCTGACGGGGGAAAGCGAGTCGTCCAGCGGGGATGAGTTTGAGAAGGAGATGGAGGCTGAGCTCAGCTCCACCATCAGGACCATGGAGGGAACCTGGGCACCATCAGGAACAGGTAACACTCAGCTGCAGTCACCATGAAAAGAAAACATTACACACAGAACAATAAATGACAAAGTAATAAATAAAAACAATAAAGATAAGACAATAATAACAGGAACTGAGGAAACACTGAAGACTGGAGCAAAGATAAAGATCAATCAATGAAACACTTTAACAGAGGAGATGTATTGAGTAAAGTGAGTAAAAGCAGAAATAAAAGTACAAATAAAATCCAGTAAAACAGCTCAAAATATATAAATAAATAAATAAATAAATAAATAGAAAGTTAAATAAATAAAATTTAATTAAAAGCCAGACTAAAATGTTCAGAGTTGAGTTTGCTTTTAAAAAATTATATCAAAGCTTTGGGCTGTTAATTAATGGAACCTAAATCTTTGTTAGACTGAAAAGCGACAGTTAACCCCACAATTAATGGACTAACCTGCTCACTGTGCTCTGTGAAACACGACCTACCATCTTTGTGTGTTTGTTCTCCAGCAGAAACCTCAGGAGGAGGAGGAGCAGCAGGAGGAGGAGGTGGTGGTCCTGGACTTCTGAATCCTCGGATGTATGATAACATCTACTTCGACTCTGACTCAGAGGGAGAGGACACGCCAAGTAAACATGTCATCACTATGAATTATTATGTTCTGTATGGATCCACATATATGATTCGTCATTACATTGACTCTCTGACCCTCTGCAGGCAGCTCCACAGGCCAGAGGCGGAGACAGCGGATCATACCGACCAATGACGAGCTGCTGTACGACCCCGACGAGGACGACAGAGACCAGGCCTGGGTGGACGCCAGGAGGAGACAGTAAGACACTCAGACAGTTCACCTGGAAAAGACTGACACTAGGTTTTGTCACGTTGTAGTCATCTGCTCTCTCGTCTTCCTGTCCAGGTACAACAGCAGGAAACGACCAGCAGGGGCGTTTCGCTCGCAGTCTCGTCGGACTCAGGGTTTACCCAGCAGTGACGCTGTCCTCAACTGTCCCGCCTGCATGACCACGCTCTGTCTGGACTGTCAGAGGTGAGACTTACACTTAGCACTCACTCCAACAAAGTGAGGGATGTTGGAAGAAACTATTTCTGTTCCTTTTTACATCACCTGCCCAGACCAACACACACCTGTTGGGCTGCTCTCTTCTTCATGTGGTGTTTTGTTTTACTCAGTCCATCAAATTCTGATTTGGAAGATAATTAAGGAGAGAAGTAAAGTCATTTTCAAAAGTGTGTTTTTGAGATTAGGAAGTTTTAAAAGTCAGCAAGTCATGGCAGATACCCCTAATTTGCATAAGGTATAATAGAAGTAAAGGTAAAAAATTTCAAAATAAAAGCCAAGAAGATCTGTAAAATTGGAAAAAAAGTAATAAAAAACAGTCTTTTTTCCATACTTTGACACTTTAAAATGGAAAAATTAACTTCCTGTAAGTACTCGGACTGAAACACATGATCAAACAATGAATCAACAGCGTGACTGAAATGTGTTAGCTGCAGTTCAGAGACAAACATTATCAGAGAAGCTGGGCTTTAATCAATATTCATTCTGTGATCTGGTTTCTGTTGTTAACATGTCTCAGTATCTGAACTAGTTTCAGCTGTCAGCTTGACTTCAGCTGATCTCATTGGCTTTATTTACTGATGAAATGCCGACTGATACGTTTACAGGGTTCAGCTACATTGAGATGTCTTGGTTGTGTCCACTCAGGCATGAGAAGTACCGGACGCAGTACAGAGCCATGTTCGTCATGAACTGCACGGTGAAGAGAGACGAGGTGTTACGCTATAAAACGCAGCAGGAGAAGAAGCAGAGGAACAGGAAGAGGAGGAGGGGCCAGAAAACGGAAACACCAGCAAACGAGGCTCCCGACCCGTCGCCGGCGGGGATGGATGCTGACGAGGTTTACCACCCGGTGCAGTGCTCCGAGTGCTCTACAGAGGTGGCCGTGTTCGATAAAGAAGAGGTTTACCACTTCTTCAACATCCTGGCCAGCCACTGCTGAGACGGAGCGAGCGAGCTCTGAGCAGGACGCATTTTTATTTCAGCAGTTTGTCTCTGGCTCCTCGCCTCAGCTTTGTGATTTAAGAAGAACCAGGTCAGCTGCTTCTTCAGCATCCCGCCTGAGACGGAGAATCCTGCTGTGAGTCTCTCCTAGGCGCCAATCTGTTGGTCAGGAATCAGGAAAGCAGAGGAACGTCAGCAGCACGTCACCTGTCCGTGAAACCTTTGAAATATCTGACTAAAGCTGGAATCGGGCTCTGAACATCTGCTGGTTGCAGCTCTGGTGGACGTACTGAACTGTAAACACAAGAGCCCGACTGACACATGATCCAATATCAATGTTGATTTGATTTGAGAAGGACAAACATCAGATAGTGGCAGTTACCTAAACACGTCACAGTCACAAACCTTTCTAATAATTTTTATTAACTTTCTTTTTTTTTAAGGATTGTGAGCTGGGTGATGTACTGGGACATTTCAAGGTCAAAAAATAAACTCGTCAGTGCTGTCTGCTGAACAGACACTTGTTTTTTGAGATTTGTCTACTGACATATATGCACGATCTAGCTGCAATAAGATTTTTTGGTATCTCTCTAGTACACAGTGAACTTGTGCAGTCTCATAGGATCAAACTCCTTTTCCCCCTGGTGTCCTTCAGAGTCGGCTGTAAGGCAGTAGGACTTGAGAGATACTGTGCAGACTGTAGTTGCTGTTTGGTTTATTGAAGCTCTCTGGGCTTCATGGTTTAAGATCTACTAGACCAGCTTTTAGTTTCACAACAGGGTTGACATTATTCTATATTTTTGTTACTGTCAACAAATCCCATAAAAAGACCCAAACGACTTCCTTACTCTGTCTGTTGTTCATTGGTTTCTTCTGAAGTAAATCTCACTAAAGTGAAGTTCAATTTAAAAAAGTTATTTCTTAAAACAGCTGCTCTGTGTAGTTTTTATCAAACGAAGGAAGGAAATTAGCCACACAGAATGAAAATCTGCCAATCATGTAAAATGAGCTCCATACAAATACAACACGCTCTACATAGAATTACAAACTAAAGTATGCTTTATTTAGATTTTTTTTCAAGTGCTTTTGTATTAAAAACATTTTCCATTTCATCTTACTAAAACTTTTACATTGAAATAATCACAACTTCTGAATTAAGATACATGCATACAAATGAAATAAATAAGATAAGGTGAAATAAATGCAACATATAAATAAGGATAATGAAAAAAATAGCACAAAAAATATTTCCAAAAGGAAAAAAAAACAAACTATATACAAAGGGGTACCATTAAAGATAACAAAGATATTAAAGGAAAATATTTATGGCTTTACAAGTTTCTACTATTTTTATTGCTTTACTGTTCTTTATTTCATGTAATGAATTAATAGTGTCTAATTTTTATTTTGAATTCTTGGATGTGTGGTTTCTTTTGCATTGATGGATGTAGTATTTTCCATAGAGTCAAAATATATATATATTTTTTTACAATCAATATAATTCTTATAAAAAATATAATTTTTCTAAATTAATAGTTGAACTATTCAGCATCTTAAAGAAATATTCTTTATCTAACCAAAACAATTTATTAGACAGGCATTCATAAAATAACTGACAAATACTCAGTTTCGTAATTGCAAAATACATATTTTTCATCAATATCATGTCTGAATCATGAAAGTACCTGGTTTACAGGATAAATCAAGTGTATGATTTTACACTAAACTTCCCTAATTTTGTTTATAACAAAATATTTTTTATTATAATTCTTATTTCTTAAAGAATTTCAAACTTTTTTCCATTTTATATTTTCAAATCTCGAGTTCAAAAACAGATTGGCAGGAAGGAGTGCTTTGTTTTGAAATCAGGATGTTGGAACTCCCTGGTCTGCGTCACAGCCGAATGCTCGTACGCGGAGTTGTGATTGGCTGAAAACGAGCACCTTATGATACGACGGTAGTCGTCAGTACGTTAACAGAAATTACCCTACCACGAGTCACGTCGAAAGGAAAAAAAACAGCGAGGAAAGAAAAATAAGTTGTCGTTTGTGAAGTTGGGACCATGGCCCTGGGTGACTGTTGGAAGCAGTTATCGTGGTTTTACTATCAGTACCTTCTGGTGACGGCGCTGTACATGCTGGAGCCTTGGGAGCGGACGGTGTTCAGTATCCTTTTCCGAGTGAACTAACTTCAGCCTTACCGAGCGAGCTAACATGCTAACTTAAGCTAGAGCGGTAGCAGGGCTAACTCATGATGCTAACCTTTCTAGTGAATAAACGCATTTAATTTGTGTTGTGAGTAACAGTTGAGGTATTTTATAAAGTTGCATCGGTTTATGTAAAATTCGGCATATAGACAATGTACTGTTGAGCCTCTTGTCGTTGAAACTGCCATGAATTAAACGTTTAAATAGTAGCAAACCTATACGAAGACAAATTGTGTGTGTACTAAAAATTGGATAATGTTTTTATTTTTTAATGAATGCCGAACTAAGTAATCAACTCTAATGTTTCAGAAAACTCCCAAATATTTGTTCTACAACGGACGTGTGTTAATCTGTGAGGGAATTATCATTAAACGCGTAGAATGTAAAAGGAGTTTTGAGTGGATTGCTGCGAACAGTTTGCGGAAGAGAAAAAAACAATCGTATTTGTAGTAAGAATTCATTCATGTTTGTTTTTTGAATAACCGTCGAATTAAAGCCTCTCTGCTAACGGATTAAAAGGGGTCTCCATTTCCGTTGTAGTGCTCTCGCACCTTTACCTGTAAGTAAAAACACACAAGAGGCGAAATTGTCAACGGAATTTGACATATGGTTTACTTCGTAGAAGAAGAAGAAGGGCGGCGTCGAGGCTAAGCTAGCTGCGGCTATTTAAATTTGCTTCCACAGTCAGGTGATCCACATGTGCCAGTAAATGGATGTTACATCATATGTACTTTTTTCATATTTGGATAAGGTAAACTTAAACCTGGAGAGTCAGGTTCATCCAGAAGAAAAGATTGGCAGTTAATATTTAAAGTGTACCTTGTTAATAGCTGTACTTTGATCCGTGGAGGTGCAGTAAGACAGTATCACATTATGTGCATGATGTGTTGGTAGGTGTCGCCCTCAGCCTGTATCCTGTCTTCCCTCAGGGGTCAGGTGTGATGGAGTGAATTAGTTAGAGGTTGTGTTATTGTCAGAGTGCTGTATCCCATCCGATGTTAAGTATTGCAGCTGCTCAGATATCACGCTGGTAATTGTTATGAAATCAATTTGCAGAAAATGAATCACAGTTGATTTTTTTTTTTTTTTTTACCAAAAAATACCAAATAAGCTCCGGTCACAGCTTCATGAATGTTCACACAAACTTGATTTCCATTTGACATGAAGAATTTCACATAAACATAAACATCCCATTCATTTCCTCACAGAGAATAAGTCGTTAAGTGACTGACAAAAATTCAGACTTGATGTGAAACTGACTCGAAGCTCAATTTCTTTATTTTTTGCTCCTGGTGTTAGAAACAGTTTGTGTCTCTGCTCCTTCAGAAGTTCTCCCTTAACCTTTCCTCCTCAGACTCACTGCTGGTCTCCGTGGCTGGCATGGCCATTTACACTGGCTACGTCTTCATGCCTCAGCACATCATGGCTATCCTTCACTACTTCGAGGTCATCCAGTGACACGATGACTCCGTCCGTCCCCCCGCCGGTCCCATCTGTCTCTGGCTTCCTGTCCGTCCCTCTGCCTGCCTTCCTGTCTCTCCTGGGTTTAAGGTCGGGCTTGTTTCCAACCATGTTAAGGCAGAGCGTCTCTCCTCCTCTCCAAAGTTAATTCACTACCAAAGGTCAAAACACTGAACGTCGTGCTGGAGGCCGAGTCGGACGATGTCATTCCCTGGGACTGTTTCTTCTTCTTCACTCGTATGAAATGTTCCCTGATTATGAACAGTGTTGGGCTCGGAGGTGAGGCCTTGGAAGAGTGTGCTTAGTTTTGTTTCATGTGTTCTGTTTGAATCAAGCGCACCTTACAGTTTTGAAAATGTGTAATTTATGGATGTGACTGGACAGTTTTATTTTTATTCCATGAAGAAATCAAACCATTGTTGTCTCAGAGTTTTATTCGGGAGCAGGAAACACAGCGATGGATGGAGAGAATATATTTTTGAGCCAAATATGATGATTATAGCAGCATCAGATCTCTGAGTGAGGCTGGGTTGTTTTTTATCAAAGTGGGCACTAACTGCTATTAAGGAACATTTTCAGCCATTTTTGTCCTTCACCATCATTTTCCTGCAGTTTTAAAGCCTCTGTTTCAACATACAGACACTGTCAGTGCCTGATGCAGCATCGTAACTGTCAGGTGGAGGTGATCTGAACTTTTAACCATATCCCATGGCTTTCTTCAGACGTGTTTAATGATGCACACCAACATCTTTTTCAGTGAGGGTTTTTTGTCATAATTGAAGATGTAAATTGACTGAAGCAGTGTTCCCATTTCAGAGACCGCCGATGAGGACAAACGTGCTGCAACGGCCCAAAACAACGGGCTGCAAATTCAGAAACATACTAAAATAAAACAAACAGCCAAATGAATTAACCTCGCTCAAAACATTATAATATTTTTATTATTTGTAGTTTTTCCTTTCAAAAGTTGAAGTATCTTTGAAACTGCAGAATGGTTGTAAAGTCTGCTGGAGCTTGTGCAGTTGTATCAGTTGGAATAACGGTTGTATCTGTCAGTCATCTGCTCGTACGTTAAACCTCCAGTTCAGCTCTACATTAGATTTTTTCACCACAGAGTAACGTCGGGTTTAAGCCTCAAAAAACAAACACAATGTGGTGAGTTGAACGGAGACGCCAACTCCTGTTCTTCTTCTGTTAGACGCATCAAATCCCCTGTGAGGAGCACGATGGGAAATAGACAAATACACGATCAATCACACTTATCATCCGTCATATATTTATTGTCAATAAGTGTAATGTGCAGATTATTATTTTACTCTTGAAATAACACTCCGGCTCGAAGGAGAGAATCTGACGACTCTTTGTCCTGCAGCTGGTCATGGCTGCAGCTGCTAGAACATACGCAACGCTCTGGTGACAGTTCTGTGGTCGAGGATGAAGTGACACCTGACCGTGTAGAGAGCGTTACAGAGAGTAGCCCTGCGTGATGGAAAATGACGGCTGACAGGTTGGAAACGACACGGTTCATCCTTTAAACTCCCACTTTTGTTGTAAACCGCACAGCAGGCAAATGTTAACGGTTTCCTCTTTGCACAGAAACGTTAAATGTTTAAGAAGTTCCATTTTTACTGTCATCTTCTTCAACGATATGTACTCCGACCACTACTGGTATCCCTTGGAAAATTGTGATTATTTTTTCCCTGCAAAATGGTGTATTTTTCTCAAGTTTGTGTATATAATCTTGTTATACATATTTGTAAAGTTTTGTAGTCGGATATGTTGGCGTATAGAATAAAATATTTGTGGTTTTTTGTGAGCTACTGATGCTAAATACTGTTCTATAACTCTGAAATCATTAAAGGGATATTTCACCAAGCTAAAGCAGTTTGTTTCACCTTTTGTTTGTTTGGCTGTAATCTGTTGTGACAAGCTGTTACTTCTGTAAGTCCATTTACAACAACCTGTTCAGAGTCACTGACCGACGAGGAGACGCTGTATTATGGTGTGTAATAATCACCAAAGGGAGGAAATACTGCTCACCTTGTACTGTTTAAAGGCGTCTGCAATACCTGCATGAGTCTTTATAAAATGTCTACAATCACACTCAGTTGAAGTAGTGTTGTTAGGGCTGCAACTAATGGTTATTGTAATCATAGATCAATCAAAAAAACAAAAAGTTATTCACTTTACTATCGTGATAAAGAAATGCAAGAATTTCTCACATCTGAATGGTTGGAACTGGAGAAGTTTGGGACTTTTTGCTTGAAAAATGACTTAAAATTGATTAACAAAACAGTTTCTGGGGAACAATACATTTGATTTATCAACTACAAATTTCAGCCCTGCAATAGTTATACAGTATAATCTCCATTAGTTATTTTTAATATTTAAGAATTTTTTATGTTCGTGCAAATTTACATTTAAAAGTTTTTCTTTCTGGTAAAGTCTACTGGCATCATTATAGGGTGTTTTTCTGTTCTTTTTATTTTTCGTGTATTTGCCGTTATTAGACACTAGATGGGAGTGTTTCCATGTTTTTGACCTGCCGCTCTCAGATCTAAATACGTACTTACAGCCATTTATGTTTTTTAAAGTGACATAAACAACTAACAAAGTAGAATTTTATTGTGGATATATTTTTGTAGATATTACATTTAAAAGATAAGACACTTTATTGGTCCCTACAGAAGCAAACAGGATAGAGAATATGCTGATTTTGTGAAATCTGTCAGTTCATTCACCGTACATGAAAACAAATGAGGCAAAATAAAATGAAAGAAATTGTATTTTTAGACACCATTAGTTTTAGCTAGATGTTCCTAATAAACTGATCAATAAGTGTTTGGTGTATCGTTATGTACAAAAAGTACTGAGGTTCAGCAACCAGCTGTGGCCACCAGGGGCATCACCGAGCGAGTCGCTGCTTAGCAGAACTTCAAGCGGCGAGCGAGGAAAAAACTCCGCCACCATGTTGTCTTCTACACCGTCTGTTTTGGTTCGAACCATAGACTAGATAAAAATGGACGCCGACTCCGGGTCTGGAAAATGAAGCCAATGCGGAAGTGCCTTAAACTTGAGTTCTATCGAATGACCATCAGGGGGCGACTGCACTGGTTGCAAAAAGAAGTCCGATTGTATTGAAGTTTATGAGAAAAATGATCCTACTTGTCACATGATTAGTTATCTCAGTAAACGTTTTCGTCATGTGTTTATGGTCTGAATCGCTAGTTTGAAATTTTCTTCAATACAACATGATGTTCATTTTTCAAATTATGGTCCTATATAAAAGAAAATAGACTGTTAAAGCAGAGTGTTTTTTAGGGCCTGCCTGTCAATCCGGATATGACGTCAGAGCGAGGTCTCGGACATTTAACTTGTCATTGTTTTTTCAGTTGATCAAAGTTAGCTCCAACATGTTGTTTACCTGAAAGTGTCTTGTTCTGTGTTCAGTTGTTCTCAAAGACACTAGAGGAGTCGACGGTTCATTTTTTTCCGGTAAGGACATTTTGTTTCAAGCTTATTTCTTTGCTAGCCAAAATTAGCATCCCTGTTAATATCACAGTTCAGGTGAAGATGCACCTTGCTAACCAAGCTAGCCAGCTAGTGCTAGCGTTAGCTGATAACTTAGCGATTGTTATGCTAACGGTTCCTGGCCCCGCTGGGCTGATAACCTGTGTCAACCTGGGTTAGCCCGTGGAGGTGTTCAGTCAAAGCCCAATAAAAAGGTGAATTTAATCGACGTTAATCTAACGACGTTTGGTTTGTGTTTCTCCACATGTGACCCAGTTTAAGTGATCTGCGTTAGTGTAATGCGCAGCGTTAATGTTAGTTAATACATTGTCCATCAAGATGTCGTGATAGTTCAAGTTAAGATAACGTGACGTTTACAAAATGTGTAGACAAATATTTATCATATAGAAGATTGTTCATTTAATACTCAAACCAGTCCTCAACTGAAGCAGACATTCATGCACCTATCCTGACAGCTGATCGATATTTGTGATTAACTGTGATCCACCGCATCTTAACTCAAGTGTTTGTGTTTTATTGTCATTTGAAAGGTTTCCACACTGTGAAAACTGAGTGATCTGTGCCAACAGAAGGAGGACCTCATGTACAGAGAAGCCCGTTTGTTTCCATTCATCTGGTTGTGGAGAAGGGAGACTGCATGGACATCCTTAGTTCTCTAATGTGCTGTGATGATGATGATGGTAGAAAACCTCTCCCAGTTCATCTTCCTCTGATGAAATGACAGACTAACTGCTGATGAGTTAGTTTATTATTCTCTGTCTTCAGGATTCACAGGTTCAGTTTCTTACCTGCAACTTCATTTCTGCTGTTGTTGACAGGTGATGGTAGCAACACTTTTAAGATCAGAATTTATAAATATTAAACTGTGATTAAGTGATGGATCATCTCTAGCACTGTCACCACCTCCACAGGTGAAAGTATTTACCAATTAACATCAGCATGTTTTTTGATCCTTCATTGTCAGTGTTGTCAGACAACATTTAAATATTTCTAGTATTTATGTTGTTGATTAAAGCTAACATAGAAATAGTCACACAATGCTGTACGTGTTACTATTGTGAAGATTCATACCAGATGTGTTCTATAAAAACCATCAACAAAGTTAAAGCAAGAGCTTCATAAATAACTTTATTGGACATTATAAACTACATTAATTTAAACAATTTACAACACTGGAAACATGTATAAAAGAATAATAAATGGATTAATTAAATACTGTAGTGTACAATTTACAATCAACTGTAACTATTTAAAATCAAGAAATAGTTGTGGATGAAGTTAAAGCTGAATTTCACTGTCATATGTAAGTTTGCTTAATAAAAAGTAGTTGAATCAACAGTGCAACAGAATTTTTAGTAACAAGTATAATCATTATTCATCATGAGTCCTAATGTGTGAGACAGTTAATATTTATTTGCTCCAGTAACAATCTCCCTCTAAATAAGTGATGCTGTTGGAACAGCACACTGATATTAACTATAATGGCTGAGGACTATGAAATATGAATCTAATGTTTTAAACTATTGACAGTTTGTTACAGCTACAGTGGAGTCCAAAAGTCATGTGATTGTATGTCTGACGTGGGGCAGTGAGTGTAATACGACAGTGAGGGTGTAGGGAACAAGGAGGAGCACAGCTGATCAGACTGAACAATGTTATGGCCACAAGTGTTACATAAAAAAAACACTATATTATCATATAAGACACTGTGTGTATGTTTGGGAAGAGAAGATCTTCATGTGTGGACACTGCAGGTGGAGGTGGTGCAGGGCCTCCATCATTGCTGCAAGAGGTTGTAGGTGTCCCCAAAGATCCAGACCTTGGCTGGATGGAAAAAAACATTATAATAGAGAGAAATCATATCAATATCATATTGTAGAGTACAGAGAAAAAGACAAAAGAAACAGCACTCTGATTAGATGATCACAGATATCTGAAAATACATTATTCCCTCAGCTTAGTTGTAATAAACAGTCTGCTGAACCGTTTTACATGAAATAACAACAGAATAGAAACTAATACTCAGTTTGGTGTCATTGTGCAGGTGCACATGTCATGATGGTTCTCAGCTCTCAGTGATGTTCTTTATTCTGACAGAGACAGACTACTTCAGTTATCCTCTTGGTTGTATTTTTGTTTTCTTATTTACCCTCCTGGTTACACAATAAATTAAAAAAGTAAATTTGATTTACCAATAACACCTGGTTTTATGTTGCTTCCCTTTTCCCCTAGCTGGGTCGTAACATAAAGACTGCCAACATACGGTGACCGGTGAGACAGCCCCATGACTTCATATATAGAACCCAGAAACCAACATGCCAGCTCCACCCTCTCATCCAAACATGGTTTCTTCTGGTGCCAAAAAAACAAGATGGCGACGTCCATTAAGCCAAACCCAGGCTTCACAACAGCACTTCACAAACCAATGGGTGACGTCACGACAGGTTGCCTCTTGGTTCGAACGTGGTTTGTCTGGACTCTGCAGAGGTGTCGTTTGTGATTCTTCCCACACGCCTTTACTGGGCGTGTATGGAGCTGCATTCTGCTAGAATGTCGCCGAGATGTTCGTCCTGCTTTCACGTGGGTTCGTAGTTTGATTTTATTGACATTATTTACTTGGTGGGAAACTTTATTAACAAGAACAACGGTAGTTTGTTGTAATCCATAGCTGTGGTGGTAAACTAGCATGACAGTCTGCACGAGACTTCGTTAGCTCCGTTCACCCCGCCTCCCTACCCCCGGTAGCCAAATGTCATTGGCCAGTCGGCTCCGGTCGACGCTGCCATTGGTTAAAAATTATGTTTTTTTCTCTTGAAATTTTATGAAAATTTTTGCAATGTTACAACATTTCTCTTGTAATATAACTTTTTTCATTGAGATTTAATTGAGATTCAGACAGAGACTGTGTGAATCTATCCAGTGTTTCCAGAAATGGCAGTCATCTTGGAAAATACGGCCTTTTGAGTTTTCAAGTGGCTGATGGGATTTTTCACATTAATGGCCTCAAAGGGATAAACATGCCAATTTTGATTCTTGTATCCACATTAGAAAGCTTATTAGAGAAATCAAGTGAAAGTTGAGCTCTGTGTGTATGAGGAAGTGGAGCTGGGAGGATATGTGGGTCAGCTGACTGTGCTGTCTGTATGTTGTGTGTGTTTGTGTGCCTCCGGTGATGTCGGTTCAAACTCCAGTAAGCAGCTTGTTGTGCGTACGTGAGAACAGCTTCATCGTCTGAGTTAACCAGTAACCAGACCTCTGTTTCCTTTCTGATCGGATGCCAGAGAGGGAAGGAGAGAGGGACTCCTCGGCAGTGTGTGTGTACGTGTGTGTGTGTGTGTACGTGTTGTAATTTGAGGAATAAGTCCCGAGGTTTACTTTAGAGCTCAACTGATGTGGTTTTGAAGACTGGGAGTAAAACAGAACGGTTTGATGGAAGTTGCTGATGACTCTTAATCAGCAGATTTCAATTCATGATAGTTTTCATGCCCATAAAATGACCAGCAATTCAATCAACAAAAGCTTCTGAAGCTGCATTTAGAGCATTCTGGGACATTTTTTGTTTGTTCAATGTGGTTTATTCAAGTTCATGCATTAAGGGAATAGACTAGATGCCAGGGACACATGACAATCAGCTGCTAAGACATAAATATCTCGTTGTGATGATGTGCATCTCGTAATGAGTTATTAGTATTTATTACTGGTAAAAGGAGTCTTATAGTAACTTATTAATAAATGGTGATGTATTTCACACTTTACATTTAATGAGTAGCAAGCGTTAACCTGATCTTGCCAAATAATGAGTCTGCATCAATGTATGAAAGCTGTTATAACTTGTTTATAATGGTTTATTGTTTTGTTAACAAGCTAATTAATAGTTATTTATAAATGGTTTATTAGTTATAAAGCATTTATAAATCTCTTATAAAGGTAGTCTTATTGTGAAGTGGTACAAAAACTTACTTTTATAATTAGCCGATAATTGAAACTGTTGCCTAGTAATTTCCTCTTGTGTAATTCCATCAGTTATGCTTTGAAATCAGAGGTTACCATGGTAACAGAACAGGCGTCCATCCAAACTCATGCAACAGAAATGAGCTGAACTTACCGAAATAACTTCCCCCTTCTTTGACCTTTCACTGTCTGTGTCGCTGCTGTTTCAGAGAGAGAGGAAATCCACTGAAACCGGTCGACAGCGGACACTGATTGATCAGGGGGCGTGAGCGGGTGTCACCATGCTGATTAACAGGCAGAGCTGGCACAGCTTCATTCACACCATCACTGTTTCATCTGGCAGCAGGAAGCTGGCTGCGGTGTGGAGCCTCACGTATGCACACATTCCTCAGAAATGGAGCTCCGGGGAGAGAGCGGCGGCGGCAGGGCACGATGTGACACGTCTGCACCAGCTGCACCAGCAAAATTACTGATAGACACTTTCCTTATTAAGTATTTGGTTATCAGATACAGGGTGGTTTCTTTTCCAGATGTCCTTGAATGCACCCTGCAGGTTCAGGGAGTGTCTGCTGCAGACAGCCACTGAGACAAGGGAGTGATAATGATACTGATAAACACTGATAATAATATTGATACATAATATTTACAATAACAAGCAAACACACACTAGTAGAAGCATTCATTACAGATTATATTTAATATATATTTTTATATTTAGATTATATTAATTATAAGAAAATAAGTTTGGACATCGAACATTGAAGTTCCTGTTGAAATAGAAACTTTTCAAAAACTCCAACATTTCTGCATAAATCTGTCAGAGGAAAAAGTGACAGTAACATTAGCTGCTAATTCTGTCATCACAAATGCAGTATTGATTTAAAACGAAACTGATAGTTACGTTACCTTCCAGTGTTTCCTGTTAAACAGTTAGTAGTAAGGTCAAATTAAAAAATGACACTTTAATTATTTTAAAATGAAGAACATGAAGAAATGTCAGTAACATTAGCTGCTAACTTTAGTCACTACAAAACTAATGTTAAGATAAAATAAAACATGTCAGTGTCACTTCACAATAAGACTTTTATAGAGGATTTTGTAACTAGTTTATTAATTACCTTGTTTACACTTTATAATCATCTATAAGCTGTTATAACACATTAGATTAAAAGGGTATCAGTGACCTGTTGCTTGCCAAATAGTGAACCCACATTTCTCTACTGTTCAGCCTCATCTCTGTTTCCTCCATCATCAGCATCTGTAGCTGCTGCTTCGTCACACGTTTGTTCAGCTACTAACAATTAATCACCGTCAGCATCTTAATGAGATCGGAAAGTTTCATTTAGCAGATCAAATTATGGCAAAAATGATCACATCAATGACTATACTCCATTGATCTGTGGCCTGTTGTTCAGTCAGCTGATTCTCCCTCCATCATCGTCATGTTGCTTCATCTCATTTCTACAAACATTTATAAACAAATAATATATTAATGCGTTACTATAAAGCTCCTGTTACCAGTAATAAATGTCAGTAACTCGTTAGTAAGATGATCTTGCCAAATAGTGAACCTGCATCAGTGTATGAAATCTGTTATAACTTGTTTATAATTGTTTGTTTATTATTATTATCATCATTATCCTGTGTGGTCTATCTGCTCATATCAGCTGCTTTCAGTCTTTTCCCGGCACGTGGTCAACTTCACGTTGAATGTTTACTTCCGCGCGGGTAGGAGGGAGGGGAGGGAGGGCAGGAGGGAGGGAGCGCGAGGGCTACATGCGGCTCGTGGAGTCCTCAATGGCGGCGGGCACGCCCAGTGCGCGGGCACGTCGCAGAGAGCCAGTCACTTAGTCGTAATTAACTTCACCTTTATCAATAAATAAATACAAAGCAAAGTGAAGCATTTAAGTGAATCTGCTGCTGATTAAAGAATAAAAGATTCAAGTTTTTACTGGACACAAACTTTACATGTTTGACATGATCATAACCAATAGGTCACGTGATATAATAATAATGGTATTAACACAGAAAGTGGGTTAGAGTCAAGTCCAGGAATCCCCCCCCCCCCCCCACAGTGTACATCACATCCAGCACGTCTCACACTTCGCTCTCTCATCGCACACTTTCTCTCCTCCACCGTGAAGCAGCCGCGATGTGACCGGAAGTCTGTGGAAGGGCTTTCAAATTAAAAGCACGGCGAGTCAACTAAGAGGGAGACCTGCTCATGATGGCTGGAAGAACAAAAGAGGTGAGTGGTTTTATGGGTGTCTCCTAAAAAAGCAACTGTGAAATGTTCATAATATCATTTTTTATATATCTTGGTTCTGCAGAGCTGAACATGACATCTTCAACTAAAAGCACAAACCCTGAATGTATTCAGCTTACGGTGATTTAGAACAGATAAGAACAGTGGATCCAAAAATTTGAGAACCAAAAATGATTTTTTTTGTTTGTTTGACAGATTAATCACTTTAATCATGTATCAATCTAAATGACTGTTGATTAATTTAGTTAACTAATTACCAATAAATAATTCCTGCACTAAATTGCATACTTCTGAAAGCATATTATGCCAGCAGTTTTGAAAGTTCCGACTTCCACCCATAATGAAACGGTGTCATTCATATATTTATTATTTGGTTTTATTATTTAGCATATTGGTTTTTCATTTTTACATACAAATTTCCTGTCACGGTTCATTTTGACTTTTTCCACAGCCATAAGGAACATACATGTAAGCATATCAAACAAAACAGCAGACAAATAAACAAGTGGTATAAAATAGTTATTGTTTCACTTTATTAGATAATGGATAGGGATTATTCTCATTGGTCCTCTCATTGGACTATTCTCATTGGTCCTTAGAAAAAATAGGAGACCCAGGTGAGATGTAGAAGAAGGTGTTTTCCAGGTGCTAAAATCCCCATTAAACATAAGATAAAATGACAAAGGATTTACAAAGGAAACATTTCCAATACAAGCGGAACTGACTCTTATTTTGAAACGTGTAACCGGAAGTGTTGCGGGTGCACACCCGCTAACGTGACGCTGCTGCAGCCTCAATAAGAGCTCGGTGAAAACATGAAGTTGGACACTGGATCGTTCAGTAACGACCTGATTTAACTTGTTGACTTTCAGCGGGACGGAGTTGAACCGTCAGTCGGAGCTTCACTTCACTTCCGCTCAGCCTCCTGTCACACCTCAACTCCCGCCATCAGACTGAATCACTCCAACATTGCCACAGCCGTTGAGATGCCTTTTATCGAGCACGTATCGGACGCGGACCTGGAGCGTTTGGCTCTGGAGCGGGTCGTCCCGGCCCTGCTGTCTCACGGCTTCTGCTATGTGGACGGTCTCCTCGGGGAGCTGGCCGGGGACGCGGTGCTGGAGCAGGTGAAGGAGATGCACCGGTCCGGGGCGCTGCAAGACGGCCGGCTGGCCGGCTCCGTGCGCGGCACCCACCGCAAGAGCATCCGCGGGGACAAGATCGCCTGGGTGAGCGGGTCGGAGCGCGGCTGCGAGGCGATCAGCTTCCTGCTCAACCTCATCGATAAGCTCATCTCCGTGTGCGTGAGCCGGCTCGGCGGCAAGGCGATCCGGGAGAGGTCGAAGGTAAGAGGGGCGATTTGGGTCAAGTTCAAGTCTGGACATCAGGATGTAGTGTCAAAGAGCAGCAGGAAGAGTAAAGAACCAGAGACAAAGTTTAATGTTTATTCATCTTATACCTTGTTCTTTTTACTCCATCACCCTCACTCTCCATCAACCACTGTTTTTATCACTATGGTGATTTTTCATTTGATTTTTTTCTGAATGAATTCTTCAAAAGAAAAGTCTCCAACCTTTTTAAGATAAAAAACTTAATTAAACCCCTCATTAATACATCCCCACAAAGCTGAAAACACGGTTATTGTTTTGTCTCTTAATAAGTTGAAACGTGGTCATTTCATACACAAATATAATATATGGACATATATTGAATTTCCATGTACATATGAAATAAAAGCACATGTAAAAAATGTTAGTTAGAAATTGTAATAATTTCATATATTGACATACATGTCAAGTCCATTCAAATATGTATGTTTATATTGTAGACATATGTTACATAGATATATGTCCATCCCACAGCCTGTCAGTATGTTATATTATATAAGGTAGAGTCCAAAAATCTGAGACACTTTCCCAGAATGTGAAGATAAATATGTTTAAAATGAATGAGAAATTAACAAGGAAAATATATAAAAACATGTAAAATTTTATATTGTTTCATTAAACGTCCATGTATAAATTAAATATATATAATTAATATATGTGATTGCCACATCTTATACCATATAAAAAAATCATCACACAGATATTTTTAATATGAATACATATACAAGTTTTACTATGGGTATGTTATATATGTTATAAACCTATATATTCAGGGTGTACATATATGATAATGATATTGGGACATACATGTCGTATATTACATTTCTGGGAGGACAGGACTGATAAACATGATGAACTTACAGAATATGATGCGTTGCTTTAGTTTATACAACACTCTGGTAAAGTGGTTAAAATCATCACTGAGCTGCAACATGTACATCACTGCACCAGTTTAATAATCCATAAAAATAATATGTGATAGGAAAACATTTTCTGCACCAGTACTTTTAATTATTTAATTACATTTTGCTTAATTATAATGATGTATTTTCCCAGTGAGAATACTTGATCCACCTCTGATTAAATAGAATATATTAACAAACAGAAATCCTAAAGCAAAGGAAAATAAGTTATTAAAGTACACATCACATGAAGCGCTGCAACTTTACAGCTTCACACAAGCTGTGTAAAATAGAATCTGTATATTGCATGTGTGCATCGGCATTAATTCATATTATTTGCAAGAAAGAAAACATAAACAGCATTTTTCTTCAAACAAAATGTTCCTTCACCAAACGTCTCTAAATACAGAGTTTCCTTAAAGGCGCTGCTCGGCTCCACAGGTGTGTCACTCTGGCTGATTAGACTGAATCTGCTCAGGTTGAATTTTGGCAGAGTCATGGCGGGAGTTCACTCCATCATCTCCAGACCCACAGAGACGCCAAACAGTCTGTTCACAGCTCTGAGACGAGCTGCAGTCCGCTGAAGTGATTAGATCACTTGTGTGGGAGGACCAGAGGTGCGCTGGCCCTTTAATGAATTCATTATGTGAGCAGAAAAATAGGAACACATGTTTAAGGTGTTAATCAATCCCTCCAGAAAGTCGCGATGGCAATAATTAACACAAATCCAACCAATCCCTGTGAATTCTGCACGACCTTCCATTTCTGTCCAATCACTGCAACTTTTGCAATTTTTATTTGCTGCGGCCATTTCATTGCAAAAAAGGTTTCTTCGGTTTCTTCAGATGTGTGTGAGTGAAAAACCTGCTTCATGTCGTCTTCACTGTCAACAGTTCGAAGGTGATCAGTGACCAGAAGCATTAATGCCGATCTACCCATCACGTATTTTTAATGAAAATCAGTCGATCATGATCGGTGGCCGATCAATCGGGGCCACATCCATAGTTTGACCAATTTATAGGAACTTTGGTTTTTGCAGTTTTGCAAAAAAAAAAAGTTTTTGAGGTCGTCTGCTGGACTGGACTCCAGTTGCTCATGTAGGTGACACCAGATTAGAGGACTTCCTGTTTTGTTAACGGTTGAGGATCCGTAGTGTCACGGTGCTCTCCAGCGGCCGGCGCACCACACTTCATCTGGGACAAGATCCAAACGCCCTGTGTTGGAAAGGAGAGACTGTTGTTCCTCCTCACGCCTCGTCGGTCTCATGTGGAAACACAGTGAAATGACCTTCCTGTTCTCTGCGACGTTCAGGCCCTTCAGCGGCAGTCCAGGGACCCGGTCTGGGCCCTGAGCCAAGGCTTCAGAAACCAGAACACACTCCAGGAAAGACAGGAAACTCAGCGGACCTGGTCTGGTCGTCTCGGTGTTTTCTGTGGTGATTAATCACCGGACAGACGTGATGAGGGCGTGCAGTCTGGGGATGGATACCTGGGTCCAGGTGCTTACTGAGACTATTTACCGCTAAAATCTGCTTCCTCTTCCTGGGAAAAATACATGAGGGAGGTTTTTAGAATATGAACACGTGTCTGCAGACAGAAGAATATTGTATTTCTGTAGGTTGCTCTTACAAACGTTTATTAGATGTTTATATCCGTCTTCTAAAAGGTAAACAGGAGGTTAAGTGAAGTGTTACCAAAATGAATGTATGCACTTTACAGCTTTTATTTTGGAGTGCAGACCTTCGTGTTCAGATCGTAGAGCAGAGTAGCCTCATACACAAATATAATATATGTACATATATTGAATTTCCATATACAATATGGAAAATATATAAAGTATAAAGTAAAAATATACAATAAAAAGTATATGTAAAATAAAAGCACATATAAAAATGATATAACAATTTCATATATTGACATATACTGTATACAAATACGTATGTTTATGTATATATGCTTATATTGTAGATATATATCCACCCAAAGCCTGTTAATATATATTGATATATAAACAGTGGGGTCCAAAAGTTTGAGACGTGTTTAAAATGAATGAGAAATTCATTTTGTTAAAAGTAAGAAAAAACTATTTTTGCATATATAATGTTTTGTGTCTCGATATCAAGAGCGATGATTATATATATTATTATCACGTGTATAAATCCTCTGGATTTATGAACAATAAGTTAATAACATACATGAAATACTAAAAATAGCTATATGATGAATTTCTATATGGTATAACATGTTAACATTTATTTCTGTGTCATTTCCTGTTTTGGTCCTGAAGAGAAACTTTACATCTGCATCTTCGTTTGCCTTTTTATACGTGTTGGTTTGTCTCCACTGGATTTTTACTTCCTGTCTAAATTGACGTTTGTTGTTATTTTTGAGCTCACGTTACGGTGATGTAAGAGGCCGCAGGTCCAGCTGCTCAATCAGACTCTAATTGTTTCATTTCCAAAAGTTAAATATCATTTAGTTTTTGTCTCGTTTTATCGAGGAAAACTTGTTGCCGTAGTTTTTGTAAGACTGAGATGATATGGTGAAAGACAGAGGAGGAAAAACAAACTGTGTTTGTCACACACACACACACACACACACACACACACACACACACACACACACCTGTTCATGAGAGCTCATAGAGGCATGCAGACATTCTCACGTACACACTCTCCCACTTATTCAATTATTCACTCTCTCACTCCTCCACGCTCAGTCATGCTCTCTCGCCCGCTCAACCACACACACACACTCACTGATTTACAGTATCCTGACTTCCCTTACACACACAGACACACACACACACACACAGACAGACACACACACACACACACAGACACACACAGACAAACACAGACACACACACACACCATCATCATCAACATCATCATCATACAACCTGAAAGTATGTGGTGAGACAGGAGTGCTGGGAACATATTACACACATATTCCCAGCATGTCCACATGCAGCAGTCTACAGTGAGCCCTTATCACACGTGTCTGTGTGTTATCAGATGGGACTTCTTAAAAAAACAGCTTAGCCCAGTTACAATAGGAACACACACACACACACACACACACACAGGTATCTGCAGACGGTGCAGGAGAATAAACATAACAACGATGCAGGATAAGAAGTTATTGTCTGGAGAACAGTACAATCTTTTAATAACGGCTGGTTTTAAGGCTCAGTTTCTGAATACAGGCTGTGTGCATTTCTCTGTGGACTGAGGCTTTGATACTTTCACAGTATTAATATAGAAGCTAGAGCTGATCTATAATCACACTACACATGGACACAGACCTTTACACTGGAGGAGCTTTCACACTAAAACAACTTTAAAGGAAAGAACATGTTCATATTTAGGTTTAGGTATCGTTAAGATTTTACCCTATCTCCCAGCTAATCCAAAAATGATCAAAGAGTGTGTGGAGCTGAGACTCACCCACCTGTCACTCAAAGAGGCCACGCCCTCAATCCTCCATAACTTTAGTCCTTAATAAAATGTAAACAGGTGAGTTATATAAACAGGTGAGTTATATAAACAGGTGTCATGAAGGAGGAAATCAGCTCTAGAGACCAAAACAGTTTCTGTACCAGGCTGTGAACATGTTGATTTCTGCTGTAAAGACATTTTAACATGGGAGTCTATGGGGACTGACTCTGTTGATCGAGCGAGTCTTCTTCACCCAGACGAACTTCAGACACAGTGACGGTCGAGTTAAAGAGAGGGATGGAAGGGTTGTATGAAGAGTTGTAATGTTTGTTTTTTAACTCTGATGTTGGACAAAGAAAAACATAAAATCCTCACATTTGAGAAGCGCCCAATGGTAAAGTTAATTAATTGATTAATGAATCTTTGTGGCTAAAGATCGGATTTTGGAGATTGTTTTATTCCAACAGTTTTAAGATAAAACTCTTTAATAAGTCACAAGAAAAAAAGCAAAAACCAGAGAAAGAAATGTAATTCTGTGTCGCAGAAATGTTTTTTAATCTTCTTTCCTCTGCTGTGAATCACTGCGTGACCTTTCAGATTTATCTTGTGACCCATTGGGGGTCCCGACCCCTCAGGTTGAGAACCACAGTGTTGAGGTGGAGGAGTCCTGGTGGTTGCAGTGGGTCCAGACTGCAGCCTCACGCTCCTCACGTAGCTCTGTCATTAAACTGTCAGCTGGCTGGAAACCTGCCAAACCCCTGCACAGACCTCATCGCACTCCCACAATCCCTCTCTCCCCCCCCCCTCCCTCCCCCCTCTTCTCCTCACCCCCCCACCCCCTCCCTCCCTCCCTCCCTCCTCCCCCCTCTCTCTCCCCCCCCTCCCTCCCTCCCTCCCTCCTTCTCTCTAATAGAAAGATAAGATAAAGTTTAAACTCCAAACGGCTCTCGGAGGCGTTTTGTTTTCCAGAGTATCATTTCCTCTGCGCCCAGCCCTCCTGTCTCACCACATACTTTCACGGTGTGTGATGATGATGACGCTGATGGTGTGTGTGTGTGTGTGTGTGTGTGTGTGTGTGTGTGTGTGTGTGTGTGTGTGTGTGTGTGTGTGTGTGTGTACGTGCCTCAGTGGTGGCGTGAGTTCCCTGCTTCCCCTGCTCTGGAGTCGCCCTCACGCACGCTGGGGGCTCGACTCCCCCACCCTACCCGCCAACCAATCCCCTTTTCACATTAAGAGCATCCAAAAGGGAGGGGAAGTAAACACAGACGTCAGGTGGTGCACGCTGACGTCAGTGAGGTGGGGGTGGGCGGGTTGTTGTTGTTGCTGTTGTTGTCTACGCCGTGACCTTCCTGTAAGTGGTGTGTTTGTTGATGATGGTACAGAAGAGGAAGTGAACAGGATGTGAGATTTTACGGAGCGTGCAGAGGCGTGGAGCTCCGTGCACGTTTTCATTTCACAATAAAAGAAGGGGGGGTTGTTGGTGATGATGTGGCTGCAGGTGATGCTGCTGAAGTCAGCACGGACAGACCATCTGTGTAAACACGTACGTCACAATAAATGCATGAGTGGAGAGGGCTGCGTGCGATCTGTGTGTCAGCGTCGGGGTCAGGTGGCGGCACTGACGTCCCATGATGCAATTTGGTGTAAATCAGTGTCGTTGCCTCTTTAACGAGGCGCAATCTTCCGTCAGTGATGAAAGTTGTCACATGAATGTGGAGTAAACGGTTTCTGAGAAATCCTTATGTCATTAAATATAACAGTCAGTGCTCGCACAGTTTGTCATTAAAAACAAATGCTTTTATAAAAACTTAATTATTAAAGACTTTCTTAACAATCTTTTTACATTTTTTGACAAAAGAAAACATGGCGTCTTTTGCATTTAGGAAAATTCAAACACTGATCATCATCTTTGTTGCCCTTTTCAAAGTAAAAGCGTTCTTTAAAGTTCCTCCAGACATGTTTTAAACTCTGTGATTCATGTTTAGTTTAAAATGGTTCAAAACTGGGTCTGAAGCTCGTCTCCTCTCACTTCCTGATTGATAAACCTGGATCAGGCTTTGAGCCCCGCCCACCACCTGCTGGCTCCAGGTGGACAGGTGAGAGAGCATCATGATGGTGAGAGGAGGAAACATCAGAGAGACTCAGCCACATGTTTGAGCCTCAGTCAGACCCAGACTCAGAGGAGGAGTCTGAGACCAGAACCAGAGACTAGCAGACGGATCAGAACCGTTAGCGTCCCCACAGGTTGACAGGATTGGTTCTTTAGGTTTGTGACGTATGAAACCCTGAATCTGTGTTTATGAGACTGTGATTGGTTCACTGCAGGTCCAGGTGGAAACTCAGTCATGGAGTTGATGATTATTTCATCATCATGTGTCTGTGTTATATAAAAACATCATGTGGACGTTAACGAGGTGAAACACTTGGTTTTCATTTTGATATCTTTTATCATGGATATTAATCTTTCAATAGTTAAACAAAACCTGATTTTCCTCTGGAGTGTCGTCGTCTTCATCCATTTATCTTCAATAATTATTTTCTTCTCGTATTTTTCAGTCCTAATCTTTATAAATTATGGTTTGAATTTGGCTGCAGAGTTTTTATCATCAGTGAACTCCTGAACTCTGTCATGTCCACGTTTATTTAGTGGATTTAAAGCCTGATGAAGCTCCGTCACATCTTCACACCGGAGCCATGAAAACTCTCATATGAAGCCATAGCAGTGAAATGACCAGCGGTGACCTCACAGGGGGGGTTGTGTGTGTGTGTGTGTGTGTGTGTGTGTGTGTATGTGTGTGGATCAGCTGGTGGCGGCGGCCGATCTTTGTTTTTCCTGGAAGGAAACTCTCAGTTTGAGCCTTTGTTGACTTTGACACAATCTCATGTCTGATAATCGTCTGCTGCTCTCGGCTTATCAGACGCTTCCTGTTTGGGTCGCAAGGTCACGGTGCTGCAGGGAGGGGACGCAGGGAAACCCCCCCCACCCACCCCCCACCACCACCACCTGTTTCCATTTGACAAAGAGAAATGAATCCTCTGTAGCATGTTTATTATGAGGTATTTGCTGCCTGTCTTTTTCTCAGAAACAAACCACATTCAGACGTACAGAGACTCTTTGGTTTTTTTGTTTGTTTGTTTAATTAAAAAAGAGCCACAAGTCTGTTGGTTTTTATTTTTTATTTCAAACATTTAGTAAAATAAATGGAAAAAATGTGTTTATCAACTTACAACAGTCCAGTGATGAAACGTCAGGGTGCACACTGATCTCGCAGATGCAGCTGTGAGAGTTCTGGTTGTTTCCGCGGCGCAGTACAGCGCGCTGCTGCGTAGGAATTCAACGGTTGACAAATTGTAGTTCCAAAGGAAAGATGAAAGATAAAGTGAAAATATTCAAATAAAACGTTTCTAAAGTTGCTAAAACATGTTTTTGTGGATGGACGACTTGAGTAGAATTTAATAAATTAAGTTAATTTAATTAATTTAGTACATTACACACATTTAAACACATTTAAATTTAAACAATATAAATCATATAAATGTAAATGTTTTTTTATTTGTGATTTTCTTTTCTGTATACAATAACAAAAAAGCTTTTAAAAAAAGCTTTCAGTGTCATCTCATGGTCTTCTTCACTTCATAAAATAAACATCATCCACTGAGGAAGACCCTGAGATGCTGTAGAAAGCTCCTGAAAAAGCTAACCCAGGTAGCAAAATGAAACTTCCAGTTCAGCTGGAAGAGTTTCTGTGTGTGCGCCAGAATTGGTCCAGATGTGGAAGCAGCGTCTGGTGATCGTGCCGTATGTGGGCCAGATTTGAGCCGGAAGCTGAGTTTAGATTTTGTCAAATTCTGATCTTGACTTTTATTTGAAATATATGTTCAAATCTGTGACGTAAACAAACCTTTAAACAGCATCTGAAGGCACTAAAAACTTTAGTTGTTGTTCGCGCGCGTAAAAGAAGAGCTGTCAATCATCCTGAGTCACAACAGGTGGTGGGCGGGGCTACAGTCTGATTGACACCATGAGTCTTAAAGCAGATTTCTGAGTCTTCACAGAGGCGTTCAGGCTGCGACTGCTCTCATCGCTGCTGCGACTACAAATGTGGCCGATCCAGTTTCCTCCAAACACTGACCAGCTGCACGTACACACACACACACACACACACACACACACACACACACACACACACAGAGGCATGCAGCAAACATGAACATGCATGCATGCAATTTGTGTACGTGCAACTGAAGCTGTAGGCACCTAACCACAACACACACCCATGATCTTCCTCAAGAAATATTAACAAATAACCACCCACACACACACACACACACACACACACACACACACACACACACACACACACACAGGAAGTTTATGTAATGTCAAAATTACTTCAACATCATCTTCAGCAGTTTGATACGACAGTTCGTCCAAACTTTTACAAAACTCCATCTCTTCTTCTACTACTTTTTTTCCTCTTAATTTTCCCGCCTCTTCAGTTGTCTCCGTCCCTGTCGATGATGACTTCATTTCTTTTTTGTTGTTCGTCTACAGCACGACTTCTAAATCTTCCAAGAAATACTAGAGGGGCGGACTCAGGGGACATTTTTAAATGACGACTGTAAACACACCTGTTCAACTTAGCTTTTAATTAGCTCTGAGAGTTTTTCTGTTTTTTATTTATTTGAAATGTTTTAGTCTTAAATGATTTCCCTGTTTTAACTCTTTTATATTTGTCAGAGCACTCTGAGCTGCATCCTGTGTATGAAAAGGGCTATTTAAATATAGTTTATTATTATTATCATTATTATTATTGTTATTGTTGTTGTTGTTGTTGTTGTTGTTGTTGTTGTTGTTGTTGTTGTTGTTGTTGTTGTTGTGTGGTGTGGTGTTTCAGTTCTGCAGCGCCTCACTGAAACTCTGTAGTGTAACTGAGGTCTCATGACTTGTCTCTTGTCTGTGTGTTCAGGCCATGGTGGCGTGTTACCCGGGAAACGGCGCCGGTTACGTCAAACACGTGGACAACCCCAACTCTGACGGACGCTGCATCACCTGCATCTACTACCTGAACAAGAACTGGAACGCCACGGTGCGTTTAGGGACCCGACTCTGATATTCACATCGTGTCTGTCTGAGGTCGACGTGACCTCTGACCTACAGTTACTCGTTTGTTATTCAGGTTCAGGAATTGAAAGATGCGATTACAGTTCAGATTTTGAAACTTCCTGTCTGACGGGAAAAAGGAAAAAGTTTATGACTTTGATCCGTTTGTAAAACACATGATGATGATATTGATATAAACAGTTTGATGATGTCAGACTGACAGAAATCCCACACACACTCTCTTAAAAGCTGAACTTTGAAGTTAATAAGATCCATGAAGTCATGATGCAGAAGGAACGACAGTAAAAAATAAAATAAAAGATTTGGTGTTTTGTGTTTAATCTTAAATTTGACAATAATCTCCAGATGTCACATCAAGAACATCTGGCTTTGTAAAGTAGTCCCCTCTGATGTGACAATCAGCTGACCTGTGTTGTTGTTGTTGTTGTTGTTGTTGTTGTGTATCAGGAGCACGGTGGCGTCCTCAGGATCTTTCCTGAAGGGAAATCCTACGTGGCCGACATCAAACCGCTTTTTGACCGGCTGCTCTTCTTCTGGTCCGACCGCCGGAACCCACACGAGGTGCAGCCCTCCTACTCCACCAGGTAACCAATCAGTCAACCGACCAACCAATCAATCAATCAGCCCATTAATCAGTCAGTTGCTAATCCTGACCACTGACAGGAGGTTTGTGTGGTTCAGTAACACGCTGAGACGACGACAGTGTCTTTATTTTTGGGTTTAACATGTTAAACATCCTCCATCTCATTTTCATATCTTCAATCGGGGATTATTGATTCATTGATTGATGATCTTTTGTGAACTGATCTGAATACAAGACAGCTTCTTTTTAACGATACTTCACTTTTGAATTGAAGTAACAGAAACAAAATCATAGTGTCAAAAGTCCTGAAAGCTCAAGTATAAAGAATTAAAGCACAGAAACACAGGAGACAGAAAACCTCCATCTACAGGAAACTGGCTCCACCTGCTGGTGTGAGTGTGTAATAACATCCACATGTCATTTTCAGAACAGCTGCATTTTATTATGATTTTATTACGATGGAGCGCTTCAAATCAAATATGGCCGACTTAGAAACCCCCCCCAGTCTTGTTCTGTCACTGCAGAAAGTCATGACGGTCGCTGACACTGATGTGATCAAATACATAAAGAGACATGGCGTTTTCATGTGTTATCAGAGTGAAAAGATGATTTCGTCCAAACTTGAACAACAACACAGGATCGAGGCCGGAGAGTGTATCTGTGGCCAGTTTAAAAAAACATCCAGTGCAGGAAACAGTAAAAAGCCTAAAGAGATCTGACCCCTGCACAGAAACACTGAAACCAGAGGAGGAAGTAAAACAGACGTAAACACACACACAGGAAACTGACTTTGAAATTAAAACCCAGAGCTTCAGTAAACATCAGTGTTGTGGTTTGTGTTCCAGGTACGCCATCACAGTCTGGTATTTTGATTCTGAGGAGAGAGCCGAGGCCAAGAGGCGCTTCAGAGACTTGACAGGTACAAACACACACACACACACAGACACACACACACACACACACACACACACACACACACACACACACACACACACACACACACACAGACAGGAGAATCCAGGAGATCCATCCGTCCATTTTCTTCCGTGTAGCGGAGGTCGGTCGTGGTGGCTGCAGGTCAAAGTATTCCTCCGTGTCCCTTCATGTTCATGTGTCTGGTGTGTTTCAGCGTCCACTGGGCAGCAGGGCAGCAGCTCCGGCTGATTGTGAGGAAACGTCGCCACCTGGTGTTCGTCACCTTGAACTGCAGGACAGGACGACAGGATTCAGGCTCTCGCACCTTCTGGAAAACAAAAAAAAAGAAAAGTATGTTCACTCTGTCCTGGACTCTGGAGGAGTCGAGAGGGTTTTTAATTCTTCAGCAGATGAATTTGAATCCCCTCCTCGCTCCGACCGGCGTCCAGGCTGGAGAGAATGACCTGCCTGCGCCACGCTGAGCGCTGCTGAAACCTGATGAACGATGAGTTCAGGTGACTGGCAGCTGCTCGGGACTTTTCCTGCTTTTGTGCAATACTCTGTCTCTGCTGATTCCTGCTGGAGGGAAACAGTGCACTGCACCTTTAAGCTTCGCCTTCAACTCGCTTCAAAGAAGACGGAGGAGGAGAGACGGCGAGCGTTCATCAACCTTAACAGACAGAAGAAACTAGAGACATGATGCCTTCAGAGCTGTGGGACAGAAACGTTTCATGCTGCAGCATGTTCTTAATAATTCTGTAGAATGAGATGCGGAGCGTCATGTGTTCAGTGATGGAGGAACAGCAGAGAACTGTTTACCAGTAAATGAAATGAACTATATTATTAATACATGAGTGGAAAACGCTAACACAGGCCAGTGGTGATGAAATGATACAGAGAGAGGTGGAGTCAGTTCAAGAGCATCATAAACCAACAACACAACATGAGCATTCAGTCAGCAGCTCTGGGTATCGAACCTTCGGAGGATGTATTTTAGTGACAAGTGAAAGGAACCGTGTTAGTTCTAAATACTAATCAGTGACCACATTTACTCCAGCGCTGTCCGTTTTCAGGAACTTGTTCTGCACCTACTCCACTTCATTTATCTGACAACTGATACAACTCAAGCGACTGGACTGAGGGTCGGATGGAGCAGAACTGAAGGTGTTTAGGTCCCAGACGGTTTTGATTCAGGTCGATTAACAAGCCAACTGGACAGTGTGAGGTTTAAAGGTCTAAAGTTCAACAAGATATTCTCCCTTATCTCCACGTGACACAGATTCAACATTTATAAAGTGTCCAGAGTGTCAGGCTGTAAATGTTAACTGCACTTTTGGCTGGAAGGTCCAGCTGTGGACTGTCGTCACTTTCTATATGAACTATAGTGTATTTGTATTTGTGCAACTATCACAGAAGCAGGAGACGTTTAAACATGAAGCAGAAAAGCAGAATGTGAAACCAAGTCAAGACAATATTTTATTATGTTGATGAGAAACAGGAATCAATGTACATTCAGCATTTATCATGAACTGACATGTTTACACTGAAATCAGCTGTTTTTCTTTTGTTAAATGCAGTTATTGATTATTGGATCTCCATCAGTTTGCTGGTCGTCATGGCTACACACAAAGTCACAATAATAAACTCAATGATGTAAAATGACTCAGTATCAATAAAAACAAAGCAAATATAAAGAAAAGGAGTGAAATCATTTTTCACACATGAAAAGGTCGACGACAGAAAGAAGAAGCAAATAGTGAAACTACAGAAGAAGAAAAAGGAAATAAAAATAAAGGAAGCTTTGGAATAATGAGACAGCAGGAGGACAGGTGCAGTTTGAGAGGTTAAATTCACTGACTTTTCCCTTTAAGAAATAAACAACATTATAAATATAATCATCCTCTTTATCTCTAACTGCTCTGTCCCACTGTCACAGAGACCTTCAGTGGTAACACCTTCACTTCATCCTCAGTGTAAATGAATGGAAACACCTTGTGAGTGAAAGTGTGTGTGAAGGTGTGTATGTGTGTGTCAGTATCAGGATCAGAGAACGACAGTTTTCCTCTGTTCCAGTCCAGATTCACTCTGATCCTCTGGAGCTTCTTCTTCTTCACTGAGAGATCAATGACTGGAGCTGATGGTGACTCTGCTGAGAATTTACCTTCATCAAACCATATTACCCATAATCCAGACCATATGTCTCTCTTCCTCTGGACAGACTCTTCTAACACTCCCAGTCTCCAGAATGTATTGTCTCCAACCTCGACGTCCCAGCTGTGAGTCCCTGAGTTAAAACCCTCAGAGCCCAGGACAGACCAGGAGTAAGAACTAATCCTCTCTGGATTGTCAGGAAGCTTCTGTCTCTCTCCTCGTCTCACTCTGGTCAGATCTTCAGACAGGATGAGTTCTGGACCAGCAGTGTTTGGGTCCAGAACCACAGGACTGTAGGAGACCACGTCCTTCATCTTGTTCCAGATGTTGAAGGTCAGGTTGCCCAGGTGTTTGGCCTGGTCTATCAGAGCTCCTGAGCCCAGCTGGTGATCCTCCAGCAGGGGGCGCTGCTGGACTCTGTCCACTGCAGCCTTGTAGCTGAGCAGGAATGAGACGTCTTCAGCTCTCAGCTCGTCCTCTGTGGCTCTGACTGTGTCTGAAAGAGCTGCTATCTCTCTGCTCAGAGCCTCCATCTTCTCCTTCATCACCTGACTCTTCTGCTCCTCTTCCTCCCTCAGTGCAGCCATCCTGGCCTCCTCTTCCTCTTCTAGAAACTGGTGAAGCTTCTTAAACTGCTCCTTGATCTGCGTCTCTGTGCGTCGGGCCTGGACCTTAATGTGTTCTGCTGTTTGATCAAACTCCACTTTAACTTCATTAAGACCCTTTAACTTCTCCTTTAAGGGCTCCAGAGTTTCCTGAAGCTTCTTCTTGTGTTGTGGAGCAGCTTCATCGATGGGTCTGAATCTGTGGTCGGTGTGTTTTTCTGAATCTCTACAGACGAGACACACTGGCTGCTGATGGTCCAGACAGAAGAGTTTGAGTTTCTCAGAGTGCAGACTGCAGAGAGCCTCTGAAGATCCATGATCTCTCTCCTGTAAGAAGGCCTCACACAGGTTCTTCAACACCAGGTTACAAGGTGGTTTAGACTTTGAAGATCTTCTCTTACAAGCTGGACACAGTCGACCTGGTTTCTCTCTCCACCAGCTCTGCAGACAGTCTTTACAGAAGCTGTGGCTGCAGGACAGAACAACAGGATCTCTGAAGACCTCATGACAGACCGGACAGCAGAGATCCTCCTCTGGTCTGAAAGCCATTTAGTCTCTGAGAGAAGCTGAAAACACAGCAGACAGGAAGTACAGTCAGTCATGGCTCCCTCCCCCCTCTGCTAACTTCACTGAGGTTTACTTTCACTCTGAGTCCAGGTGTTTGTCAAACTCACCTTCAGTGTGTGGAGTGTCAGCAGGTGGAAGCAGCAGTGTTGTAGCTGGACTCTCTCAGAGGAAGTTGTTAGTTTGGTCTGAAGGTGAATCTGATCGTCTGTTCTTCAGTCTGTGTCTCTTTACAGACGAAGAACAAACTGTTTCATGGTTTGTCTGAGGTGAGACAGGTGAGGGTGGAGCTGTGCCAAACCTTTTCTGATAAATGTTGTTGCTTCACCTGTAGAACAGGTTGAGTTTCACTCCAGAGTTTTGATTCATTGTTGGAAACACTTGGTGCAGCAGCTCTGTTTTGTTTCTGTTATCAAACATCCTAATGTGTAAAGTCAGAAGAAGCTAAATCTGTCAGATAAATGTGGTGCAGTAAAAAGTCAAATATAACTCGCTGAAATGTGGAGTAGAAACATGAAGAGGCATCAGAAGGAAATTGTCAAGGAAAGTACAAGGATCTCAAACTTGCAGTACTCGAGTAAATGTACTTAGTTAATTTCCACTGTGATGAAATAATTATTTGTCTTTGATGAACTGTCTTCTACTGAAATCAAGAGCAGCACCTGATTGTTCAGAAAAGCTCTTTGTGTTGACATTTGTCTTTATTTTTCCTGTTTCAGCAGCAGTTTTTCATAATTTCATGTTGTTTAAATGGAGTTCAGTGTTTGCGTCAATGCTACAGAGGCTGTTAGCTACTGAGAGCAGATCTGATACAAGGAAATACAAGTTTATGACCAGAAAATGTTCAGTGGTTATTTAGTTTTTAAAAATCAGCCATTGACATAATTACATCTCTTTTTTTCAGCTTTTCGTTCATGTTGAATCAACAGAACAAACACTAGGATACAGAAACAGAACCCCTCCCCTCCAACCAACTATTTATAAAAGCAATAAAATCAAATCTATACACAAGTTTTAAACATTGAAACAACAGGAAACAAACTGCTGCTGAAACTCCGTCATTCTGTGGACAACAGCAGCCTCTTGTGGCCAAATGATGCAGCTGCATCATGGAGCGACCACATGTAAAAGTGCAGGAGTTCATTGAGAACATGAGGTGTTTCTCACTGGGAGTGTCAGCAGCTTCACAGAGTCAGAGACAGCAGCTTAAACTTCAGGCTGATTGTCCTGTAACAACTGTTCAACCTGCTGCATCTGTCCACAACATTCATTCAAGGCTGTTAGATATCAAGTTTTTCAAACAGTGTTGGGATCAGACAAACACTGAGTCCTCAGTGATATTAACTATCTTGCTCTAATGTTTTACTCTGTGCACATTTTCTTTTTTGCTCAGTGTTGGATTTAAAGTCACCAAATCATTTGATGATTCTCCTGAAACCAGTAGAATGATGTGTGATTTTTTTTCACACCAACATTTCGACAGTTTTAAGTGTTTTAAAGTGAAACAATCAAAAATAGCTCCGTTTTTCACATGTGATGTCATCGCCTCAACATGTGTGAAGGCATGTGCAGCACATGGTTACCCTGTGGCACAACCAGTAAGTCACCTTCTCTGGGGACACCAAGGTCAGGGGTTCAAAACCCCAGATGACCAAAGTCCTGCTTCTGCAAAACTTCAATAGCAATTCTTACATATGGTATTTAACTGCTTGGACCCGGATATTTGCCGCTAACAGCTATATTTATTGTTAGTATTATTACTTAAGTAACTCAAACTCTGTTTTGTATCAAACTAAATTGAGCAAGAATTTTCTGAAATGTTATAAACTAAATGAGCAGATTAATCAATAGTGAAAATGCTTGTTATCATTAGCCCTAAAAATACATACATCACCATAAACGTTTATAGCTTTGCAATGATGCTTGAAACAGCTAGAACGGTGAAGACATGATTCATTTTCAGTCACCATTCAGGTGTGCTCTTTGCATACACCTGTGCTCATATAGAGACTGTCTGTTGTGAAAAAGGTCCATCAGTCCATCTGCTGCTAGAGGCAGAAATATCAACTAGGCAGAAGGGTTCATATGAGTTTTAAACAGCTGCATTATGTCAACTCTGTTTTTATGTGTATGACGAATTTGCTGTGCTTCGTCAGCAGATGGTGCTGTTGCTCACGTTTGAAAGAAAGCAACTTTGACCAGTGCAATGAATCAGTCTGGATCAAGCTGTTCGGATCAGAAACAGATTACACTTGGTGGGTTGTTTGGTCACTGTTAATCAAATCTGAGCAATCCACACTGACACAGTCTTGGTCAAGCAGAGTAGTTTGAGAATTTGAGAGTTTGACTCTTAATCAATAATATATGGTTTTAAACAGATGTTGCTTATGTAGTCATGAATAAACCAGAACTTAAGGGATTTTAAGTTTGCACAAGTTTCATTTATTGTTAGTTTTCGACAAAGAAAGGCATCCCTATTTGAGAAACTAGGAACAACAAATTTCTGCATTTTTGTTTAAGAAATGAACAAAATGATCATTAATAAAAGATTGTTGCCTATAAGCCTGCTTTGGGCCCCTGTGACCACCAGAGGGCCCCCAAGAGCGTTTGAAATGTGTGATGAATTGGATTGATGACCCGCCTTTACCCTGTCTCTGATTGGCTACTACCCCGTTAGGTTTATGTCGAGTGGTGATTGGTTAACTGTAAAATTATCACCGTAAGTAAATGAGAGACAGGGTAGGGGCAGGTCTCCGCCCACCTCGGGTATGGAAATATCAAGCGGCAACTTCCAAGGATGAAAAATGTGGCAAACACGGAAGTACCAAACACTGCACGTCTTCAGATGGCCGCTTGAGTCTGGCTCCAACAGTGAGTCAGTCCCCACAGACTTCATGTTAAAATGTCCAACTTTACAGCAGAAATAAACATGTTTACAGCCTGGTACAAAAACAGTTTTGGTCTCTAGAGCTAATTCCCTCCTTCATGACACCTGTTTGAGCCTAAATAAAATGTAAACAGGTGAGTTATATAAATTTATGGAGAATTGAGGGCGTGGCCGCTTTAAGTAATGTGAGGGTATACTTGCCACAAGCCGGCACGCACCGAAGTCTCGGCTCAACACAAGCTCCTCCTCTTTGCCCATTTTTAGATTAGGCGGGAGTTCAGCGGAGTCATGTACTGTCAAGATGGTGACGACGGAGCGGCCATGTTTACTTACAGTCTATAGGAGATATGTGGTCACTACGCAAAAGTGGCGCCGCCCCCCGCCGTCGTGTCAAAGCAGGAGTCAGTGTTTACAACGATGAGAGGATGAAGCGGAACTATATCCTTCTGGTAACGAGGAGAGGAGAAAGAAACAACATGAGAGTGAATCGCGGGAACAGCAACCAGGTAAACTTGTAGTGAATAACCTTAACGTTACGTTGATGTGCTAGCTTGTCTCGCTAAGCTAGCTGTGCGGTGCTTCTGACTGTGTCTCTACCTGCCACTTCCAGGTGTCTTCATTCACAGACATATACAGTTTGTGTTTATGTGTTCAGGGACTTTGTATCTGAGAAAAATGAGTTTAATACAACTATTCATTACGGTTGATAAACATCCAACGGTCAGCGGTATTTTGAAACTGCAGCTCAAAAAAGATAACTGCTTCGCGCGTGATCAAACTCCCTATGCGCATGCACGAAATGAAAAACGGTCCAGTCCAGACAATATGGCGGACATCATTTTAACACAAGACAATGATTATCTTGTCTCTAAGTCAAGGTTTATTTACAACTTTGGACTAATGCAAGATGGAAAGCAATGGATGGACAATGACTGCTGATTATTATTGCATTAAACAAGTATAGTATTTTTTATAAGTATAGTATAATCTAATATTCAACCAAGTCATAGGCTACTACTAATAGTATGTTATATGAATATATTAATATGGTTTACATGGTTCGGATTTTCTGTTGACTGACTAATCGATAAATGGATTTATTATTATTATTTACACACACCGCCTTGTCTGTTATCTCTGGGGAGCAGAAAATCTGAATGATTATTTGTTATTTTCTCATGGAATAATCTTTTATTATGGAGAAAAAAGAGAAAGATTTTGTTTTTGTTTAGTGATGTAACTGATATGACAGATTTTATGAATGATTTACAACTCAACTATTGAGTAAATTGGAAGTGTACAATTCAACAATCTCCACAGTCTAATTGGTACCAAATTAATGATTTAAAATACCTAATAAGTTAGTAAGAATTAATAGTTTATTAAGCAATTGTGCTCTTTTAAAACATGTCAGATATCTTTCAATTTTGCCCCATTTTAAATGTTCTTATATGACATTTGGTGTAGCCGACTTAATTATTTATTCATCCACTAATTCATTTATTTTTTCTTTGTTTACTTCGTTACTGTCTTGTATCTTGTCGTGTATGGAAGCAGTGATAATTGGCAAAAAAGTAAGTGTAATATATTATAACTATTTGCTTCACATTTAGCCCTGCATTTCAATAGAAATGTAATTTTATATTTATATTATATCTGATATATTATTTTTATAATTTATTTGATTTTCCAACAAGTCAGTTTTTAATGCTTGCGTGTGTTTTGAATCGTTAGTGATGCAGTTATAGTCGTGATTACCTTAGTTGAAAATAAAGGTTTAACTAAAACCTATAAAATGTAGGTAATTTTAATCGTACAATATTAACTTTAATCACGATCATCATTTTAAATGGATATTGTGTGCTACTTCACGGATCAACACAGGAAAGTAAAAAAACAATCTGCTGATTCAGTATTGTCTTATTACATCATTCTTTCCAGGAACTTCTTGTAAATTTAAAGTTACACATCAATTATAAATTATGAGAAAACTATTGGTAAGCTAAAACGTAAATGCTATGATTGAGCTGGTGCTTGTTGTTTTATGGCACTTTTAATGTATTTACTGTTTGTAAAATGTTTTGTGTTCTGCATGTATTTTATTGTTGGATTTTATGTATTTTAAAGGGACCTATACAGAGAAGATTAAATAAAAAACGAATAATGTTACATTAAATCAGGTTTATTTTACCATGTGTATTTATGTATGTAAATAGCTGATCTTATGAATACATTTCATTGCAGGATTTGGTCTTCCTCTGCACTTCCAGGAGTCACCAGTCGGAGGTGCTAATGGCGTCCTGTCGTCCCTGTGCTGCGTTTTCTCCTCTGGCACAGAAAAAGAGAGAGCAGCTGCTTCTCACATCCCAGCCTTTGCTCTGTCATCCTCCCCCACCTCCCCCTCCTCCCTCAGAAAGGGGAGCACCACACCCTGTCAGCCAATCAGAGCTCAACTCCACCCTCTCCATCACATCATCTCAGTTTCCAAGGTAACAGGGCACCCCTCTCTCTCTCTCTCTCTCTCTCTCTCTCTCTCTCTCCTTCTGTTTCCATACTGAAAGGTGCCGCATCATCACCATCATCCCTCCCATCCGTCCATCCCATCATCCCATACTGGGAGCTGGTGGCTAGTTTAGCTTTAGCCTCCTCTCTATTAGCACCATCGCTCTCTCTCTCTCTCTCTCACTCTCTCACTCACTCTCTCTCTCTCTCTCTCTCTCTCTCTCTCTCTCTCTGCAGTGGGATTGCCACCATCAACATCAAAGGCACCTCCCTCCCTCACTCTCTCTCTGCATCCTCCAACAGCCAACAGAAAACAGGAAGAAAAGAAGGGAACGACATGGACTAAAGGAGAAGAAGAAGAAGAAGAGAGATGTGGTATGTACTGCTGAACCTGCTGCTCTGTGCAACCTCCCTTCTGTTTTGGCTTTACTAAAGAGGGAAGAGTGTGTGTGTGTGTGTGTGTGTATATGTATATTAATGAGTGTGTGTGTGTGTGTTGAGCCTAATCCTTCATGGAATGCTGATTCAATGAGCTGTCTGATGCTAATGCTCGCAGAATGATGCAAGGAAAGAGAGAGAGAAAAAGATACAGAGAGAGACAGAAGCAGAGGGAGGTGACTCCCAGTCTCTCTCTCTCTCTCTCGCTCGCTCGCTCTCTGAGCTTTTGTTATGGAGGCCTGCTCTGCAGAAGAGCTCGCTCTGCCTGCTGCATACAGAAAGAGGCCAACACCTCTCCTCTCTATTCCCAGTCTGCTAGCCTGCTTCGTACTGGGCTGTCTTACCGGTTCCCAGTGGTTTGAGTCTCTCTCACTGGGTTAAAAGCCTCATATTGTTCCCTGCATGTGAGGGAAATCCTACTTCCTGGAGTGGTGGTTTCTGATCTGTGTTTACCAGCAAGCGTTTCTGACCTGATCTCAGCTGTGTTGTCATTCAGAGTTCAGACTTTGAGGAAACGGGGATGAGTGACATCTTGCAAAACAATACTCATTTTGTTTAGGACGTGAAGTCCGACCACGTCTTAAAGGTTAAAGTGTTTACGGCTGTTGAACGGCCATACTTGGAGGTGGGGTGAAAAGTCTGCTGTTATAGAGACATGCAATCATTGTTGAAATCGGGATAAGAGCACACACTTTCAGACAGTCTTTCCTCAAAGACAATGTTGATGTTGTTCTTGTTTGTACACTCGAGAAGGAAGTTCAGGCCTCGCCTCCTTCCTTACCGCCACACACCTGACCAACAGACCGTGTTTCCACATCAGACATTTTGACTCGTCATCGCAGGAAAAGCACGGGTGAACCAGATTCTGTTGATGACATCTCAGTTTAATGTTACCACTTCCACCTGTGCTTCTCTTGCAATGACATGCCAAAACATCTGCTGTTAAAATAAAATTCTTTTGCAATGTAACATGGGCATGGATTCTCAGATGAAGCCCCCCCCCAGCTCCTACGTCACACAGGCGTGGAGGTGGTTTAAGACGCTGTTGGATGTTCTCATAACGGTTGAAGCATAATGACCAGGGAGCACCACTAAAAAGAGTGAGTTTGACTCTGATTGAACCATTTGTCTTGACTTTTCCCAACTTGTGAAAACTCTATCAATCTGTTATAACTATTAATCACCATAACCTGAAGTCATGATGTGATCAGTGAGATCCTGACTCATCTCATCCCGTTCAGTTATTTAGTTTATCCATTTAGTTTGCTGAGTCACCTTTCCCTAAAGGTTAATGTTATATCTAAAAAAATAAAAATTCATTTCTATAACAGTCCCTCATTGCAAAGGAAACCTGCGCACACAGCGGCTTGGTAACGTCTTATCGATCACCTTTGTTTTGCCATCCAAATAAGTTGTTCTTAACCTGTCAAACGTCTTATGAGTGATCTCACATGTTCCCAGATCTCAGCAAATAACTCTGTGAGTTAATGTTTTTTTATTACTGGCAAAAATGATGGACAAAACTACAACTCAAGTGGCATTAAACTAGGAAATCCTAGTTTCTGTCGTTGCTTTTTTACTATTTCCGACCTGATTTGAGCTTTGTTCGTTCAGATCAATAAGAAAACAGTGACAAGTTTAGTTTTAAATGATACTTCTGATCTTGTTTCATATATTGCCTTTTTCAGAGTGAAGAGATGCCTCCTGTTTGTCTTACCTCTCTGCTTATTTCTTAATAACCTAGAGGTAGTAAAGGAAGGAAATGAGGAAATAAGTGGATGGCATTAGGGACAGATTTAGGACAGCTTGCAGGTGAAATGGCTCTTTCACAGCTTCGGTTTAAAAGCTAATCATAATAAAAAGGCGTTTATTTGTTTGCAGATATTAAATTGAATATGACAACTAAGAGAAGAGAAATGTCAGAAATTAGTGAAAAAAAATGAAGCATCTGGGCATGTACAGGCTGTAAAAACAGGCTCTTCTTTTAAAGCTTTTACAGCTTTGATTTTTCTCAGTGTTTGTCTAAGAGGAAAATGTTCCTTTTCATCAGCCGTGTCTATTGTTGATCAGACTGGGTGGAGCAGGGTTTGTGTACAAAGTCAGTCTAATAACTGTTGTGATGTGGCATTGAATGGGTCACTGTGTTGTGTTTGTTCAGACAAAGCTTCCTAAAAGGAGGTTTCCCAGATGGCTTCCTCCATTTTTTTTTTGGCTGATTGTTAAGATGGCAGCAGGAAAAAAAAATTAGCTTCCAACGTGCAACGTAAAAGAGAACGTAGGGAATGAAATAAGGAAGTAGGGAAGGAGGGTTTTTAATGGGAGATCTATTGATATCATTTTCATGTTGATCATGAGGAGCAGCTTAGATCTCTGTCTGCATTTTCCACGCTACAGGATATGATGTAACTATAAACTGGGGTGAGTGGCTGCAGAGAAGCGTAGATGTTGATGGAAAGGCGTGGAAGGTTAAAGTGGGTTTAGGCTTCTCCTGTTACAGATACTTTAAGGGATTAGATACATACAGAGACAAAGACGGAGGAAAACTTCCTGTGCAGCTTTCTTTTACATCTAAACTTGGATCGGAGTGTGTACTGGCCATTCAGTGATTTGTTGCTGGTTTAGTGGACACGATGATTCTCCCCATACAGGATTTCTTTCATCAGTATTTCTAAACAAAGATTAAATGCACTGTAATACTGGCGCTTTCTGTCCAGTTTTGAACTTACAGTAAATGAGTTTCTGCCATTGTTGGGTACAGTAACAGACTATTTTTTCTTCTGTCTTGGTGCATTGGGCATTTCACAAACACAGCCTCCATGAGGCTTTGATACCACAACAATAATACTAATGAGTGAATGTCATTAAAATTCTTCTTTTTCTCATTTTCCTTCTCTGGTGATTTTCCTTGTTGTCGTTTCCTTCTTTGAGATCTCTTTGGAGGATGGCTGCTGTGATTCAGACAGGATGCCTCTGCTCTGAGGAGACGACCTCCTCCATGTAGTTTCAGTAACCGAGCTGAATGCTGACCAGGTGTAATTTCAGCCAGTGAAACAGGTGGGATGTTTAGGCCGAGAACACTCAGAGGAGTCGCCCGTGCTTTCGGCAGAGTGAAATGTTGCTGGCTGTGTTTGTTGACACGCAGTTTCAGTCAGGACAGGGTGATTGGCGTTAATAGAGGAGACTCACTCCACACTCACTTATGTCACTTTGTTAGAAGAAGCGGGTGTTAGTCTTCAGCTGTTCGCCTCTGAAACTCAGAAATCCTCAGAAAGGAGCCATAAAACTAAACTTTCTCATTAACTTGCCTCCGGCCACCCTCCGACCTTTTGCTCCTGACCTTGGTCCCTGACCTTTGCAGCGATCTGCAACCTCCTATATTTATTCCTTATTGCCTCCCTATACTAACAGAGTCACATATTAGAGATGACTAATGAGTGAGAGTTGTACTGGATCTCCCAGCACAGAGGGACATGCTCCCCGAGGATCATCTGTAATTAGCCAGGAGCCGTTTGTGTTTACTGAAGTCAATTTAGGTCAAGTTCATTTGCAAAGTACTTAATGAACACATCTGGAAGCGTTTAGACAGAATACATAAAAAACACAACTATTGTATAAAAATAATCTTTAGAAAGTTTAAATTTTGTTCAATTTTTCTTTTATTTGCCATTTATATCCAGATATTTTACCAGCCTGTCATGAAATACAGATGGGGGACAAATTAAAGGAAAAACAGCAAAGTGTGTTAGTAATGTGACGTTCTACCATGACACACATCACAGTAAAATCTCCTATAGGTGTTTAACCACCTGGAGGACCCCTAAAATCCTACACAAGAAACCCTCTGGAGAATATGCAAACTCCAATCTACCTCTAGAAACGCCCCAGTAACCACCACCTGCTCCGAATGGACCCTAGAACCTTCTTAATGACTACTAAAAACCATCCATAGCACCTCTTCAGTCACCACTTAAGCCTTCTAAACAACCCCTAGAACCTCATAAAGGACCTCTAGAACCTTCTAATTGACTACTAAAACCTGAACCTCTTCAATGATCAGTTAAGCCTTTTAAACAACCCTTAGAACTACCTAAAGAACCTCTGGAGCCTTATTTAGATTCTGTAAATAATGTTCTGACCTGGTGAATGAAATTAAAGTAAAACCCAACATGAAGTGTGTTTGTAAGCCTTGAACCAGGTTTTTCCTTTATTTTGCCGCCTGTATGTATTAAAGTTTCTCCTCTGGAGCAAAGTCTTGTATTTCTTGTGTTTTCTGGGCAGCTGGAAAACACCCTGACGTGCCTTCCTGTCACATTCTGTTGTGATTTTGTTGATCTTGACCTATACTCATTCCTTTGGGTTTCTCATGGTGATGCAGGAATTAAAGGGTTCTCTGCTCACAGGGACAGAAGTGTAGTGTTAGCTGGTGTGCAGTGTACAGCTGCTAACACATGTCAGAAACCAGAAATCATTCTTTAACCTCTGACATGTTTGAGCTGCACGCCTGCCGGTCGGCCGCCTCCGTGTCTGCACAGTTTCTCCCTGCAGAGCCGACGCCCTGCATCCACAACAGGGGATAATACAGTGAGGAGAGAGGATGATACGGGGGGGGGGTTACAGTACAGTAAGGTTCACCATGTCATCACATCCTCCTGTTTTTTCAGCACAGACACTAATAGTAAAAACTTCTAAAAGTGGAGAAAGTAGGAGTGTAATCACTCATTTATTGCATTGATTCCTTTATTATGGATAAAAACAGTATTATCTAATTAGTCTGGCAACAATAATCAATTTAAAATGCTTTATATCGCAACAATTAAATTAAATTGAATGTACTTTCTCCAGTGCCAGGGAGGAATAGTTGAAGCTGGGTCTGACAGTACGACTACTGTGCTGCCAGTGTAAATACTACAACTATCACTTCTGCTGGGAGTGAAATGTGTGATCACGACCGTGAAGCCAAACATCAGCAAACGAATTCTCAAAAGCAAGAAGTTTTAATTTTAATTTGATTCTATCCGAAATAGTTTGTAGGAGATCTTCAGTCTTTTGCTGTTTCTTGTCTTTGAACTATCTCAGTCTTTTTTCACCTTTTAGGCACATAAGGGAAGAATTATTACACATACACCGTTAGTCTTTGGCTAATGAATTGTGCTTTCTTAAATTTAATAGAGGAAAAAAAATTATATCCTTTTTAATTGAATCAGCTCTAATCATTACTAATCATTAAATTCCCTTTTACCAAAACCTGGTAACTTAATGCTTGTTTTCTATTTTTCTTGAGGTCCTGGAAACAATCACTTATACTTCAAGTTCTGCAAATGTATAGAAGTACTTTCTTTTTTTAAAATGGATTTTAACTCCTTTTAAAAAAAATGTTGTTTTCTTTTTTAACCATATGAAACGGAACCGTTCCTAAAAATAAAATGTACTAACCACTAAACAGGACTTTTATTTAGCATTTTGATTGGATATGTGGCGAGGCCTGTTCACAGAGGCTTTCATGTTAACAGTTTGTCCTTTTACAACAAATAGAGACACATGTCCAACAGGAATACATGATGTTATTTGCTCACACCGTTCAAACCCGGTGTGACGTGATAATGAAGCTCTCAGTGTGAACGCTCAGAGAGAGAGAGACCCCTGATTCAACAAGAGACCAGAGGGGCCCCAACCTCCTCCTGCACACAATAGTGCTGGGAACTCAGTCAGCTGTGTGTGTGTGCGTGCGTGCGTGCGTGCGTGCATGCATGAGAGCCCCCCTCCCCATGCTTAAACTGAACAAATCACCCACAGTGTGTTAGTGTGTGTGTGGAATGGGTACTGCATGATGAGGGTCAGGGTTCAGGGGTATCCTGCCTCTCTGGAGACTACAGATTGCTGTTAACACACACACACACACACACACACACACACACACACACACAGGATGGGTAATTTGTCTCACTTGAAAATGGGGGGGATGGTGGCCCGTTGCATCTGTGTTCATCTCACATTTCACAATTTTGCAGCAGGTGAAACAATTTGAAAACATTAATTTAGACTCAACCAACTGCTGATTTAATTCTGTTTCATATTTACCTGTAATACTCCGTCACACAGACTGTGTTGATCGTGCCGTCTACACCAATTTCTCACCTTGAGCAGTGAGAAACGCCACGTAAAGATTTTACTACGTCAGATGGCATTAGTGAGAACTGGGACTGTTGATTCAGTGTGAACTGGTCGATTTGGATCATCTCTACAAGAAAACCACAGGTACAAACATTTTTAAAACCCATGCACATAATTTGACATTAAAACGTCTGAGTGCAGAACTCGATAACAGAATGGGAGAGATTCTGAGATCTGTTTTAATGCAGAAATCATCTTATTTTCTGCTGCAGTGTTTGTTTCCTTGAACCTCCTTTGTGACTGGACTGCAACAGTAGGGCCAGCCCTATAAACGTGAATGTTGCTGACTGAGTGACTGAGTGAGTGATAAGGTTACACCGTTGGTTGGCCGGAAGAGTGTTGGAGTTTCCCTGCTTTTCAAAAAAGCACCTAGCAACAAACATAGCCACTTTCTGGACAAACCTCAGCTACTGCTCCTGACTTTGTCTCTGATCATTTTACAGTAAAAACGTCTGAATTCATCAGCTCAGTCTTTTTTTATCGTGGCTATAAAATCAGGATTTTAGCAGCAGCTTGGAGTGACTGCTGGTTAACGTGTCGTCTTAATGGACCACGTTTCAGTTACTGTTTCAAAACTGAGACAGAGTGCTGTGGTTGTACATGAGGTTTTTGCTTCTCCCAGACTGAAAGACTAAAACCACACATGCAGTGTTTTGTTTTCTTCTCCCGTTCCTTCTTTATTGTCCTCTTTTCTACTCTCTTCATAATCTCTCTCCTTCACTTTCCTCCTGACTGTCCTCTCTCTATCCTTTCCTCTTGTCTCCTAACATCCTCTTTTTTCACCTTGCTTCTCCTCCTCCTCCTCCTCCCTTTGTTTGTGTTCCCCTCTTTTCCTCCTCTCGCCTCCTTTCTCATCCTCCTCTCCTCTCCTCATATCCTCTGTATTTTTTTTACTATTTTCTCTCCTAGTAGCAGCTCTTCTTCCAGCTCGCCATCTCTCCTCCATCCTCCTCCTCCACCCTCCTCTTCCTCTCCTCCTTCTATCTCTGTGTCGATAACATCTGCTCAGACCTCGGGGTGTGGCAGTGAACGCTCAGTCCCGGGCTTCTGTCTCTGACCACAGCAGCACAGAAACACACTGTGACTGCGAGGCAGGAAATAGCAGGAAACCCAGACTACCTCTCAAAAATGTTGTGAGGGCCGTCACAGACTCTACGGCCACGTTTTTCTAACCCAACTGTAAAATTGACACTTCATCATAATTATATGTGAAATGTAGAGGTCTGCTTCTCTAAAGTCTGGAGCTTCTCTGGGCTGCACATGGGCGGAAATATTTTGCTTTCATACAGTATAGAAATAAAGTTTATAGGTTTTGTTTTCTTGTGATTTTACCTGGCCTCGATGTGCAGTAAGCTTGGGCAACATCCACAATTTAATATCTCGATACAATCCAGGCCAATTACTGATAAACGATGTGATTATAATTAAAGTGTAGTATTATATGTTTCAGTTGTTTCTGTATTTTATTGTTATTATTATTATATATTGTATTATTGTAATTTTTTGTCTGATATTATGAAAAATATTGCATATGGCAGGAAATATTGAGATATTCACTATTATTGATTATCAGCCTAATGTGCAGGTGTGCATGATGTGGGAGGTGTGAGTTAGGATTACCCATAACACCCTTCTCTGTGTCGCTCTGTAGAGATGTTTATATGTAATTCCAGCTCAATCTAAAGTGGTTAATTTTATAATTATGACGTGATTCATTCACTTTGTAACGTTGATTTGGAAATTCATTTTTAACAACATTTTTACACCCAGCTAAACTTTTGCATCCAAGTTGGTTTCAGTCGGCCAGTTTCTGAGGCTGAGAGACCATTATCTGGAAAATACGCACGCACGCACGCACGCACGCACGCACACACACACACACACACACACAGTCACAGTTATCTGACAAAATGCAGCAGGCCCTCCAGCTCTGAACTGCAGACACCGAGATGCTGAGAGAAGCTTCCTGTCCTTGTTAAGATGGTTGTGACCCACAGTGGAGCTCTGACCCCTCCCTGCTAACTGCTGTGAGACCAACAACACTTGTAGTTTGAAAGTATTAAAATATGAATTAGAAAACATTTGTTCAAGGTCATTTAAATATGTTCAGAATGAATTCTCAGGAAGAAGGGCTGTTGTGCTGTAGGAGCTGACTTCACCATCATCACAGGAGGAAGACACTATTAATATCCAAATCCAGAGATAGACGAGCGCACAGACCATTTGACTGAGTGTTAGAACATGTTGATTGCCTCCTGAAGAAATGACTAATTATTGAAAGTGTAATCTTTGGTGCTAATTTTCCAAATCTGCCCAGTTTAACAGCTTCCCTCGTGACCCCCCCCCCCCCCCCCCCAGCCCCCCCCCCCCCCCCCCCCCCCCCCCCCCCTTTTTCTTCCCCTGCTGTATTTCATATTTCATCTGTGGTACTGATACACTCTGTCCTATCTATTAGTAACTTACTGATATGTCAGCCAGGTCTACATTAATATTCATATTATATTCATATTATATATTAATATTTTTTATCTCTGTTGGGCTGCTGTGATTTAATAAACTTCGTTTCAATTACAAGAAGGGATAAAATCAACAAATTCATCAGTCAGAGAGCAATTGACTAAATTTAGGCACTAAGACACAATTAGATGTAATCTAAGTAGAAGTCTTTAGGATGTGAATTTTAAAAAGAGAAAAGAGAGTTTTGTTACTTCTGAGGTGCTTTTAGCTTTTAGCTTTTAGCTTTTAGCATCGTTTCCCACAGAAACCACTTAAACCATTCATCATATCAGAGACGTCCAGGTTTTAAAAGGACCTTCGTTTCCCCCTAAACACTGCGTGAGAGCGGAGTGTGTGAGTGTGTCTGAAGAGAGGGATGACACACACACAGATTCTGTATGACCCGTTTGTTTTGTCTCTGTGAAGTCGGTGTTTGTTCCCAGAAACAGAGGGAGATCAGAGAGAGAGGAGCTGCCATCACTCAGCCGACTGCTGCTTTTGTGTCTGTGTGATGAAGCTTTTATATCCTCAGGATTATAAACCAGTGTGTCACCGTTTCATCGGTTTGTCTGTCTTTCCTCTTTTAAACAAATGAGACACTCGAAGAGATGACTGGTAGTGCTAATGATTGTGTTTCCTGAATTTAAGTCAGCATTTCCCATCAGCCCAGTGGCTTCTTGATGACTTTTCTTTTTCCAGACATCTCCCTCTCTTGTCTGACATTTGCAGTGTAACAGATCATATTAACATCCTCCCCCTCACATTAAAGCTGCGCTTGTTTATGTTTTGCTGAAGCACTGGAAGATTTCAAGCAGGAAGTATTTTGAAAACATTTCTGTTGGTGTGTTCAAAGTCGCTCTGACACCTGAGATGTGACGGCTGAAGTTTGGCCTTGGCGTCTCTGTGCTGGTTCTGTCTGTTGCTGAGATAAAGACAACTGCTGTTCGCTCCTTCAGTCAGTATGTGATGTGATTCGTTGCTGTTGTTTGTGATGTATAAGAGGATTTTTAGAGTTGTGCTGAGACAATACTCGTTTGCCTCTGATACCGTCTAAAATACTGAATTGTTTATCAGTGAGTTTTCCCATAAATCAATTCTTCTTCTCTGCTCTAAAACAGTAGCCTACGCAGGAAGTTGCGCTGTGCAGCCACTGGCACATACTGTTATAGAGCAGTGAAGAAGAATTGATTAGTGTAGCGTTAGCCGTTAGTAAAAACATCAGCATCACGTTCCACTGGAAAGTCCCACCAGTAAAAAGGCAATGTGTTCAGTTTGTGAGGCTTTTATTTTGGAGGCGTGTGAAGACGACTTGTGCAGGAAGTGTTATTAATATCTATATTTATTTCTTTTATGACTGACTAGACTAGATTTATGACTAGACTCTATGGCGTTCATGTATCTGTTCATGTTTTACAAAGGCTTTAACCTGAGTCATGTCATACAACAACAGCAATCATCTCACATTCATACAGGGTCAGTGGTTTACAGCTGTTTGTGTGTTGGCTGATACAAGTTCAGGTTTCGGTATCAGGAAGGAAGAAAGGGTGTTTGAACATCTGTAAGGATTGTACATGTTTTTACATTTTACATGCGCTTCTTCCTATTATCCTCATTCCTTATTCCTGATCAATTGGAAGTGGTGTTAATGTTGCATGAACGGCTCTTGATTATTTAACACTGGCGTTGGCTGACCTTTCTGTAAATGTCAGCGTGCTGTGCTGCTCCTTGTCCTGGTTTTTGTTCCAGCTGCTTTGTGGCTCAAATTTTCTGTCAGATTGAGGAAGAATTTACAGCAGGAAAGAGTTTTTTTCTAATAAATGTTAGTTGACATTAAAGATTTCACAGCAGTGATGCTGCTTGTTAGTGCAACAGGTTGAGCAGCTAAATCTACGTCTGAAGAGACTTGTGTGGAGGAGTGTACAGTGTGTGGTTATGCAGATGCTCGCAAAGTCTTCAATAAACATTTTTAGTCTTTAATATTTCTTTGTCAAAACTCTTTAGGAAACTAATTTGAGAACTTTGTTATCTTAAGTGAAATTTAAACAGGAGCATTGGTTTAAATATAGGCATTTTTAAAAGTCAGTATTGGTAAATCTAAAATATTAAAGACCCTCTGATGAAAATCAAGTATTTAACCTTTTTAACATCCACATGATGTTTTTATATAATACAGATATATGATGATGAATTAATCATCAACACCATGAGTGTTTCCACCTTGAACTGCAGTGAACCAATGACAGTCTCATAAACACAGATTCAGACAGCCAGAGTTTCATACGTCACAGACCTAAAGAACCAATCCTGTCAGCTGGTGGGGACGGGGGTGGGGCTAAATACTGAAACCTTGTCAGTACAGAGAGAGTTAGCATTAGCACAACTGTTAACACTGTGTCAGCCACTGCCAGTTACAAGCTAACAAACAACATAAACAAATAAAAGATGTCAGCCACACTAACTGTTCTGAAGAGATGCTAACTGCACTGTGTTAGACAAAGTATGAATCATAGCAGAGGATTTTTATAGAGTTTAAAACACTGTAATACTGTAAATTCTGTTTTATTATTGTAATGCCTTTGATGATGTAGTTTTGTGGATGAAGTAACTTCACATAATGACAATGCGGTGCAGTCAAGCAGACAGAGAAACCATCCAACCAAGTGTTATTGTACAAAACGTGTCAGTGATCAGGCTGAGAACAAACCAATCAAATGGTGGATCATAGCTGCTGCTCGTTGGCTGTTACTGTCACCCAGCTGTACTGAAGCCACGTGTCCAGACCAATCGGCGTTATTGGAGTAATTACCTACAACACACAGTCACAGGCAGAGAATAAGATTGAAGAGGAACATCAGTGTTGACGGGAGCCAGTTCTGTTTCTGAACATTTATCAGCGGATCAGCTGATTGAAGTTGTTCTGCAGAGTGTGTGCGGCTCTGATTCTGAAATACTGTGTGGTAATAATACCCATGATTACTGGGGAGAAAACTCCACACACTAATGGTTTGTTCTGGTTCCACTGGGAATCCAGACCTGAAAGTGAAGAGTGGTAATGTGATATGAAGTAATGCACGAGCAAACCACTGCAGAGGAATGGATATGATGTCGGTAATTATATCAAAGCGTGCACACGCACGACGTACGTGAAGCCTCGTGTTCTAAGTTGTATATGATTGACGTGTGGTAATATATGATTATTGATTAAATAATCAGGATATGTTAAAAGATTTAAATACATTTAACATACAAGTTAAAGAAATGAAATTTAGTAAAATACATGATGATGCAAAGTAAGTCAAAATAATAAAATAAATAACCTTGATAAATGAAATAATTTATCTCAATAGACTGTGGAAAGAACCTTAAAAAACAGTGAAGGCACAGTGTGTGTATGTGCAAAAATAGTTACATACTTTTTATAAAAAAAATAAAGGTCCTCTGTGTTAGAAGAGAGGATGCTCTGAGCCTCTCTTCTGATTGGCTGACTGTTTTCTGAGTGATCCAATAAAAATACAGCAGATTTCAGGTAAAAACACTCAGAGAAACCAAATCCTGCAAGGTTTGGATGGTGGGTCCAGGTGGGCGGGGCTTGGTGACTGCTTTGTTGTGACATCACAAAGTTCCAGAAGTCCTGACGGCTGGTTTTAAGGCTCAGTTTCTGAATACAGGCTGTGTGCATTTCTCTGTGGACTGAGGCTTTGATACTTTCACAGTATTAATATAGAAGCTAGACCTGATCTATAATCACACTACACATGGACACAGACCTTTACACTGGAGGAGCTTTAACAAAAGATAAATTAAAGGAAAGTAAGGTAAAATAAGTCACCAAATCCAGTAAAGATAACAGAGAAATATTGTGTAGAGATCTTTAAAATATCACAAATATTTTATGTTTAAAAATCACTAAATGACATAGAAAAATATAATGTATGTGTAGCTCTCTGTACTTTGCTGCTGCTGGTTTTTCCTCAAGCACACTGCTGTAAATCTGCAGACCTCAGTGTTGCTCCGTCATCACATTTTAAGAGGAAGTGCCTTTTCCTTTTACAACTGGAGCTCCTCCATTTTTTGTAATGTCTGACAAAGGCCTTTTTGACGAGGAATTAAACCACCAGTTTGGGTTTTTAGCTACTCAAACTGGGACTCGTCACTCTGTCTCCCGCCTGCTTCCTTCCTACATTTTCATCTTCTGCCTCAGTCTTGGTGGCGCAGGCAGGACTCAGGCTGCTGATACAGCCACAACATGTGACTGAGTTTGATTTAGATTTTTTTTTACCTCTGCTGCTCTTGTTTCTCGTCGTCTTGGTTAGAAACATAACAGACACAGAGACAGCAGAGGGAAAGATTAACGACCAGGAACAGAAGATCCTCCAACACGTCTTCCTCCCCTATGATACATTATTCATACTGGGGCTGGGTTGGAGGACCCCTGGGACACACACACATGCACACACACACACACACATGCACACACACCCTAATATTGCTCCGTGACTGCAGTCTGTTTCATGGCTGTATTTTCTTTCTCCACATCGACCTCTCACAGCGACACACGCTCCGTCAGACTTCAGCAGTAACACACTGCGTTTGGTTTGTTTGGTTTTATTCAATGATTTATGGCAATACGTCGTCTGAGGACTGAGTTCACCCTGAATCCTCTGTGTGTGTGTGTGTGTGTGTGTGTGTATGTGTGTGTGTGTGGGTGTGTGTGTGTGTGTGTGTATGTGTGTGTGTGTGGGTGTGTGTGTGTGTGTGTGTATGTGTGTGTGTGTGGGTGTGTGTGTGTGTGTGTGTATGTGTGTGTGTGTGGGTGTGTGTGTGTGTGTGTGTATGTGTGTGTGTGTGGGTGTGTGTGTGTGTGTGTGTGTGTGTGTGTGGGTGTGGCCCGTCGATGGAGAGCTGGTTGTGGCTGTGAAGGTGAAGCTGGGAGGGTGTGTTTTTAGCCCAGAGGAGAGAAAGCAGAGTGTTAAACACCAAACGGTTCATCCACCAGGAAATGTATAAGTAGAGAATTGTATTGTATGTAGCAGGAAACTGATAGCTGCTGTGATTCCCAGTCCCAGTCCGGCACAGCTATGCTAATGATGCTAGCCATGCTACGTAGCTGCTAGCTGCCTTTCAGGCCAGAGGAGTAAGTTATATATTTGTAGAAACACTCTGTGAGTATCAATTCATTTTCAGGTTATTTTCTTGATTAACTCATAATTTTGTCTATTATTTCAGGTAACAATGAAAATGTGCATGTAATGTTCATAATTTGTCAGGTTTAAATTCCTGGTTTTATCCGACCACTGGTCCCAAACCCAAAGTTGTTTAGTTTAATATCATATTTGACCAAGAAAATCGATTATCAGAATAGTTGCAGATACATTTTTTGATCAACTGTTTCAGCACCTTTTGCAGCTGCAAACACTTTTTGAAAGGAATGTAAAGTAGTTTATATCAACATGTTTATTGAACACGTTTCCTGACTGTCACCATATTTCCTTTGTGTTCCTACACCATTCGCTCGAAGCTGCCGAGGTACGATTTCCATTTCTCTGCTTCAGCCGCTGTGTTACATAAGACTCTTCCACAGTGTGGCTTTAATCTCGGCTTTAATCTCACCAAAGACAGATGAATCAGATCCTGATGTAAACGGGCTCCTGTCCCGTCAGACTCCAGACTGCTGATTCACAAACAGCCGCGGCGCCGTGAATCATGAGATCAGTGAGGATTAGACGTCAGAGAGGCTGTTAAACACGACGCTCTCTGTAACGGCCACATGTTCTGAAACTGAGAGATGTTTGAAAACGCTCAGCTGAGCTCACAGATTAAAGGATGGAGCGTTCATCATAGACTGAGGCTGGATACTGTTAACTATAGTTCAATGTCACACCAAAACAATTAGCTTTCCGTTACCTCGCAGGGAGAAATGTAAACACGTTTCCCTTCAAAAGCCTTTTTCTCATTTAACAAATGAAGCCAAAGTTCTCAAATTTGTCCGAGCACTGAAGACATATTTAATATTTAAAGCTTGGCCTAAATAAAATGAAACTAGAGTCACCTCCTCGTGGTCGTATCCCTCCGCCACTCAGACTAGTTCCAGGTTACATTCCTGTTTATCCAGTCAGAGAGAATATGAACCATTGCTGTGAAATTTTCTCATAATTGCTGTGAAGTCTTGAGTAATGGCTAAAAAGTGTTTTGAGAGGTCACAGCAACCTTGACCTTTAACCTTTGACCACTATAATCTAACCAGTTCATCCTTGACTCGGACATCGTGTCCATGAGAATGAGACGTACGAGCGTATGGATGGATAATCTGAAAACAAAATGGCTTCTCTGACTGTCGCCGTCACGGAAGAATAAAAATGTGGATGTGAATCAGGAGCGAGGAAACTTGTCAGTTTCAGTCGGGACCAGACAAAATAAACAAACTGATGGGGTTGATTTATTTTCACTTTGTTTAGTCTCTTTAATCCAGAAGCATCAGCTCAGTGAAAACGTTCCATCTAGATTTATTATTGTGCAGACACACGAATTATATTGATGATATGTATTTATTTACATCTGACTGTAACTGCCAGTTCATCACATGACCACGAGTCTGATGTCAGACCCAGTCAGATGAGCTTTTTCCAGCTTTGCTTTTTTTTTGGGATAAAGCTGAAGTTCAGTTTTTTATTCTGTTGTAGATTTCTGAGCAGATTTCATTGGAAGAAAGTATTATACATTATTATACAATTTAAATGTACTGTGTTGGTGGTGTATATACACTGTATATACAGTATGTGTGTATGCATGTGTGATGATGCACTCACGTGTCCAGCCTGTGTCCCTCTTGGCATCTCTGCAGGAAAATGACCTATTTACTAACGAAGTCATTAACTCGCGGGGGGGGGGTTCGAGCTCAAGCTCAATGTTGGTTTATGACGGTATGAAAAAAGTAGAAAAAAAACACCAGGGAAGAAAAACATTCATAGATTTTAAATGAAAAAGAAACAGAGAGACTTCCGTCTTTGTTCCTGGTCAGTTACAGGAAAACACAGAGTTTAGAAAAGAGGAGTGGCTGAGCCACCTGTCAATCATACCAACCATTACCCCGCCCATTAAGCTTTAATACAGTGTCCTGGTCAAAGACTTCCTACAAAGGGAGAGATATGTAACTATAAACAAGACTGTCCCAGCATTTAAAATATATATATTTTATATTTATATATTAAAAATGTGGATAATGGAATTATCATCTTAAAATAAAAGAAGCAGAAGCAGAGGTTAACAGAGGTCGAAGGTAAATGAGTTATGATTTACAGTAAAGGGCAGGAATGAGGTGGAGCATCATCGGCAGGTGAGTCACAGAGGTCAAAGGTCACAGAAAACGTAATGGGTCTTTCGGTCTGAGTCGTGTGATCATCATAACATTTCTCAGTTACCATGACGATCATCAGCGTCACAGCCTCCTCGTCTCAGCTCCTCTCCCTCTTTTCCCTCCACTTCCCTGCTCTGCCCCCCCCCCCCTCCTCCGTCCTCCTCCTCCCTCTCTGGGGTAATGTGGCTGATGAGGTCATGTATGGTGATGCTGATGATGTCACATCTATTCCTGCCCACTGACCTCATCTTGACACACCTCGCACACAGGAAGTATGATGAGAGGAGGGACAGAAGGTTTTAAAGGACAGTTGGTAAACGAATAAATTATTAATTATTTAATTAATAATTAACATCAGTTACTTAAGTCCCCCGGTTTAGCAGCATATAAACATTTATTAAATACTTTATGACAGACTGTTTCATTATATAACCAATCATCTGTTCATAAAGACCCTTAAATAAATTTGTAAACTGAGTAAACTAGTCACATTTAAAGGTTGATTAAAGTGTGGAGATATTTCTTTATCTTGTGTGTTCAAAACTAAATTAGCATCTTTTGGCACTTAGTAAGTTTCTCTAAATAATCTGATTCTTAAGACAAATATAAAAACTTATTATTTACTTATTAATTATATGAAAAATTCACAGATCTTATTTTTCACAGGTTTATTTTGTGGTTATTTTTATAAAACACAAACGCCACAGACGCCAGGATTTATAGTCTGAACTAAGGTGTGTTGCTCGTCTCTAGATTAACCTTTAAAATCCGTAAAACTGGATGTTTTATTGAGCTTCTCTAAGTTTTGTGAGTGTCTGAGTGAATGGCTGTGTTGTCTGCTGCTGCTGTTTTTCATGGATCTTGATGATGTCATGAGCGTGAGCGGTTTGCCCACACTGAATGTCAGTGAGCAGCTCCGCCCAGAGCTTATGAACATTAATGATGGTGTCTAAACGGCAGGGGAGTCTCGCTGGAGCTCCGGGAAAACTGGACGAGTCAGCTCGAGTGGTTTTGGACTTTAATTTAAAAGTCAAAGTTCCGCTCACGAGTAGAGATGTGGCAGACTGGTCCTGAGAGCCAGTATCAGGATTTTTAATGGATCGGTATCGGCTAAAAGGAAGCTGATCAAATGCTGGTGCTTTCTTTTGTTGCAGCGCTCTTCTCCTTTATGAGCATCTCTGTTTCAAATGTGAAAAATCATCCGTGTGCACCGGTGACAGAATTGATGTTCGGGTTGTAGACTACACAGATTTTCAACACTGCGACTCTGACTCTCTTTATCATTAGAATCAGAACCAGGATACTTATTGATCCCCAGGAGGATAGAGAACAGAGAACATGAAGTAGATTATAAAGATAAATATATACATAAAATATAGAAATATTACAGTAGCAAATATGAATGTACTAAACATTCAGGTAGCAGCTCCTCATGTTGACAGCGGGTCACTAATTAATGTTGATTATCTGAATGACACAATAACATGGTCTGTACTCAGAGGTCAAAGGTAGAACGTTCTTTCTGTAACACAACTTGTTGTTGTAGTCGGAGTGAAACCTCAGATCTCGTCCTCGACCGTCGTCGTTGTTCGCGCTTCTCTCAGACAAACCTGTGAAGACACGGTCAGAGCCTTCGCGCTGACGCCTGTCCTCCGTTCACCTGGACTGAACCGTGTGACCGCCACTGATCCCGTCAGGCAGACTGACTCCATCACCCAACGGTTTTCCTTCTGCTGCTCCACTGACATAATTTCTCTGCCTCACTGCTGATAATGCTGATCAATGCAGAGCCTGAGTCACCCCCGCACTGCATCGCTCTGACTGCTGCTGCTGGTCAGCAGGCCACTCAGTGTGTGTGTGTGTGTGTGTGTGTGTGTGTGTGTGTGTGTGTGTGTGTGTGTGTGTGTGTGTGTGTGTGTGTGTTCATTTCCTTTGCCATGTTCATAATTTGTCTTTTCTTTTTTTTTTGTCATTGAACTTCACAGTAAATCAGAGGAGGAGAAACATTCATCAGTTCACACTTAAACTTTATTATTTCACTTTGTTTTTTGTGAATCTTTAATCTTTGTGTTTCTCTGCAGATCACAAAACACCAAACACATACTGACGATTATTTGATTTATATTCTGGTGTCATGGTTTTATACCTGATCTTTTATTTAGACACTAGTGAACATCTTCAACTTTTAATATGATAATTAAAAAGCTGTAAACTACTGATTCATTAATTTATGAAGTTTTTATTTCATTAAAAGTAAAGAAACTATTGTAGTTCATTTATCATAGGCATTAATAAGTACTTATTCTTCTGTTTACTCTGATGTTTTTCATTAGTTTATTTCATCATTCATATCAGACTTCAAGATCAATGTGCCAAATATATATTTATTCACAAATTATTTTATCATAACTTTTTAATTCAGGAAATGAACACGAGACATTTCCCCGTGTGTGTGATGTTTTTACACATCAGGCTGAAACCTGCAGAGCGGCTGAACGAGAGCTGGATGCATATTTTATGCAGAGAAAAGAGAATATGAATAAAACATTTTATTTGTCTGTTCGCTGCGTCTGCTCGTTCTTAAAAGGATTTAAAACCACAGCTGAGATGAAGGGGAGGACACGCATGGGCTGTGTGTGTGTGTGTGTGTGTGTGTGTGTGTGTGTGTGTGTGTGTGTGTGTGTGTGTGTGGTGCCATGCTGTGACAGCCTGAATGTCTGAGAGAGAGAGAGAGAGACGGTGGAGGGAAAGTGAGAAAACAAACTGGTGAGTGGACGAAAAAGAAAAGGAGGGAGAGGTTTTGTCTCCTTCATGCAGACGGAGGGAAGAGTGGAGTGGAGGATAAACAGTGACGGAGGAGAAACAGGAAGAGAGTTTGTTGTCATCTGAACACATGTCTGATCTGCCCCCACATATGGAACCGTCTGGATTACTCCATCTGTGGATTATTCTTTAGATGCAGCCAGATGGAGAGGTACAGTGTGGATGTGTGCGCTGTTTCTTTTCTTCTGTATTTTGTGAAAACCAGTTTGAGTTTTAGCTTCTTGGTCTGATTTCACGTGTTATTTCATTATTCCTGGCAGGTTTTTTAATTATTCTCTTGGTGCCAAAAGCAGAATCTTGTGTAAAATCGTGAATTAAAGCTCATAGAAACATGGTTTGTAACCGTTCTTATTTAGATTAGTTTGGATTAAGTATTTGCAGAATCAATGTAGTTGGATAAGTGGTTTGTTTCCAGGTTCTAGTCTAAACTCTACATGTTAAACCGGTCTTTACATATATCAGCTCAGTACCGTACACTCAACACTTTGCCCCATGATGATGATAATGATGATGGTAATTAAACCACATTCAGTAAATTTATTCTTAAATTTATTCACTTTATTCTTTAACGATGTTGGTGTTGTGTCATCAGGTGTTTAATTTGTTCATATGAAACCACAGAAAGAATAATAATCATAGTAATAATAATGATAATAATAATAATAAAAGACTTAGGTCTTAGGTCCCTTGTCACCAAAAATATTTGAAATCTGAATCTAAAGACTATTTTAGATAAAGTGACATTTGATTAAGAAATAACCGACAGAGCAGAATGAATGGAGTAGTGCTTTGGACAGAACCACAGTTTAGCTCTTTAGCTGCTAAAGCTAAAGCTAACTGCAAAAACACATTCATGAAATTCATTTGAACAGAATGTAAATGCTAGTTTCACTTTGATCTGATTCTGTGTTGGTGAGTTTCTAAAGTGCTTTGTAAGTTGAGATCAGACCTGCGAGTTTTTTCAGCTGTGGAGCCTCAAACCGATAATTTCACCTGTTGTTGCGGAAGGAACTGAGTACGAAGGGGTTCCTCTTAACGCCTGTTGAAGCGGGTGTAGGTCGGGTGCTTGTCGGCTGTAGTCTGTCCTCGGGGTGCTGGGTGTGAGGGGGGGGGCGGGGCTGTCTTCTTTCAGGTATGTGGGGCGGCAGCAGCGGTGGCGACAGCGGCGGCGGCTTTGATCTTTCAGTTGACAGATCTCTGTATTGTTGATATCTTGGCTCATAGTTCAGTGCCAGTGAATTCCTCTTTGCTGTTGTGGCACAAGATTCTTTGATAGCCAGGGACAGCTCTCTACTCTGGGATGTACTGTTGAATTCGGTACCACAGTAGGACCGTCTGTCTCTGGCTCTCAGCCTGGATACACTGGCCCCCAGAGACAACAGTGGGTCCTGGAGCAACATTTTGGCGTCCATAGTGTTGGTTACCTCCTTCTTCATACTGTCCAAGATGTTGAAGGGCAGGTTGTTCAGGTGTTTGTCCACGTCTATCAGAGCCTCTGACATCGGCTGTGGATCATTCAGTGGGAAAGATTGGACAGTTTGAGCTGCAGTCTTGTACCTCTGCAGGAACGAGATATCTTCAGCTCTCAGCGCCTCCTCTGTGGCTCTGATTGTGTCTGAAAGAGCTGCTGTGTCTTTGCTTAGAGTCTCGCTCTCCCTCTTCAACATCTTAGTCTTCTGCAGCTTTTCCTTGCTCAGCGCCTCCATCCTTTCCTGCTCTTCCTTTTTGAGAAACGTCTGAAGCATCGAGATGGCGTCCTTAATCTGCCTCTCTGTGTCTTGTGCCTGAACTTCAACGTCTTTTGCTGTTTGATCAAAGTTTCCTTTAATGTCAGTGAAGAGCTCCATTTTCTCCTGTAGGGGTTTCAGAAGTTCCCTAAGTATCCCCTTGTAGTCCCGCGCAGCTTCATTGATGGGACTGAAGCTATGGTTTTTGTGTGTTTCTGAATGCAGACAGACGACACACACCAGCTGCAGATGATCCAGACAGAAGAGCCTGAGTTCCTCAGAGTGCAGACTGCAGACACTTGCAGAGCCCGCTGAAGGTCTCTCAGTTTTCTCCCTTAAAAAATGTTCACAGAGGTTCCTTAGTGCCAGGTTTCGGGGCGGATCACTTTGTAAAGATCTCGTCTTACAAACTGGGCACAAAAGATATTTCTGCGTCCACCATGTCCAAAGACAGGCTCTACAGAGACTGTGGCTGCATGACAGGAGGACAGGCTCTTGGAAGATTTCATGGCAGACAGGACAGTGTAGATCCTCCTCTGGTCTAGAGGCCATTTCCTTAAAGGTTTATTAGACGGCGACACAGCAGGCGGCTGAAACAGTTCGAACCAGTCAGTCTCGTTGTGTACAGCTCACTCTCAGGTACAGCATCCCTCTGGTTAGTCCTCTCTGGTTAGTCCTCTCTGTTTAGTCCTCTCTGGTTAGTCCTCTCTGTGATCAGACGTTTTCAGTTTTGGCTGAAGTTAATCTCTGCACAATATATTAGGTTAGTTTCCTGTTTTGTCTCAGGTGATTCGAAGGTAAGGGTTGGACTTCATTCCAAGCATTTCTCTCTCATTACGCACATGGAGATTTACTTAGATAATCAACCACTATACCAGTAAACAACTTCCTCATACAATACATCCGGTTTCTTGGTCATGTCTCTTACCACGGCCCTTTATCCCTGATTGATCAGTTAGGTCGGGTGGCCACTTCTCGGAAGAGTCCAAACTTCTTTGGAATAAGTAACAATCGAATGACTATTGCAACATCACCAGCATTAGCATTGACATTTGTTGACTTACCACTTCGTTGCGTTTACGATACAAGAGGTTATAACACAGTCTCTGAGCAGCGCTGCTTCTTTAGGGTAGCCTGGATGCTACAGTGACTCGGTATTGGAAAGTGTTGTGTTAACTTCAGCAGAAGAAAAGCTAGAAATAGAGGGTTGCTTTCCCCTTAAGTTGTTTTCACTTTGTCATTCTGGGTTGTTGAGTGGAGATTGATGAGGGGAAAAAAATTAAAAAATAATTTTTTAATTTTAGGATGAGGCAACATGATGAGATTTGACAAAAGTGAAGGGGTCTGAACACTTTTTGAACGCACTGCATGTCCTACCTGAACACTGTGAAGCTGCTGAATGATCTGTCCTGAATGTTTGGTTCGGCTTCCACCTGAGCTATGCATGAAATGTTGATGCTCAGCATCGTTTCTAAGATCTAGATCTGAACTGTTTTCACTCAGTCTTACTGCCTCATGATTCTCAGTCATCCAGAAGGGTTCAATCAACAGACATTAAAGTTTCACACTGAACCATGATGAAAACCATTCACACTCTAAAAACTCCATCAACAATCAATTACAAAAACTATTAAAAACACATCAGTGAGCGACAGTTGTCCCTTCATGCCGTCCTGCTGCCTCAAATATCCACCTTTTATAATCTGATATAGAACAACACCAGCTTTATCTCTTAAATGGTTTCCAAAGAGGTTCCTGTTCAAGCAGCTCGCCACATTACTACCTCCACAGTTCTATAAGTCCCTCCCTTTCTCATGAGCGTGATACCTCAGTAACGCCTCGAGGGAGTTTCTTTAAGTTTGGCTCATCCTTGGATTCGAGGATGAGCTGACTGGATGTTAGTGGTTCAGTTATTGACCTCTTGAATATGATATTTAACTGTACCTCTTCACATCCGGCACAAACGATCACTTGGACTCAAAGATGAACTGATTAGAATTTGTTGGTCATAGGTCAAAGTTCAAGGTCACTGTCACATTGCAAAACATGTTTTTGACCATAACTCCATAACTAATTATGACGACATTGAACACAAATGTCTAATAGGATAAAATGAAATGAAATTTAAATGATGAAATTTTATATCACATATTTTAGTTTGGTGTATTGGTCCGATATTATCTTAGTCTTGATTGATTCCTTAAGACAGGAAGACAAGAAGAGGAAAAGCAGCTGAGAGGAAGGAAACTACAGAGAAGGAGTAATGAGATTAAGCTGCTGAGGAGGAGAGAGGAGGTATTTACTCCTGATCGACTCATACTCTCCATGTCTGTGTGATACTGGACAGACGTGTTCACCACTTCATCTGCTGCCTGAAGGTCGGAGTGGAAGTTATATCTGTGTTTGTGTGTTTTGTCAGTTGGACTCCAGATCTCAGACTGAAAGGTCGGGCAGTGATGAACTGTAGCTGTCTGATTGACTCATCATTCACTCCTCACTGACCTCTTATTGGCCAGGAGGCTTTGTGAAGTGGAAATACTGCAACAGACTGAATCCTGATGGGGAGATTTAACCTGACACTGAGTCAGAAGTGTGTGTGTTCACTGGATTATTCATATATGAACTCCTGAATCTGGTATTTACAGCGTCTTCATGCCTCCGCACCGGCAGCAGCCGGGGCATTCGTCAATATCTCAGTCACTCCTTGAGGAAACTTGGCACAAACATTCACATGGACTCAAGGGTGAAACGATTAGAATTTGGTGGCCAAAGGTCAAAGGTCACAGGTCACAGTGACCTCAGAAAAGGCTCTTTAGTGTGGATAAACAGGGATGTTACCTGGAACTAGTTTGAGTGGAGGAGGCAGACGACCACGAGGAGTTAATTCTAGTTTTTATCTGTTAAAAACCTGATTGATGTTCAGATGGAGGGAAAACACGCGTTTAAACATTAATGCTGGAGTAGGTTTCTGTTTTGGATCTGGTTCAGATCATAAGGAACTGCTCAGTCAGTGTACTACACCTGTTGTTTCATATGGATTTAATAAGAGATTTGATGCTGCATTCACATGAAATGAGGCTCCAGTGAACCACGACCTGAATTATGCAGTTCATGGTTTCTGTAAATCACATTATATCTCCACACGGGATGGTCCAACTCGTCATGTTTTAGTCAGTCGGCCTTGGAAAGATATCAGTGTAAGTGTGTGATGTAAACTCTGACGTTGGTGTCGCTGCAGCTCTGTTCACTGTCTGTTCTCCAGAGATTTAAAGTTCTCCGAGTGACTTCCTTCTCAAGTTTGCCTCTAATCTGGACTCTGCTGTGTCTGTTCGTTTGCATGTGGGATTGTGTCTGTGTGAGCTTTTGTTCTTGGATGTAGGACAGCTTCTGTGTGTGTGTGTGTGTGTGTGTGTGTGTGTGTGTGTGTGTGTGTCTAGAGCCTGAAGAACAGTGTATCATCCTATGAGAGCAGCAGCAGTACTGTCTCCTCCAGCACATTGATTTCCAGCTTGTCTTTCCTCCAGTGCAGATAATTGACTGTTACAGCACACACACATTGGTAGTTCTGTGTGTGTGTGTGTGTGTGTGTGTGTGTGTGTGTGTGTGTGTGTGTGTGTGTGTGTGTGTGTGTGTGTGTGTGTGTGTGTGTGTGTGTGTGTGTGTCTAGAGCCTGAAGAACAGTGTATCATCCTATGAGAGCAGCAGCAGTACTGTCTCCTCCAGCACATTGATTTCCAGCTTGTCTTTCCTCCAGTGCAGATAATTGACTGTTACAGCACACACACATTGGTAGTTCTGTGTGTGTGTGTGTGTGTGTGTGTGTGTGTGTGTGTGTGTGTGTGTGTGTGTACATACGTACACCTTCTGATTGAGGTCAAGTCATTTCAAGGTACCTGGGTAATGTCCCTCTCTCTCCCCAGCCCCAAATATTTACCTGAACTAAACCTCATTCAGACTTTGAGCCTAAAACTATTAACTGCACAGTTGGCGGTTCGATCCCCGGCTCCTCCTGTCTGCACAGCAACGTGCCCTTGAGCAAGACATCGAATCCCAACTTTATCCTGATGCATGAGAGCTCTGCAGCCATCATGTGTGAGTGTGAATGGGTGAAAGACAAAATTGTGAAGTGCTTTGATTTAAAGTGTGAAATATAAAAATGCATCCATCTTCATCAGTTTCATCAGGTTGTCCTTGTAGATATAGAGAATATAGACACTTGAACGCACCACGAACACAGAGACAGCAGTAAAACGTTGTACTGAAACAGGTTCACTTGTATTGACCTTTAACAGCCAATAAGATTTGTTCGTGTTCCCTTCAGTGTGACTTTCTTTGACTATCGTTAGTTGTTATTATTATTGTTAATTATTTGCTCCTTTGTTCTTTCATTGCTTTTTTCATTCCCAGTAATTTTTCAATCTTTTGTTTGTTCGTTTGTTCTTTCCTTTCATTTGTCCTTCCTTCCTTGCTTCCTTATTTTGTTTTTTTTGCTTTTCTTTTCTCATTCCACCCATTTATTATTCCCTCTATTATTAATTTGCGCCTCCCTCTTTCCTTCCTGCCTTCCTTCCCTCTTTGTTCCTTCTTTCCTCTGTTGCTTCTGTCCTTATTTTTGTATTTTAACTCACCTGTCTCTCTCTCTCTGTCTCTCTCTCTCTCTCTCTCTCTCTTTGTCTCTCGTCTCTTCCTTCGTCTCTCTCTCTCTCTCTCTCTCTCTCTCCAGTTCACTCCAATGAAGCTCGTCCACCCACATTAGGAATCCTGCACCTGTCTCTCCCTCTCTTACACCATGAGCATCGTAGCTCTCTCGCCCATGGCCCCTGAGCCACCGTCCCCCATGGTCACCTCCATCACACCCGTCACCCCAACCGTGGACCCCGACAGCTCCACTTCCCTTGCCGCCCCTCTTAACCTGGATCTGGACCATCAGTCCCAGGATGAGGCCTCCTCACTGGGCCCCGGCCCCAGCCACCTGGGCCAAGACCCCTCCAGGAGGTAACAAATCAGACATGATGATGAGGATAATTCATGATTTACAGATGTTTTTCTCTTTGTATTTATTTCTGCTTCTCAAATTATATTTGTCTTTTCCTGAACTTTTATCCTCTGAAACGCTGGATACTTTCAGCTTCTTCACTTCAGAGGTTCTCAAGTCAGAACGATCAGGGACCACTGGTCTAACACACAGCACGTGTTGTTGCAGGTCTAAGAAACCCCCGCCCCTCCACACCGGCGCCGACTGGAAGGTCGTCCTCCACCTGCCGGAGATAGAGACGTGGCTGAGAGCGACCAGCGACAGAGTCACACAGCTCACACACTCGGTGGGACAAGACAGCGACAACAGACACGTGGATGTCCACCTGGTGCAGCTCAAGGTAAGGGTGGACACTCGGTGTGTGTCTCTCTGACCGCTCTGGTCACTTTGGTTTCAAATAACAAGGCGTGTGACATCATCTTGGTTAATTCAGCATACCCACAGCCGTCCCACAATGCAGTGCGCAGACACATCACGGTCCGCTCTCGTCTCTTCTCCCTGCTGCCTCCATAGTTGGGTGTGTCCTCGTACTGAACTTGTCCCTGCTTGTTGTAAATCCTCCAGCCGATAAAAGGCCACAGGCTGACGGAGCGCGTTTCAACCAAGAAGCTGAAGTTTCCAACTGGAACAGATTTCTATTTTTTATAAATATGTTTATAGATTTTTCAAAAAACATTGTGTTTGTATTGAAGCAGAACAAAAAACAAACAAAAACAAAAACAAACTAAAAACAAACAAACAAAAAGAAACAAAGAAAAAAGAAACAAAGAAAAAGAAACAAACTAAAAACCAAACAAAAACAAGAACAAATGGAAACAGAACATCTCGGCTCTCAGACTCTTTCACTGAGACACAATCACGAAGCCGGATTTCTAAAGTCACAAGAACCGCACCAACCCCGACCTCAAAATCCAAGATGGCCGCTCTGCACGTCAACAGAAGTGAAAGCTGTAGTGATATACTGTTTATTAGCACGTCTGTCTTATTTGTGTATAAATTGCTGTTGCTACAGTGTTTGTGCACAAAATACTGCTTAATGCAAAATTATGATATCAACTAATATTGCTAACAATAACAACGACAACAGTAACGACCGTCTGACTTGTTCTGGAACCGAATCAACTCACATGTGACGACAGCTCCGATATCTGACGAACGCAGCGTCTGTGATGCAGGTGCAGTAAAACCACGCTCAGGTGGACAAACAGGAAGTCAAATAAAACAAAAAAAACTGCTCGTTTGAAATGTGATTATTTAAATTTAGATCTTTATAAATCTCCACACAGTTAAAAAGGTCGGAATATGGACTGAACCAGAGCCGGCGGGTCGACTGTTTGTCCCAGCAGCCTCCCCATGTGACCTCTGTGTGACCTCTGTGTGACCTCTGTGTGACCTCTGTGTGACCAGGAGAACAGCTGCTAACACACATGCAAACATGACGTGATGCGTTTTATCTGCCTCGTGTTGAATTAACGAAAACAGTAGCTCATCAGTCGATTCAACCTCAGCCACTGAATTTCCCATAATGCCATGCTTCTTCTCTCCACGGCCTCAGTGTTATGTAACGACTGGCTTCCACGAGTCACGCTGTTGACCGTTTAGTGTTTATGTAACTGCAGTGAGTGTGCAGCCTCCCAGACCCTGAGCACTCATCTTCATCGTCAGACTGAGCTCCTCCTCTTCATCGCTACAGGATTTATGTAAGAGAAGAAGAAAGCTCTGATTCTGTTTGGTCCATGGACAGAGACCTGTCCCCCTGTCCTCCAATCCTCCAGTCCTCCTGTCCTCCAGTCCTCCAGTCCCCCTGTCCTCCAATCCTCCTGTCCTCCAGTCCTCCTGTCCTCCTGTCCTCCTGTCCTCCAGTCCCCCAGTCCCCCAGTCCCCCAGTCCCCCAGTCCTCCAGTCCCCCAGTCCTCCAGTCCTCCTGTCCTCCAGTCCTCCAATCCTCCAGTCCCCCAGTCCTCCAGTCCCCCAGTCCTCCAGTCCTCCAGTCCTCCAGTCCCCCAGTCCTCCAGTCCTCCTGTCCTCCTGTCCTCCAGTCCTCCAGTCCTCCAGTCCTCCAGTCCTCCTGTCCTCCTGTCCTCCAGTCCCCCAGTCCTCCAGTCCTCCAGTCCCCCAGTCCTCCAGTCCTCCAGTCCTCCTGTCCTCCTGTCCTCCAGTCCCCCAGTCCTCCAGTCCTCCAGTCCCCCAGTCCTCCAGTCCTCCAGTCCTCCTGTCCTCCTGTCCTCCAGTCCTCCTGTCCCCCAGTCCTCCAATCCTCCTGTCCCCCAGTCCTCCAATCCTCCTCATGTTTAATTCATTCCCTCTGTGAAGACTCTGAGAAACTCGCCTGAAATACAACAACACTGTTTATTGTTGTTGCTTTTAACTCATGTTACACCGCTGGTAGAGTTTCTGTCCGTCCACACTACAACACAACCCCAGAGTTTTCAAAATAAAGCACAACCCCATAGTTTTCAAAATAAAACACAACCGCAGAGTTGTCAAAATAAAACACAATCCCAGAGTTTTCAAAATAAAACACAACCTCAGAGTTTTCAGAATAAACACAACCCTAGAAAATAGAAAATAAAACAAGTCCAGCAGAGTTTCTGAAAATCTGTTTTAGACGTTTTAGACTCGTGTGGACAACAGGAGTAAACATAAAGAGTTAAAGAGAAAGAGTTTTAAAACTAAATCTAAACATCTTCAGAAACGTTGGGATCTCCACTATAATTCACATGTTGACACATGTTGGTGTCACATCGAGCTGAAACAATGAGTCAGTAAGTCCGTCAACAGAAAATGAAGTGTCTTGCTGAGCCTTAAACACTTTAGCTCCAGCTTCTTAAATGTGTATTTTCTAGTTCTCCTTTATATAAACAAACCACGAATCAATTAATCATGAAACTAATCCACTGATTCATTGATAATGAAAATAATCATTAGCTGCAGCTTCTGTATTTCATTATTCACTCATTCGTTCACTCCTCTCTCCTCCTCACTGACGAGTCAGTAGCAGTAACTGACGCTGCGTTCAAGTGCAGGTGGAAAAATCTGACATGCAGGACTTCCACACCTGAGCAGTGTTCAATGTTTCAAACATGAAACATTACAGAGGCTCTAGTTTCACTTATTCACTGATAAGCTGTTTTATTCTGTTCAGATTCAGGCGACATCTTTTATTGATGAGTGTATTTTTAACTACAGTGACTCAGATGTTTCTTCTTCATCAGGCTGCTGCTGCTCAAGGGTTCCTCCTCCTCCTCCTCCTCTCCTTGTCTCCTCTCCTCTCCTCTCCTCTCCTCTCCTCGCCTCCTCCTCCTCTCCTTGTCTCCTCTCCTCTCCTCTCCTCTCCTCCTCCTCCCCTCCTCTCCCCTCCTCTCCTCTTGTCTCCTCTCCTCTCCTCCTCCTCCTCCTCCTCCTCCTCCTCCTTGTCTCCTCTCCTCTCCTCTCCTCTCCTCTCTGAATAAAACATGGCGGCAGCAGCAGTAACAGCTCCAGACTGTGATGCTCACCACAGTGGAGGGAGAGAGAGGAGAGAGACTGTGTGTAGCTGAGTCACTCTCACGCTGAGTTTCATACATGCGTCATCATCTCGTTTCTCTCTTTTCCTGCACAAAGTTTTTCGGGGAAACCGGAGCAGTTGTGAGGAAATGATCCGTCTCTGTGTCGTCGGGAGGAATCTGTGTCTACGTGTCTACAAACAGCTGTTTTAGACACTTTTAAAAACATCTGTTTGAGTGAAGCTTCGTGTAGAATATTTTCAGCTCTTTATTTTCCCGTCAGAACAGCACCTTCCTGTTACATCCCTCTTCTTTTATTTCTACCTGTTCAACTTCAATCTTTGGTCCTCACAAAGACAGATGTTAAGGAACACACACACACACACACACACACACACACACAGACACACACACACACACACACACACACACAGACACAGACACACACAGAGACACACACACACACACACACACACACACACACACACACAGACACACACACACACACACACACACACAGACACAGACACACACACACAGAGACACACACACACACACACACAGACACACACACAGACACACACAGACACACACAGACACACACACACAAAGTATCTGTTTGTTTTCAGATTACATAACTTTGAGGCCTCTATAGTGTGTGTGTGTGCGTGTGTGCATGCGTGCGTGCGTGCGTGTAGTCATGGGAAGTGACAGTGAGGACTGTGTGTGTATGTGTGAGAGAGAGTTACAACTACAGCTTTGTGGTGTGTGTGACTGATGTCATTCTGACTCTGTGTGTGTGTGTGTGTGTGTGTGTGTGTGTGTGTGTCTTCTGTAACGAGGCTGTGTTTTGCTGCATTCTTGGACAACACCTGTACACCACTGCAGCAAGGTGAGGATTTACAACAACAGCTGGAGGTGTCCAGTCACCCTGTGAGCAGTGGATCACCTGGTTGCGCCCCCTGGTGGCGGCAGCGCCTCAGGATATTCTCTAACTTCTAGAACGTGAAAGAAAATATAGAGGAAGGTCAAACAAGAAACAAATAGAGAAATTATTTTTGTTAAAGCTGCAAATAGAATCTTTATAAACCAGTTTTCACCAAGTTTTTTGTGTTTTTTTATATTTAGAATAAACTATAAAGATCCATATTCTCACTTCCCTCTGAATTCATCCTGCAGCTTCATGAGTTTGTCAGTATGAGCTGTGTGAAGTCACATCTGGAGCCGGAGACGTTCGAGTGACATGAAGCTTCTTCCCTCGCCCCAGTCTTTGTCAGTGTTGTCGTGACAATAATCGAATCTTCTGCGCTTCATCTGTTGCGATTGGGCGGCTTGTCAGAGCTCCGTCCACAGACAAAGAGGACGATGAGACGTAACGACAGCAGGACAGACGCTGCGGATCGCCTCAGTCCAGTCAGAGAGACAACAACAAAAATGCAACACAAAAACAAGACGTGACGCCTTCTGGTTTTTGTCCATGCTGCGTGTGATTTTGACGCCTCTGTCGGTCTGTTGGCGTCAGGTCTGAGCTCTTCAGTCCGAGTCAGTGAGCAGCAGCTTTATGTGAATCAACAGTGAAACAGGCGACAAACTGTTTGTCGCTTGAGCTGAAGGTTGTTCCGCATGTTCTCCTTTATTCTCTCTTTACTCCAGATGATTCTTTAAAAAATGATGCTGGTGTTTGACGAACAAATCTAATCAATAATAATAAAAAAGGTTAACAAAAAGGAGAAACAGATGCTGTTAAATCAAAGATCCAAATATGTTTTCTCAATCAAAAATGAAAATAAAACCTGCATCTCCTCAGACCTCTGCTCCTGTCCACACATGTCCTCACTCGTACCTCAGTGCTGATTCGCAAAGTTTAACAGCATAAACGCCACAACCACAGGAGGTGCGTTGGCGAGCCGTAGGTATCAGGTGGCGCTCCAATGAGGGCTCAGCGGCGGGAGGAGGCGGGGACGCCTCCCGTAGCTGCAGCCACTCTCGCCTCAGGATCCACAGGAGGGTGAGAAACATGGAGGTTTCGGCGTCTGATTCCCTCTGTGGTCAACCTGGTTTTTCCTGCAGAGGAATGAACAAAGCTGCAGCTGCAGTAATGAATGTTCATATCATGGATGTATGTGATGTGCATGTGGAACGAGCGATGGCATAAAAGAAAGAAAATAATGACACCTTCTGTAAAATCGGAGGGAACTTTATTTTGAAAAGATGAAAATAAGACTTCTCTGTTAGTTTGTGAAACTAAACATTTACTTCTCCTTCTCATTTATTTTCATTTTCTCATCATTTTCTCGTCTTTAATCTTCAGCTGCGGTGTTTCAGTTTCACCCAGAGCAGGTGGAGGCTGTGAGCTCGCTGCAGGACGCAGCGCTCGTTCCCTGGGTGACGCCTCCATCTGGTGGCGAATGTGTTGTATTACAACACTGTGAGGAAACAGTCCCACTGTCACAAATACAAAGCTCTACATTACAATACACGGCTGAAGGAGGAGGGAATGATAATATAAAGATCCAGGTCTATGTTTTGGCGACTCAATCATCTGCATATACTGTGTTAGAACAGTTAGAAATGTATTTTAGCTAAAGACCAGCAACACAAATGAACACGTGAACATCATGTAGAGTTTACGATGTAATAATAACATGTTTAAATGTTAAATTCGTCCATTTTGTCTCAGTTTTCCATGTTTTTTTTAATTGTCCCAATCTACAGAACAGACTGTGTCCACGCACTGTGTCATGGAAAATACTGGCAGCTGATTGGCCGACAGAAACTACTATTCTGGCTCCTTAAAAAGAGAATGAAAAATGTGTATAAACACTTCTAACGTTGACTAATAACATGTTGTATCATGTTTTTCATGCTGAAATGAAAAATGATGAATATGAGATTTAGTAATAAAGGTGTATGTGACTAACTAACCACAGTAGACAGGTGTGTTTCTGAGCTTCGGACGGACCCAGGCTAACAGTTTCCCTCTGCTTCCAGTCTTTATGCTAAGCTAAGCTAACCATG
>NW_019174820.1:845765-850765 GCF_002260705.1 Seriola dumerili | reverse complement strand
ACTAACACTTTGAAAAAAAAAAAAAAAATTACTGTAACAAGTCTTTGTATCGCAGCAGCGGGTCTCGGCCGTCTTTGAAGACGCTTAATTTGAATACTCCAGGGGGAGAAGAAGCTCAGAGTATTTGATCTCCAAGGTAAAACACGCTGCGCTGATGGGCTGAAGTGGAGGAGTTGAAGGTTATTAGATCGAATGGGTCTGGATGAGGCCGAGCTGTCGCGGGCGGTTTGAACGCGGACGCTCTGAAGCCCTTGATGTCGGCGGTGATGAGGGCGAGACGGGATTGGAGCTGAAGCCCGAGTCGACTTGCTTCAGATAGATTTTAGGCAATTAGAAACCCCGCTGAACGTGTGCACTCTGTGATTGACAGGTCATGTCTTGACTCTACGTGACCTGGGTGCTGGAAAATGTGTGTGTGTGTTCTCAGGATATTGAGTGTGTATCATAGAATCTGTGTATTATCCAGCATTAGCAAACCAGTATAGATCAGACACACACACACACACATGCAGCAGGGTTTGTATGGACACGTGCTCGGGGCGAGGTGTTCACATGTAATCAGCTGGAGTGAACGTGTTGAGATGCCTCTGAAGTTCTGCCTCAGTTCGTCTGAGTGTGAAACCACGTGAGGGCGACGGCGGCGCTACGCGCAGAACATACGAGTTCAGTCTCAGAGATTAGAACCTGGTTTTACAGGAGTTCATGTGCAAGAATAACAATGATGAAAACAACCTGCTGTGATGTGACCAGCTGTCGTTGCTCTTTGAATCAGATCAACTTCCATCTTTTGATTTTTGTTTTAAACATGGAGCAAAAACAAAAGTTTGGATTCATTGATTTAAATCAATATTATAATAATAATATTAACTTTATTTATACAGCACTTTTCTCAAAGTTACAAAAGTGCTTCACACGAAAATAAAACCTAATAAAAGAGGAGGACAAAGCCTGAGAATAATGAAAAGAGTAAAACAGCATAAATAAAAAACATCATTTATTAAACAAAAGGATCCGACGATAAATGAAGACAATCAATAAGATATGTACAAACAATAATTAAGGATAAAAGATTATCAATAAAACACATCAAACATCAGAGCTGAGACAAAGAGATGTGTTTGAAGAAGAGATGTGTTATTTTAGTTAGTATTATAAATATTATAAATATTATAAATGATGCTGATGAAGCTTTAATGTTTTAACATCAAAACATCTGGAACCTCCTCTACGACTCGATGAACATGATGCTACAGGAGCGGCTTTAAACATCCTGCAGAGGCTTTGTTGAACTTGATTATTTATTAGCATATTAATTATTGATTATTGGTTAATTAAAAACTAAACAAACATATACAACAAATCAGGTCACTGGGACAAAAAAAACGTTCTTCAGAAAAAGATTTAGGCTACACAAGTGCCTTGATGTACACACACACACACACACACACACACACACACACACACGGCGGCTCTCATTAGCTCCCAGCAGTCTGACTGGACTGAAGATCTTCTAACAAATGACTTCAGATAGAAACGACAGACTTGGTGTTAATTCAATCAGATGGGGGCCTCTGTTAAGTGCTCTGTGTGTGTGTGTGTGTGTGTGTGTGTGTGTGTGTGTGTGTGTGTGTGTGTGTGTGTGTGTGTGTGTGTGTGTGTGTCTGTATTAGCATTTGAAAGCTGTGTGTGAATTATTGAAGCATCTGAAAGACACCGGTGACATTTTCACCGCTGTTTCAGAATGACATGACAACGCTTTGATGATGAAACTGTGTGTGTGTGTGTGTGTGTGTGTGTGTGTGTGTGTGTGTGTGTGTGTGTGTGTGTGTGTTAACTATGAGTTCAAGTTCATTTTGTGTAGACAAGGAGACTCTATATACATGTAAGAATTTGTGTATGTACAGTATATTTTTGTGCGTGTACAGTTTGTGGGTCAGGATTTCTGTGTGTATGTGTGTGTGTGTGTGTGTGTGTGTGTGTGTTTCACTGCACTCTTACTGCACTCGCTCTCCTCCCTCTCGGGGGATGTTCTTGATCTCCCAGCGGGATGTTTTTGATGAAGCGGTGGCGTCCCCTCAGAGCCGTGGGTTCGGCTGTGAGATAAAAGCGTCGTATAAACACTCGCACTTTACACCAGAAATCCTGATTGAGAAAGACGCAACGAGCTCCGCCACAGAAACACGCTCGTCACCTCAACCAATGAGAACCGGCCCTTCCTTGGAACGCACTCCGTCTACGTCTTTGGAAAAGAGAAAGTTTATCACTTGTTTTGTTGCTCTCAGGTTTTAGTAAACGTTCCCCTTCATTACAAGGAGACCTGAGTTTAAAGCTCCATATAGTATAAAGGTATGATCAATTATAACGATTATTGATTGATTATAGATCAGGTCTAGGTTCTATATTAATACTGTAAAAGTATCAAAGCCTCAGTCCACAGAGAAATGCACACAGCCTGTATTCAGAAACTGAGCCTTAAAACCAGCCGTCAGGACTTCTGGAACTTTGTGATGTCACAACAAAGCAGTCACCAAGCCCCGCCCACCTGGACCCACCATCCAAACCTTGCAGGATTTGGTTTCTCTGAGTGTTTTTACCTGAAATCTGCTTTATTTTTATTGGATCACTCAGAAAACAGTCAGTATTGACCCAGGAGCCGGATGTCGCCTCACCTACAGAGGCTCAAATAATTTGGCACAACAGCGTCCTAAATACAGCACGCCAGGTTTCCAGACTCATGATGAACGACCGAGCCCCTGATCTGGTTCTGATTCTCAGTCCAAATCTGCCCAAGTCCGCACCTCCAGCTAAATCTGTCAGACACGTTTGGGCCGGAGTCAGCCCACGCTCGGTCGTCTGGAGCCAGAACACAGCTGACAGGTTCAGTGTGACTCAGCTGGCCACCTGCGCTCACACAGGTGACAGGATGAGGTCTGTGTGTACCTGAGCCCTCACGCCCACGTCGACCACATGCCGAGAGCGTTGTTCCCGCCGGGCTGCAGCCCCCCACCCCTTACAGTAGTGATGAGTTTATTTTGGAACGGCGCTCAGCAGGTCACGGTGTTAGCCAAGCTAGCATGAGCCAAGCTGGCAGCGTGTGTGACCTACATTCTCACATGCCGGGCGGAGGCAGCGGCGGAGGTGTTGTGTTGTTCAGGCAGGTCGCCATGGAGCAGCACGGTGACTCAGCAAAGTATCTTGCCGAGGGTTCGAATCCAGGTCGCCTGCTTTTTCAAAGGGCGTCTAATTTTAGTCCGAGCGAGTTGGTTGTGTGCAAAGCAAATAATAAAAAGAATAAAAATGCATTAAAGACATCTATTGCAGATAAAGAAAAGTAATAATGTTCTGTTGACACTTTAATATCAGAGTTACATGAACTTTCTTTTCCACAAAACACATTTTAACCAACAACAAAACATTTAATTTTAAAAGGTGCTGAAGTGAGAGAAGAAGAAAAACTTGATTAGTGACTGATGACATTAATAAACTGAAGGCAATCTTTATGAACACCTCCTTTTCGTCTTCTTGTTTTCTTGTCATGGTGTTGTTGAACTAGTTCTTTAATCAGGTAATTTTCCCTTTGTAGCTGTAGTTAACAGTTAATCTGCCTCCTTTATTTATGTAAATGGAATGGAAAATATATTAGGAACACCTCATTATAGTTTAATTAACACCTCTGACTGTTTGTTAAGGTGGAATTTATGGCAGAACTGTGGTGTTAGAGGACATTACCCTAGTCTGCATGTTAGTTAAACACTGACTTCATATTGCAGCCACTGTTATTTTAGCTCCGTGTTCCTCTACTGGAGACTGTCTGCCTGTCTGTCTGTCTGCCTGTCTGTCTGTCTGCCCGTCTGTCTGTCTGCCTGTAGGACATGTTCTCCATGTTTTCACATATAAACCTGGAACTGATGCCACATGAAACTGACTCATGTTTAAAACTGGAAACGTGACGCCGCTCGTCTTCGTCACTTCTGCTTTTTCCCGTCGTTCTCTGCTCATGTTTTTGTTCTGCACTTTTATATACTGTCAGACACGCTGCTGTAACACGGCTTTTTTAATCACTTGTAATTTTGCTCATCTTTTTTTTCTGTGTGTGTGTGTGTGTCACTTCAGGACATCTGTGAGGACATCTCGGACCATGTGGAGCAGATTCACGCTCTGCTGGAGACGGAGTTCTCCCTGAAACTTCTGTCCTACTCCGTCAACATCATCGTCGACATCAGGTGAGAGGAGACGCTCGCTGAGAGTTGAATGAGCTCATCATGTTCACATGTTCCTGCTCTGCCTCTGTCTCCTGTTACTTGAAGTTTAAACAGTGTCAAACAGTCTCTGTCATGTGGATCATGAATCTCCTTCCCGTCAGTGGAAAATACTCTGAACAAACCAAGAGTGTTTCTTCTTTATTGTTTTATATATTGATCAAATGTTCTCACTTCAACTTGAGCAATCATTTTTAAATGAAAATCATCAGAAACTTTTCCAGCACTAGATAAACTACAAGCGTTGTGTTTAGAATATTTGCAAAGCTTTTACTTTTTACTTTTGCCTCTTCAGCAGTTTGTGATCAGACTTTGATCAGTGACGATAGATAGATACTTTATTTATAGTGAATGTATTCCGATCAGTTTTCTAACAAGTGATGAGGGAGACACTAATAATCTCTCCTTCCTATCAAACAAATGAATATGTCAAACATCAGACTGTAAAGTAAAAGTTTATTACTATAAAGCTGTTCAGAGACTCTGACAGTCAGGGCTGATATCTAACTGATTTCTCATCAATAATCAATAAGTGGTTGTGTGTGGTGGTTCAGGACGGTGCAGCTGCTGTGGCACCAGCTGAGAGTGTCGGTCCTCGTCCTGAAGGAGCGTCTGCTGCAGGGTCTGCAGGACTCCAACGGGAACTACACCCGCCAGACTGACATCCTGCAGGCCTTCAGCCAGGACCAGCACCAGGTGACACACACACACACACACACACACACACACACACACACACAC
>NW_019174820.1:836749-845080 GCF_002260705.1 Seriola dumerili | reverse complement strand
CACACACACACACACACACACAGATGATAACTCGCTCCTTATCTGTGCTGTTAATTTTAAAAAATGAATCTTTTACGTCACAAGAAGCAGCCACTGATTACATGAATAAAACTTTACTAATTGTTTTATAGTAAACAGTTTTAATAAGCCTCTGACCTCTGACCTCATTGACCTCATTGACCTCATTGACCTCATTGACCTCCATGGTCAGATGTTAACGTGATGAATTCTTCCTGTCCAGACTCGTCTGGACGCTCTGACCGAGGTGGACGACTGCGGTCAGCTGACTATTCGCTGCAGCCAGGACTACTTCTCTTTAGACTGCGGTATCACGGCCTTTGAGCTGAGCGACTACAGCCCGGGTGACGAGCCTGACGCCCGGGGGGCGGAGCCAGACGCCCAGGACGCTTCCGAGGAGCGGGAGCAGGAGCTCGATCGAGCCCCGGGCCTGAACCCGGAGCTGGGGTCAGCGGAGAACGAAGGACCCTGCTCCTCAAACCCTGAGCTCCACAGCAGTTTACCCGAACTCACCGCGGCCAGTGACCTCACAAACCACAACCATTCTATGTCAGTGTTACCCACAATGCAATGCAGCATGCCCAGCCACAGTGAAAGTGCGAAGCGCCCGCTGCAGGGTGTGAGCCACAGCACCGAGGTGTCGCCCACTCAGCCGTCGCTCCCCAAGAGAGCCGCCTTGTTCTCAGACGGAGGAACCAGCGTGCAGGACTCCAGGGGAGGCCTGGGGAAGGCCAGCCCGCTCTCTGGGCTCCAGTTCCAGGCCGAGCTGAGCCGAAGCACCCCCTCTCTCATGGATCCTCCGGACCGCTCCAAGTTCTGGTTGGAACTGGACTCGGTTTATCCAGAAAATGTTTCTCAGTCCTACGAGAGCCTGCAGGTTGGTGCTTTTACTGACTGACTGACTTCACAGGTCTTTCTCTTTCCAGGCTAAATCACAATGATTTTACTGAAGGTGCAGGAACTGATCTGGATCAGTGCACGAGGAAACAGAGTGTGCTCAGAGGGAGGTGTCTGTTGTCAGGGGAGAAGTCTTTTAAACTTCCTTTTTTTATGTTGTATTTGTTGTTGGAAATGGAAATGAATTGATTAAAAACTAAAAATGTTTGTCTCCATATTTAAGATGTGCGGAGCTTTGGTCCAATAACCAGTGTTAATAAGTTACATGTTGTTCAGTTCAGTTCAGTGTTTCTGATGTGTCTGTACGTGTTTACGTTCGATCATCTGTCTCGTCATTAAACCAGAGCGGCCTTTCACTGGCTCCCTTCCACTCCACAGGTCATGAACGGGCGAAACCTGCAGAGGAACCACGTGAGCTCCAGACACGGCGGACGCTCAGAGGGGCGTCAACAAAGACCGCCGACCGAGCAGAGGAGCTCATCTGCGGCCGGACCGACCGCCGACGCCCCCCCGCCTCCGCAGGACCCGGCGTCTCCGGATGGAATGTGGAAACAAATGGAGAGGACGCAGAAGGAGACACACACACACAGCGAGGGGGACTCCGACTCCTCGTTGCCCTCCCCCATGAGGGAGCGGGTCCTCTCCTCAGACCTGGAGGCGTCTGGAGAGGAGTCGGACCCCCGACCACCTCCCGGCAAGACGGCGGTCTGGATCGTGAAGCGCCAGGGGCCGAAGGTGAGGGTTTCCTCGGGTTCGTCTGGGAGAGTTCGGAGAGTTGTTTTCAAAGTGTGTTTTTGTGAGAGAGAGGGAAACAGACTTCAGACCACCTCAGATTCCTTCCACTGAAATCTGCTTCATTTTAAGATGCAGTTTTCTAAAGCTCCGTCATTCCTTATTCTTACAGCCTGACTTTCCTTCAATAGAGAAAAGAACGTTTAATTATTATTACAGACGTTATTCTTTAATACTTTTGCTTCGGGAAATTTTGACCAACTGGAACCTCTTTGAATTTTAATTGAATACCACACACACACACACACACACATACACACACACACACGCACACACACACACGCACATGCACACACACACACACACATACACACACGCACATGCACACACACACGCACACGCACACACACACACACGTCGTTCATCAGCTTCTTAAATACTGATCTTGATCTTCTGTGTTTTACCTGCATAAAATAAAGTTCTGAAACAGCTCTGATCAAGCAGTCGATTAAACNCACGCACACGCACACACACACACACGTCGTTCATCAGCTTCTTAAATACTGATCTTGATCTTCTGTGTTTTACCTGCATAAAATAAAGTTCTGAATGTCTGATCGTAGAACACAGCTCTGATCAAGCAGTCGATTAAAGTCGTTAACAGTTAACGAGCAGGATCGTGTGCGTCCTGTGTTCTCCTCCAGCAGGGGGGCCAGGGTTCGTCAAAGGCCAGTCCAGACCGGGAGCACTGGTACGGGTCGGAGGAGTTCCTGGCTCTCCCGGCTCAGCTCCGTAAGACTGAGATGCTCGCCATGAAGCTGGAGAGTCTGGCTCAGTCCATCCCGCCGGTCGGTCCACACTTCACAGCAGCTTTCTCACTCTGCATCTGGTCACGTGACCGCCTTTAACGACCTTTAACCTTCTCTTGCAGAGGCCCGGAGACTCTACCCAGGAGGCTTTGCAGGATGTGGACGACTGGGACCTGACGGAGCTCAACCCGGACTGGGACGTGGGGGACACTGTGAGCAGTGTGGGGGAGAGCGGGGACGACGTTCCCTCCCCCCTCCCCCCGCTGGTAAATAACAGCACATTTTATCCCTTCATGTGTAAATACTGACGGAGGCTTTGTTGATCAGACCGTGACGTCCCCCCCCCTCCCCCCTCCCCCAGCTTCCTTACAGACGAAACCTGGTCAGCCGCTTCAGCCCCACCTCCTCCAGCGATATAGCGCCGTCGGTGGGAGAGAGCATAGAGTCCGGCCCCTTGAGCGACCTGCAGTCCGAGGACGACGACGAGGGCCGGAGGTCAGCGGACATCCACCTGCAGCCGACTGCGCCTCTGGTGGACGGACGCGGAGGTGCGTCCCTGGTGCACCAGCTGCTGGAGGACATTCAGAGTCAGGACAAAGACCCCGACATCTGGAGGAAGATAGAGGTATGATGTGTTGCTCCGTCGTGCTCGTTTTCCCCAAAGCTTCATTTCATGTTGATGGTTAATGAACACAAACCTTGTCGATGTCGGAGCGGCAGCCATTTTGTTTTTGGGTTGTCTTTGTCCTTGTTACTTTACTTAAACTACTCCTGGTCCTCCTCCTCCTCCTCCTCCTCCTCGTCCTCCTCCTCCTCCTCCTCCTCCTCCTCTTCCTCCTCCTCTGGCTTGTTGATGATGAAGTGTGAGATTGTGATTGTCATCATTCAGTCTGGCGTGTCGTTGAATGTTTCCTGCATCAGCAGTGACTGTCGTCCTCGTGCTCTCCGACAGACTGAGAGCTGAGCGACAGGGATCTAATAAGTCAGGTCTGATGTTCGTGGCCGTACCTGCTGAAGCGCTGGTGAGGAAACAGAAATAAAACCTCAGCCGTCTGTCGTGGTCAACACTGACGATCAAGAAGAGTCCAGCCCTTTCAAACCATGTCTTCACTTGATTTAGGGAGCGACTGCTGTATTGTGATATAAAGGATTATCGACTTCCTGTATTCGGTTGCGACACAGTGAGGGCGGCCATCTTTGAACCTGTCACAGAGCGACGTACGACCACCAAAGACATCGTCATGTTTCTGTCACGCTGGTCGACGTCTGTCTGTAATAGAAGCTACAAACGCTCCACAAGTAAGAACTTCACTGTGTCGGTCAGACAAAGTGTTAGAACACCACCAGCTGCTTTTTACCGCCGTTCCTCCAGGAGCACTTGAAGCCTCCCACTGGTCACCTGTTCGAGGTGTTTTAGCTTTAGCCATTAGCGCGTTTCTGCAGAGAAATCCCTGCACAGGTTGAACTAAACACCGCCGCTCTTCCTCCCTCACTGCAGCTGTGTTGATGGATTGGAGGTCTGGTATCGGATCGTCCCGTGGCCCCCGTTAATTCATCACCTCACTTCTAAAGGTCACGTTTGATTGGCAGGCGGATTATTGATGAGACTGCCCGGTGAACTAATCAGTCATATCTGTCATATCGAATATGGTGAAATGTCAATAGCTCTGGGGATTCGTCCTCCTCGCGGCTGCTCCTTTAATTAGCGCTATAAAGAAGCTCTGCTGCCTCTAATATTTTTTATTGTTTTATTCTGTTCAGATTGCTTCACTCCCCTCTCCTTTACTATTCTATTCTTACCTTTTACTTCCCCGGAAACATTTAACTTTGCTGCTGTGCCATCCCAGTTTCCCCCCGGGGATCAATGAAGTTCAGCGTTTCCTTCTTATCTGGAGTTAGCCGGGGTCAGGGCCCCGCAGCCAGAATTAGACCGCCGTAATACGATTATCAGGGAGGATGATCAGGATATCTGAGGATCCAGTCCCTGAATTAAAGGCCCCGCCGTGCGAAGGGGGACGTCCTTGGAACCGGGGATCGGTGACCTGGAAGTGCGTGGGTCAATCCCCACATCAAACTGTGTCCTTCATATTCCCAGAGTCAAATTAGATCCTCTGCATTAATATTCAGAATTAATGATGATTTGACTGATGAAATGTCAAAGCTGTCCCCGGCTCGGTCTCAGCAGTCTGAGTCCAGGCGGGAGGAAACGTTTCCTTCGCCCGCAGCGTCTTGTTAGTTTAGGCAAGTTGATAGAATCATAATCGTGTGCGAGACTCTTCCAGCTGCGTCGCCGTCAGAAAAACCAGCTTCATTTTAAATCCCAGAGGAAGAACCAAAGATGCAAAAGACTTTCACATATTTCAGATGTGGAAAGAAACACAAGGATTTCAGCATTTATAGGAAATAGATTCACAGTTGTGTTTGACAGAAGAGGCGGGGCGCTGGAAGAATTCAATTCTATAAACTTTATTTGTCACATAGAGAAGAAATCAGATCAACACAGAAATACACACGTATGAGAAAACTGTACATATTAAGAAAAACAAATACTATACTACATGTAACTAACCTGCAGCTGATTCATGTATGATGTCTCTGATCTGACACGTTCACACTTACACACCGTCACACGGCATCCTGTCCTCTGATTTAATCTTCTCCACTTCACCTTCTTATGACTGGTAATCGTTATTAATTCAACATTAAAGATTATTATTTCATTTAAGCCTTAAACGAGCTCGTTCTCTTTCTCTTGGATTCTGAGAGAATTTGAATTATTTCTCTGAAGATGTTTCATGAAAAGCTGCTCAGGTACAAAATGTCTTTCCCTTGTAAAAGCAGCGTCTCCGCTCGGTCGGGTGCGGCTAGAAATTTTGCCCCTTCCCTCGTGGACTCCCCCGAACGTCTCAGAGCCGATGAGTATCTATAATCCCCGACACGTTCAGGGCCCTGCGCTGCTTCCCCTGAATCATTCAGATCCCCTCTGGCACTCGCTGGGTTGGTGTGGTCTGAGTGAAAAAATAAAATAAAATAGTTAGCCTCATTAAATGCCAAAATGTAAAGTACGGAGTTTGGAGTTAATATATATACAGATGCAGAGTGAGCTGGAAAGACTGTTCTTAAACTGCTTCTTATAAAATATTGGGAAAGAAACACACTTCCATAAATGAGCTTTAACACAAAGTCAACATAAAAGAAAAAAACCCTGAATTATAAAACAAAACACATAAAAACTGTCAGGAATTATGCTGTGCTGTCTCGCACATGACACCTTGTGTTAACCACGCACACACACTAAAAACACACACACACACACACACACTCCTCGTTCCTCTCTGCTCCTGGGTAATTAGCTGATTAGCTGCTTAATTAGCAGCATGTAATCATGGCGATGGATGAGCTGCCTAATTGAGGAAGTGAAGAGAGGAGAAGAGTCGTCTCAGTGTGGAGGATGACATTCTGTCTCTGCGCCGACAGTCTCCGCTGAATACAAGCCGGCAGAACGAGATGGAAAGAAAAATCATCCGTCCAGGGAGGAGAAAGTGCGGGAAGATCAGCGCCCGAGCAGAAATGAATCAAATCCAGGAGCGGGGGCAGAATATGATCTGTGGAGGAACTCCGGTCTCCACGGACTCGGTCGTGTTTGTTGCTGGAGTGGAGGAGATTTGATTGGAGTAGAGACGAGCAGAAAGTCATAGAATCTGACGTCTGAGCTGGTCTGTGTACGGGAGAGGAAATCAGTTAGCTTTGCTGTCCCTAGAAAACATCGACGTTTAATCTTTTCACGATGGAGCCGTGCAATCTTAAAGAGTAAATGAAGACTATATTCACTGGTTTTAATTCATGTAGTCTCAGAATGAAGAATTCGTTTCAGTAGCGATGAAACTTGAAAAGCTTCGCTAGATCTGATCCGGGTTTATCTGGATTTTAATGTCATTTCTGAATTGAAATCACTTTGAAACAGAGTTCAGTTACTCTTTAAAGGGTCGGAGAAAACATCTGTGCCTCCACCTCTACACAATGCAAGTGAACAGACTTTGTTTTGTGGCGCTAACAGCCTCGAAATTTAACATTTAAAATAACAAGACGAGGTCAAAGCCTACTGTTAGTCTGGAAATTGAAAACTCGTGTGGAACAACTGCTGGAAAACGGAAAAGCTAAATGCGGCTACATGATGTAATACTCTGATTTGCATATTCATGGTGTCATTGTAGTGGTCATGTCAGCTGGTTGATCTGTTCTCTCTGTGCTCACAGTGTTTTAATACAGCTGAATTTTTCTGTTACCGTTGTCAAGACAACGGAAAAAAAACTCAAAAAGTCTTTATCATACAAATGCAGGTATGTGAAATATGAAAATGTGAAATTAGAAGTTTATAAGCTTCTGTTTTTATTACAGCTGAGGTGAAATTTAAAAACGTTTTTCTCAGCACCAGAAAATAATTTCCTCATTTTCATCGTGAATATAAATAAATTCAGTATTTAATATTAATACGACCGTTGATGCGTAATGTACTGAATGAATCTGCATTCGTATCCATCACTCCTCTGTTAACGACAGTGACTTCAGGTTCCTACAAAGACGTTATCAACACGAACAAACACGAAGTTCACTGCATCTGTTACCATGGCGTCTGTGTCGACTCACAATCACCTTGACAACAGGACACTGCTGATTGGACACAACAGCCCCCCTCTTCACCATCAAACTTTATTAGTTTCAAAAAGCTGATCAGAAACACTTGTTCACACTCGAGTCTGTTTGTTTCAGACCTTCACTGTTTCTTCGTGGCTCTTCCTCCTTCACGTTGCCTCCGCTGCTGTTGGACATGAATATTTTATCTGAGACTTTCTTTCTTTTTTTTCCCTCCCCCTTTGACCGTCTAGACGCTGTTGTCTCGACCTTGACCTCCTCATCGTTTGTGATGTTGGAACCGATCCTCCCATAATCTGCGTCCACGTCACGTAAATCTGCGGCTTGTGTTGTGAAAGTTTATGAGAGCGACGCAGGAAATATACACACACCCAAACCCAGAGTTCCTAACTGTGCCGTTTGGGCCGCGGCGCCTGAAGCGCATTGAAATTCCTCCTGAAAGCAGAAGGAAAGCAGGCAGAGAAACAGGCCATCGGTTAGATAAGTGTCCTACACGTCATGTGATCACATTGTGTGTGCTGTCTGGGCCGGCGTCGGCGTCCTCAGTGTGAGGTGTCTGTGTGTTTGGCGGCTCTGCGGCACGCCGGCCTATCTGCGAGCAGTGGGAGACAGACAGACAACAGACTCACATCAACACTTGTCTGATTGGCCCGGCGGGAGGGCGGGGACGCCCACCGACAGCAGAGAGGATAGGAAAATAAGAGAGGGGGGGGGGGTGTTTTTTTTCTTTTGTGTTTCTATAGATAAACAGGTTAAGGAGGAGGGAAAGGTAAAGCAGCAAGTGAAGACACGTTTGTTTGCAGAGTTGTACAGCGGAGTCACAACAAGTCTTCAAGCTCATCAGAAACCTTTTGGAAAATGTAAAAACTTTATTCACTTTATTATCGTTGGTTATGGTTTTCTCAGGGACACGTCGAGGCGTGACTCTAATATTCAGTGATGCAGAAAGAAGACAAATCAATCCCTGATGAAAACAATTACATTCAAAAACATTAAGATTTAAAAGATTTTAAAACATATTTCTGAATTGTCCCAGTGTTAGAGGTTATTCCATGTACATATGTTCTGCTAACAGCTGATTTAAGATTTAAAATGTTTCTTCAGCAATGGTGAAAAAATGCTGACTGTTTTCTGAGTGAGCCAATAAAAATAAACCAAATCCTGCAAGGTTTGGATGGTGGGTCCAGGTGGGCGGGGCTTGGTGACTGCTTTGTTGTGACAT
>NW_019174820.1:826749-831749 GCF_002260705.1 Seriola dumerili | reverse complement strand
TTTCTGTGTTCTGAGTCCAGTCGCTCTGGACAACAGTTTTTATTCATATTAATTCATGGTATTAATTATTTTTTTAAATGCATTGGACTAAATTTTCTCTCTCTCTCTCTCTCTGTGTCTCTGTGTGTCTCTGTGCCTCTCTCGTCCCCAGTGCTTCGTGCAGCAGTTGGACGGGTTCATCTCGTGGCTGCAGGAAGCGTTGGACAGCACGGAGAACTGGACTCAGCCCAGACAGGAGCTGGACAGCCTGAGGGTGTACCTGGACACACACCTGGTGAGAGCGCACGCACACACACACACACACACACACACACACACACACATACACACACAGCAGGAAGCCGTTCACTGTGAATCAAGAGTCAGGAAACAAGCTGCAGCTGCAGAGCGGCGCTCAGAGACGCAGCAGAGGAGGAAGGTTCAGCTTCACGCAGACACGCTCTGACGACCTGGCGCTCGCTCTGATTCCCTCAGAAGCTCCGAGTGTGAAACAGCTGATTGTTGTGGTCAGTCCTGCTGCAGTGCTTCGTCACCTGCCAGCGCCGTGACAACACGTAGAAACACCTGAAGCTTCAGGTCTGTGACAGGAAAGAGAGACTTTTCATTTTCAGTGTTTGTTTCTTCACTTCTTCTCCTCCCCGGTCCTCACAGAGATACAACAGCACCGACACTGTCAGAGCGCAGATACAATTAAATATACATGTACATAATTACTATGTACCAACACATCTATAGACAAATTGCACACACTGTTGTATGAACATACATTTGCATACATGCATTTAGATACATGCATATCAATGTGTCCATGTGCCACACACACACACACACACACACACACACACCTGTGTGTTAGCTGAACTCCACCAGTGGTGTTCCACCCACCGCTGTTTCCTGTTTGTTGCCTCTCTGTGATAAACGCCGCCTCGATTCTTCTGTAAGAAGAAACTCCGTCGGTCGCCTGGAGTCTCACTCGCCGCTGACGTGTTGTTTTTGTCAGCGTGATAAACGCTCCAGGTTCAGATCCACTAACTCAGGACCGTGTTAATATGTATGTAGCACAGACGCAGCGCCACGAGGCAGCAGAACGTGAAGAAGTTCAGGAACAGTCAGTGTGTTTCAAACCTGGAAGTCGCTGCTCTCCTGTCGCACACGGCGCCGTGACGCTCTGTAACGTGTCATGTGATGTGATCTCTGTCGGCCGTCCCCTCTTTATATGCAAAATACTTTCATTAAATTCAAATCACATGAAAGAAAAATTGTCATCATGTCATCACAGGAACAAAACTGCTCGTGAGCTCCTGAACATTTATCCTCATCAGCTTCATTCACGCTGTTTTTCTTCTTCAGTGGTTCCAGGATTTACTGTATTAATCCCTCTTTTAACACCACTGTGAATTATGGGTAATTCTATAAAGCAACGGCCTCTGAGGCGGCGAGGACACACACTGGGACGTGACCACAGAGTTCGAACTCAGAGCTCATCCAGTGTTTTATTGTTGTAGAAACTAATAATCAGTCGTAACAAGCCGCGACATGAGAGTGAATGTCTCAGGTTCGTGATGTTTTCAGGATGTAGAGGTGTTGCATTCAAAACACACGGCAGCAGATTGGGATGAAAGAAGAAGCAGAAATGTACGGTGGCCCGGAGAGCTCAACTCACACCGCAAATTCAGAAACGTGCTGCGAGTAGACGACAGGCGACGACGGAAGTGTTTCCATGGGACGCACACGCAGCCGTGACCCAGTTCAGGGGCCGCCTCCTTCATGGTCGACCGCGAAGGCCGACCCGAAATGAAACGGTCTGGTCTGCGGAGGATTCATGCTGCGTGTCACCAGCTGTGCATCGCAAAGCACGGCTCTTGTTGCCTAGCAACCTTGACAACACGTAACTTTTCCCCTCTGAGGTCTGAGGGCATTCTCTCCATCTCTACATTCTTTCTCAAATTCACCTTTTAAAAGGAATTTAATATATTTATATCCCAGCGTTCAGAACAGTCTCAGCTCTTCATGTCGTGTCCAACGTGAGAGAAGTGGACAGATTCTAACGACATATTTCTACGCCGTGATGTCACAGACATATTAACTCAAACGTCCGTCGACCTCAGAGGGTTAAGGCCCGTGTGTTTAACAGTTGTACCGTTAAACACAACACTGACATTTAAAAGTGGCTCTCTGTCGGAGGTGTTCGCTTTCATCACTGGCGCGCAATGAATCTTGGGATATGTTCTTGCATCTGAACTGGGACACAGTCGAGATGTTCAGTACTTTGTGACTTTTAAAGCGTTTGCCAGGAGGGTTCATCACTGTCTTGTGTCCCCTGGAAACACTTCCTGTTGTCTCTGACGTGGCTTGTTTTGTCTGTTTGCATGTGTTGAGCCGCTGTAGAAATATAGTCTTGATGTAACTGATGAGATTCCTCATGAATGAAAACACAGATATTGGACGGTTGAGTGATGCTGCTGAAACAAAACAAGTTTTACGGCTCAGACTTTGTCTCTTTTTTACACGTCAAATCACTTCCTGTTTGTCAGTTGACGATGACGGCAGAGTAGCCATGTGTTTCTCTCTCTCTTCTTCCTCTGTTTCCTGTTTACATTTCACTGGTGGTTTTTCTGAGTAGAGGCGGTAATCAGCTGATCTTAGTTCAGGCTTTAGTTTGACAGGAGAATAAGATCTCGTGGAGGTCAAAGGTCGGATGTTACTGGGCCCTGTAAACACAGTGCGATGATGTTATAGCCTGACGACGAGCTGAGGGATGAACACACACACACACACACACACACACACACACACACAGGAATGAGCAGCACAGACTGACTCTCATCTTCGCTGCTTTTATCCTGGTTTCTCTCTTTTTGTTCCAATTTGTTTTCATCTGCATCTCTTTGTCTTCTTCCTTCTGTTTCTCTCTCCCTTTATTTCTCTTCCCATTTTATCTGTTTGTTCATCTCTGACCATCTGCCCTCCTCTGTCTCTCTTTTCTTTCATCCCTTCTTTTTTCTTCTGTGTCTCTCTCTCCCTTTATCTCACTGTCGTCATTTGTTTATTCAAACAGATAGAAAAAGAAAAACTCACACACCTCCCTGTGTCTCTAAATTACACACACACACACACACACACACACACACACACACACACACACACACTGAAACAACCAAGCCTATAGATCAGTGAGTGCTGTATCACCGTATATGAACACACACACACACTCTAACTTTGGCAATTACTCACACACTTTATGGCAAACATATGGACTACATAGACACGCACACACATATACACATATACAACCACATACACACACACACACACACACACATATACACATATACACATATACAACCACATACACACACACATACACACACACACACACACACTGATTGTATTTGCATATAAACGTACAAATGCAAACATATATGCACAATAGTAGGCATGTGTTTTAGCTGCACACACACACACACACACACACACACACACACACACAGAGGTGCTATTTGCATACATTTGCATGTTCCTAGACAGATTTCTAAATCAACATCTCCGTATCCGTCCCTGCAGAACAGCAACACACACACACACACACACACACACACACACACACAGAGAGAGAGAGAGAGAGTTGTCTTATCTTGATATTTATTTCTGCTGGGTGTGTGTGTGTGTGTTTGTTTGTTGGTTTGTTTACACGTGTCGACTTTGTTGTGGGTGCCAGCAGCGCTAACATTAGCGGCGGTTAGCTTCAATTAGAATTCCCGGCTCCTAATTGGCGCGTCTCGTTAAATAAAGCAGAAGAGGATGAAAAAGCATCGCTAATAGGACTTTGAACTGCTACACTGTTGATAGCGTGTTAGCTAACCGACTCTGTGTTTGTGTGCGTGTGTGTCTCTGTCGATAGTCACACTTGCACTTTGTAGTTATTAGTGTGTATTTGGGTGTATAATTGTGTGTGTTTTATTGATTACTTCAGAGTAGCCAGGTTCTCTCTCTCTCTCTCTCTCCTCTCCTCTCTGTCTCTTCATCTGTCTCTCGCTCTTTTCTTCTGTTTCCTCTGAGTTTTCCTTCTTTGTATATTTCTCTCTCCAACCCTGTCTCTAACGAATCTGTGTAATTAGCTTTGCTGAAGACGTTGTAGAGGAGAAGGAGCTAGACTTTGTTGAAGTAAAAGCATGAGAGCTGCAGACTCTCTAGTCTGGTAAAAAGATCATATGATCATGTTTTTGGGTAGAATCACAATTCACCATCTTGCTCATCATCTGCTTTCTGTTTCCGCTCTGATTTTATTCTGAAAGTCCTGACAGGAAGTAGTGATTCCTCTCTTTCTGCTGATCCAGCCACAGTCACATGTTAAACCTCTGACTGACTGACTCACGTCGTGTGTCGCTCCGTCAGACGTTTGTCAAGCAACAGAACCTGTGGAACTTCCTTTCATGACCTTTCAGAATAAAAGCTCACAATAGCTTGAACTATAGCGCAAAATTGCTAAAGTGATTCTAAGTGTTGCTGCTCAGACAGAGATCTGTTCTCATTTAATTAAGAATCACAGTATCAGAATGATCTGGCTGGTTTACAGGGACTCAAAAAACGCTGCATGGACAAAGGTGTCTGACATTGTCGCTGTTTCAGGTGAGCTGGTGAAGTGTTGCCTATAAGAAACATCGTGAAAATCGGAGGGAATTTCACGCAAAACTTGCTAGCTTTGTATTTACGTAGAGGGCCGCTAACTCCAACAGCGCCCTCGGTCACAGTAGCATGAGAGAATCTTTTCACTCTCGCCGCTTTCCATCTGAGCCCCCCCCCCCCCGAAAGAAAAGACTCATTAATTTCCTAAAACAGCTTCTCAATTCAGGAGGAACTAGTGCATTTGTTGGGGACTATTTTAGCGGCGGAATAATCCACATTTGGTGCAATAATGACAATTTGTAGCAGTTGGAGTGTGTGTGTGTGTGTGTGTGTGTGTGTGTGTGTGTGTGTGTGTGTGTGTGTGTGTGTGTGTG
>NW_019174820.1:820522-826301 GCF_002260705.1 Seriola dumerili | reverse complement strand
CCCCCCCCCCCCCGAAAGAAAAGACTCATTAATTTCCTAAAACAGCTTCTCAATTCAGGAGGAACTAGTGCATTTGTTGGGGACTATTTTGGCGGCGGAATAATCCACATTTGGTGCAATAATGACAATTTGTAGCAGTTGGAGTGTGTGTGTGGTGTGTGTGTGTGTGTGTGTGTGTGTGTGTGTGAGTGTCCATATATGTGTGTTTTAGGGCGCGTGGAGCGAATAAGCACAGGTCTTTCCGGAACCCCAGGGAGATCAGTGAGGCGAGAGGACGCTAACACACACACACACACACATACACATGTACACACACGTACACACACACACACATACATACACATGTACACACACGTACACACACGTACACACACACACACACACATACATACACATGTACACACACGTACACACACGTACACACACACACACACACACACACACACATGTACACACACGTACACACACGTACACACACACACACACACACACACACACACACACACACACACACTCTCACACACACACACACACACACACACAGGCTGCTCTTTGTAAGGCGCTGAGAGATGGCGGCCAATGAAAGGCCTATTGATTGGGTCTGATGGGTGATCCAGGCCTTTGAATCCCATTACCAGCAGCAACACACTACTGGTGGCAACATGAGGGGAGAGGGGGGGGGAGGGGAGATAAAAAGGTGTGAGAGGGAGAGGTGGAGAGGTCTCAGACTACCTCCACAATACACCGTCTTAATCTGAAGATGCAGATTTTGTGGAAAAATAACCACATTAGCCGTTTCAGAACAGATCGCCACGAAGCAACAGGAAACAGCTTCAACCTCTTCTTCTTTGTCTTTTGTTTTTGTGGTTGATCAACAACGAAACGTTGATCACATCTAGTTCCTGGCTAATTAGCGTGACGTTAGCCACTTTTCTAATTAGCTTAGCGGTAGCCACTTTTAAACCTGTATTCAGGAGGTTTTGTTCAGGGAAGGGACTGCGGCTAACGTTACGCTAGCGGCTAATCAGCAGGAATGCTAATAAAACAAAGGCCGACTTCTTTTTAACCCTGTAAAAACAGCACCTGTAGCTGCCGTGTTTGAAAGCTCCAGTTCTCCTGGGGCCAGGTTCAGTTTTCCCCTTGAAGGTTTGATTCCTGCACAGCTGAGAGAGTCACTTGAGGGTGTTGCACAGATTCTCTTACTAGGTTTTAAGGCATTCGCAGCAGTGAAAGAGACTTTACGGCGGTAAAATTCTACCGTTTCCATGGAGACCGCTTGTGATACCTGTTATTGCTTTGAAGGGAACCGGTAACCTGCGTGAAGAAGTGCGGCGTCATCTTGTCCTCCTGTCGTTTCGACGGTGACCTCACCGCGGCGTTCAGTAGATATAAAACCGTAGAGCGTCATTAAGCTGCGGAAAGTGGAGGATCGAACTGTAGACGGTCGGACAAATCATAACCACCCATGGTGTACGCTCGTTAGAAGACACTGCTCCAAGAAATGAAAGTAAACAGAAGCTAATTACTTCTGATGAGCAACTGGAAAAAATAATGTAATTACTTTTTCAGTCAGCGATGAGTAATAAGTAATTATTCATCTACCTGTTCACCTGCCGCTACAGAGATGTCAATCAAATCACTGTTACGATGTGAACGTATCTGGAAAGATAAACGTACACACTGTACGACAACTGGAGTAATTGATCAGCTGTATCGACGTGTAATGTGAATGTTCGAATCCGAGCAGACTCGTGTGGACGAAGAGGAAGAATGAAAGAAAACAAATGTGGGAGAAAACGAGGGAGGAAGAAGAAGAGGGGAGAGAGCGGAAGACAGAAGAGCGAGAAGAGAGAGGGATGAAAGAGAAGAACTTCTTCTTCTCTCTCTCCCTCTCTCTTCTCGAGAGAGAGAGGGAGAGGGAGGGTGAGAAGGGAGGATAAGAGAGGGAAACATGAGGAAGGAGGGAAGAGGAGAAGAAGCTGTTCACAGGGAAATAGAAAGCAAAAGATATACACACACACACACACACACACACACACACACACACCTCAGGGAATACCACTGTATCACTATAGTTTCTCCTGGCTCAGTTTGAATGGAGACAATTTGATCATCATTATTACAAAGACTCTTTGATCAGATCATGTCTCATCAACCTGAGCCTGTGTGTGTGTGTGTGTGTGTGTGTGTGTGTGTGTGTGTGTGTGTGTGTGTGTGTGTGTCCAATCAGTAAAGCTCAATACACAATCTCAATGTCAAACCTCAATGTCATCTCTTAGCGCCTCGCTAATATCCTAATGCTAAAATATTAGGTAGGCTTCTGACGCCATCCTACCCTCTGCTCCAGGCTAATATGCTAATGCTAACAGGTAATCTGATCACTCTGGCTTTGAAGCAGCTCTTCTCTCAGCCCACCGTGTCTGTGTGTGGTGTGTGTGTGTGTGTGTGTTAATCAGAGCAGGGAGCTATAACCTTTTAGGCCAATGGCCACAGCTGCTGAGAAATCCTTAAATCCACCTGCTGCCTTCACCATTTAGCAGTTTGACTTTTAAAATTGGATCGTACTGAAGCAAGACCACCAGTGGTTAGTTACCTGTGTGTTAGACCCAGTTTACCTGCAGTGTGTGTTTGCCCAGATATGCTTTTATTATGAAATTGATGCTGTTAATTGCTGCGGTGATGTGACCGCAGCGTTCTGACCACCAGTGAGTATTTTCATCTTTAGAGCCACAAAGCCGACGTTGGGAGGAGATCAGAGGGAGCAGAGCTGTCTCCCAGTGACATGGGAAACCGTTACCACAAAGTTACCTGAACTTCTTTAAGTCAAACCAAGTTTTAAGCCTAAACCAAACCGATCCTTCACCGGTGTCAGATCCCAAACCGAAGCGTTGTGGAGCAGCTGTTCTATCAGATCAGGAAACATGTTGTTCTGGAGGGCAACAGCAGATGATGAATTTAGCTGTTTAATGTGGAAGAGTTGATGGGTGTGTGTTTATCGGTCCAGATGAACCAGACTGATTAAAGGAAGGAAAAGCTCCTGCAGGATGTAGATAACAGAAGCCAGACGTGAACCTGTGCTCGTTAGCTGCTGGTTGAAGTTAACCATCTCATAAACTCAACTAACTAGTCCCAGTTGATCAGCTGGGATTAAGCTTCACTGACAGACGACACGCTTTCTCAAGAAACATCCATTAAAGGAGACGATGCGTGAAATTTGTCACAGCTAATGGGTCTTTCAGTGGAGGATATGTCATGTGGTTTTTGTTTTAGGTACTTTAGTGTCACACACACCGTCTGTCACACACACTGTCTGTCTGTATTTGCTTCACACTTCCTCTCACAGACACATAAATACATATACGCAGCCTCTCATTGCCGCCTGTTGTCTGACGCGCATAAAAGCAGAGCTGCTCTGCATGCCTTATCACCGCGTGATTGATGGCTGGCTGTTCTACTCTTATCGATTCTATGCTCTCCATATATTAAACGGAGGAAACGGGAGCCGAGCCGCTCGCAGAATAAGGCGCTGAAATACGATCGCTCTCCGATAGCCCCGGCTAATCTGCACAACCTAATTCATTCCTAACATTCAGCCGGCCCCTATCCCTGAGACGCAGACAGTCACGCTGTGTTTTCTGTAGCGCTGATAGATGTACTTTATGTTTATTAGCTGTGAGGTATTTCACCAGCTTATCTGGAAATTATGTGGGGCAGAGTGGCCGCCGAGTCTGTAAAATTACTCAATCAGCCGTGAGATTTGAAGTAATTTACGACGTTTGCGAGGCGGTAATGATTGCAGAATGCAGAGCGTCATGTTTTATTTGGATAATGTTGATATATGAATGTGTTTTTGGGGGCCGTTGTGAAGAGATATAGCTGCCGGTTTGCCTTTCAAAGTGATATTTTATTGTTTATCTGTGAAATGCAATGTGTAAGGGACAGTGTCAGTGCTGTCTGCTGGCATCCTTTAAAGCCGGCTTTTAGGAGATGTGATGTTTTTAACCAGAGAGGAAGAACAAGAGCCGTGTAGATCAATGAGCGGAGCTGAGCGCCGTCACTGCCGGGGTTCGACTGTTCCCGCTGAGCTCCATACAGACAAACTCTCTCTTCCTTCTCTTTGGAAACCTGAACACAAATCATCAGCTTGAGAGAATTTTTTCATTCTTCTCATCAAAAGTCTTTGAGCCGGAGCAGAAACCATCTCGTGCTGTTGTCACACTGGATTTCAAACAGTTGGCACCTGCTTTTAAAGCCATAATGGAATTTGCTGCGTCCTCTCTTATGATGCAACATCATCTATTTGTGTGTGATAGCTTTTCTTTCTTTCCTTTAATTGACAGTTGACAGTCTGGAGCAGGATGAGTGTGACATGACAACAAAGATCCCCTTGCCGGGAATTGAACCGTACACGTTAAATTTGACCCAGACCGGTCACGTCTGTGTTTCACTAAAGGCATCGAATCCAGACCTTTTAACCAGAGCAGCAGGTCAGGGCTTCATGGAGTCAGCAGACTGATGAGTGAAGCATTTACTGCTTTTCTCTCTTTTATATTGTGAGTTGAACATCTTTAAATTTGGACTAAAAACAAGTCAGACTCTTTAAAGCTCCATGTTTCTTCTTCTGTGTTTTATTTGAAGTGTTGATCCATTAGAAGATGAAAAACCATCTCAGTGTAGTTTCACATCTCCTCTCTCAGCTTCTCTCTGCAGCTCTAGTAACAACAGGTCGGTGAGCCAATCAGAAGAGAGGAGGCTCTGAGCCTCTCTTCTGATTGGCTCACTGTTTTTCTGAGTGAGCCAATAAAAATATAGCAGATTTCAGGTAAAAACACTCAGAGAAAGCAAATCCTGCAATGTTTGGATGGTGGGTCCAGGTGGGCGGGGCTTGGTGACTGCTTTGTTGTGACATCACAAAGTTCCAGAAGTCCTGACGGCTGGTTTTAAGGCTCAGTTTCTGAATACAGGCTGTGTGCATTTCTCTGTGGACTGAGGCTTTGATACTTTCACAGTATTAATATAGAAGCTAGACCTGATCTATAATCACACTACACATGGACACAGACCTTTACACTGGAGGAGCTTTAAAATATGATTTTTTCCACCATTATTTTACATTTTAAAGATGAATTGTTGAATTAACAGAAAAAAAATCATTACATTAAATAATAATGAAATTAATCATTAGTTGCAGAAATCCTCAGAGTGTGTGTGTGTGTGTGTGTGTGTGTGTGTGTGTGTGTGTGTGTGTGTGTGTGTGTTTGTGTGGACTTAAAAGACCTCGTCCCATCCGTCTCCTCAGTGTGTATCCTGCTCCATAAATATTGGTGGTGTGGAGGTCTGACCTTGTCATGTGTTGACTGATGCCGTCGCCCGTCCATCCCTCACTGCAGACGGCGGAGCGTCTCAGGCGGAGCACACAGAGAGAAGCTGTGTGTCGCAGGAAGAGACACAGACTGTGTAACTACAAACTACAAACTACAAACTACAAACTACACTCTTTAATATCTCGTTACGTTTGGGTTTTCTAGCTGTTATTGTTGCTGTCAGATAAGAAAAGAGCCACAGTGTGTGGGAAGTTTTAGTGTCTTCCTCCTTCGCCTCTGACGGATGAGTCACGCCGGGGTATCTGTCAGTCAAGCGTAAACGTTGGTCGTACTGTGACATGTGAAGAAGTGACTCGTCCAGACTGTTGATGAACTTTATTTTGGTGAAACGTGCAGCGTGCTCCATCGTGTCTTTGTGTAGAGATAAAAAGGAGGTTTTTATTCTTGCATAAATG
>NW_019174820.1:795522-810522 GCF_002260705.1 Seriola dumerili | reverse complement strand
TCACAGTCTGTGGCGAGTTGAATAACGTTTAACGTGTGTGTGTGCGTGTGTGTGCGTGTGTGTGTGTGAGTGTGTGTAGATTAGGCACTTTTACATTTGGGATTGTGACTGTTGGCACTTGTATGGTGACTGACTGTGTGTGTGTGTGTGTGTGTGTGTGTGTGTGTGTGTGTGTGTGTGCGCGTGTGTGTGCGTGTTTGTGCGTGTGTGTGTGTGTGTCTTATCAGTGTAGCTGGTGGAGACAGCTTGTTGGCCTCAGGCCTCTATTTCACCCTACAGACCACACAGACGGGGAGAGGGGGAGGGGGGGGACACAGAGAGGAGGGGGAGGGGACAACAGAGAGGGAGGGAGGAAGAATGTAGTAAGGTGTGTTTAGGTGACGAGAGGAGGAATCAGGGTAAAAGAAAGAGGGAGAAAAAAGATGGAGACACGGAGCGATGGAGGACGCGTTGAATGAAATCCATTTTGAGTGAATTACTACTTGATGTGTTCAGTGGCGACGTATAAGTGTGTTCCTGAGTGGAAGCTGCAGGGAGCTGGTCAGTTTCAGTTCATCCTCTATGTTGTGCATGGACACTGGTTAAGAATGTTTCCTCTCGATGTTGTTCTTCTTTTTAAAAATGTAATTGTTAAATCTAATCAAATATTATATTTTTAATTTTTTCAATGAATGGTTCATAGTGTCAGAAAAATGTCCGTCAGTTGTGAGAGTCCAACGAGACGTCACGTTTCTGTTCAGACCTCAACGAAACTCAACTCACAGTCACATCAAAGAGAAGCAGCACATTAAGAGATTTTTGTCAATAATTGATATTTTGTTTATCAATGAATCGACTCATCGCTTCAGCACGACAACCAAGTCTCCGATCGACAGTGAACGCACCACAAAGGTCACAGAACCGTTCTTCTGTACGAGCTGTAGAAAATAATGGAGATGCAAGTGCAAATGTTTAGAGACACCAGACTCCATTTTTATTCCAATCTCTAATATCAGAGCGTCAAGTCTGAGAAGAAACGCTGAGGAGAAAGGGAGGAGGGAGGAAGGAGAGGAAAGGAGAGGAGGATAAAAGGAGGAAAGGATGAAGAAGAGAAAGACGGAGTAGAGGAGGAATAGAGGAGTGAAGGCGATAGAGATCCGGGGCCGGTTGACTCTGAGCGTGGAGATTGAAGCATCCTGAACACGCAGAGCGGCTCCTCTCCCCCTCTGAGTGATTTAAATATTGACCTCAGGTTATTACCAGTTTTTTAAATCAAATTACCGAGTGTTGGACTCCTGCCTGATACCTGATAGAGCCAATCAGACGGCTCGTCCCGCTCGCGGAGCTCCACCACACAGCACTTTGCATAAATTAAGATTAAAGTTGGGAAGTTTTTGGGGAGTTAGTTTAACCACGCGGTGACACTCTATCAAGATAGTTTGTGTTAGGAAGAAAAAAAATCTCAGTGTTGGTGTTAATCCCTGGTTTCAGATCCGCAGAGCTGCATTTTCAGGTCATTGGAAAGTGATAAAACTCGGCGTGTGCAGCTGCAGGGCTTTTATGTTACAGACAGTGACACAGTGTAACAGCAGCAATAAGTTTCACATCAACAACACTGTAGGCTACTGATTTAAAATAAACCACAAGATGAAAGTTTGCAGGATCAGGGATTCATTTATGCAGAAAGTATCAAGATATTTAACATGCTGAACTCTGATATTCAACTTAAATGTCTCTATAGTACGTTATAAAAATAAGGTCAATTTATAACCAGTAAAAAATATTATATATGCATTCAGTCTTTATGGCTGCAGCAGTTAGAAAGTGTAGAGAGAATTCATTATGGAAGTGATGGAGTGTGGTGTGTGTGGTATGGAAAGAACATATACATTTGTAGATCATCATTAAAAGTAATGTGAAGGTGCTATTATGATTGGTGGAGTCTCCTCTAATGTGTGTGTGTGTGTGTGTGTGTGTGTGAGGGAGTGATACATGTTCATTAACACGTCATTATTTCACTTTTTAGACTTCGTCCTCAGTGTCTGATTCTGACATCAATAAACACAAACAAGTGTTTTATCCACTGACTGTGTGTTGATTAATCAAAATATAATTCCATAAAATACATGTTCAATTATGACAACTCACCAAAATAAAATACATTTTAGACTTTTACCAAAATAAAAGATGCAGTCAGAGAAATAGAAAATAAAAGACTGTCGTCATATGAACCTGTTGATACTCTCTGACATCAGTGTTTATCAACATTTAACTTGATTGACCATCAGTTTCATTGTTTTTCTCACATTAAACTAAAATAATGTTTTTGTTTGTGAAGCAGTAGTTAAGATCTTAGACTTTGATCAAAGTGCTTTGTCTTATTTGGATTCAATTCAGTGACATCATCAGTGGGAGACAAATATTTTTAAAAAGTATTGTTGGAGTCTTTAATGAGGATGTTCTGGTGATTTTAAATATCAACATGAAAATGCTTCATTAGTCCAAAGGGAATCATGACGTCCTGGCTGAGCTTCGTGACCTCTGACCTTTGACCTTGTTGCTCTGCTGCTTGAAGTGAAACCTGATGCTGGAACTACCTGATGATTATTTAAAAAACGTTTGTGTTTCCTCTGAAGATGGACGTGTTTGATAATGAACATGTTGAGTGTAAGTGACTCGTCAGTTTGTCCATTAAGCTCTTAAAAAGTTTGACTTTCTGCCGATGTTGTCCTCGTGAAGCCAATTGAGTACAAATAATGTCATAATTGATGTTTTAGCCAAACAAAGTCGAACACGCTGAGGTTCTTAAAACTGTTTTTTGACCTTTTTGCATCAGAGCCTGCGTGATATTGAAAGCTAATGTTGTTAATTATCACCAATAATCTGCCGTGGCTCATGGAAATGACTGAAATCCGTCTAAATTAATGCTCCTCCAAACACATACGGTCAGTGAATCCATCTCTTTCTCTTTTTTTTTTTTTCCATCTGAAAGTTGGTGAGACACAAAGTGAAAAGCGTCTCACACGCCTCGCTCTCCTCCCTCCCACCTGCAACATCTATAACAGCTAAATGAAATATGCAAATAATCGCCGCCGATCCCAATAAGAAATAATTAACGCTGTCTGCTCTCCGTGGCGGCAGGTATTAGCATGCCAAAGCACTCCAAAATGTAATTTATAAAGTGAGTTTAAAAAAAAACACCGAGCTCTTTCTGTGTCTTTGCCAACGGCAATCTGACGTTTCTAATGCACTCTGAGAGAGGGAATAAATTGATAGTGGTGGCGGCGGGCTTTTTCTGTTTTAATTTTCCATTCCTGATATTTTTCAAATATTTAATTACGTGGATGGTAAAAGTGAATATGTAAAGTTGGGTGTTTTTTTTTTTTTTTAGTGGAAGCCACAGATGGTTTGTGTCACATTACCTTGTTAAACATGGACTTGGCAGTGGTGATTATTAGAGGAAGTATTTGAGTTTGATGAAAGTTGTGTGAAAGTGGCATCGGCGGCGGCGGTGGCGGCGGCAGAACAGGCGAGCCCGACGCCCGGAGAGCAGAGAGATGAGTTTACTTCCTTCAGCTCGACACTTTGACAGACTGGTGGAGGGAAAAAAAAAAAGAAAAAAGTTTTGATATTTCTCCTCCAGCTTCCTTTTTAGTGGTTAAATGCAAAGGTGAAACTTGTACTTCAGTGTGGGGGGGGGGGTAAAGCTGGAGCGGCGGTGGCTTTATAAACGTGATGTAGAGGAGGTCAGGGGTCGTCACGTTTTCATTCCTTCTGTAGAAGTGATGGATAAAGACAGAAGTCATGTGGTTTGAGGTGAGCCCTGATACCTGCCCTGATACCTGACGGTGATCCAGAGAAAAGTCCCTGCATCGACTCACAAACTATTAACTGTTGACTACCTGCAGGAAACCGACGACTTAGTTTCCCACTGAAAGAACGTTTTCTAGATTTAACGGATTGAACTAAAACACGATGCTGATTAGCTAAACGTGCGTACACTCACCTGCAGCAGGTAACTCAGCTTTCAGAACTTTTCTAATCGGCTTCTTTTTTTCACATTTTGTGAAAATTTCTTTGGAAGAAAAAATAAAATATGCAAATCAGGAACAAGAGAGACAGCAAGGATTTTATTTCAAAATAAAAGCATGACTGCAGCTGATTGAAACAGTAGTGTTCTGAAAACACACACACACTCGCCCAGACTGCCGTGGACATATGGACTGACACATGAATACAAATGAACGCATCTATGCAAGGACACAAAGAATAAACACTATTAAAACACAAACACTCATGAACAGACGGACTCTCTTTCTCTCTCTGTTACACACACACACACACACACACACACACACACACTGTCCTCCTGGTGACTTAATTACATCCCCCTCCCCCTCTGTGCTCTCAAAGCCACACAATCAAAACCACATTTTGATATCATTTCACTCATTTGTATTCATACATCAAGGCGCAAACACACACACACACACACACACACACACACACACACACACACACACACGCCCTCTCTCTCTCTCAGTTTCTGATCAAAGATTCTCCATCTTGTTCTTAAATAAAAGGCAACAAGGACCACTGTAGGCTGTAATTACTACCACTGAGTCTGTAACTGACTGTGTGTGTGTGTGTGTGTGTGTGTGTGTGTGTGTGTGTGTGTTACACTCTCTTTAGAAAGTATTTATCCATATTATCCCTGTTAGTTCTGACTGACTCCGGCCTGAAAACGACTCTCATCCTTTTTTTTTTTTTCATGTTTACTGAGGAGACGAAGAGAGGGAAGGATGGAGGAAGGAGGATGGATGGAGAGAGGGAAGGAGGTGAAAGAAGTGAGGGAGGAATATGAGAGAGCAGGAGGAGGAAGCGAGATGAAATGGATTGTTGAGTGAAAGAAGAGATGAAAAATGAAAAGCAGGATGAATGGATGGAGGAGAGGAAAAACAGGGAGGTATGTATCACGATGACAGGGATAAATGAAGGAAGAAAGAAAAGAGCGCAGGATGAGAGGATAGACTGAGAGATGAAAAGAAAAGGGATGGACAGATTGAAATACTGAGACGATGGGAGGAGAATTAAAAAAGAAGGGAGTGGGCGAAAGGGTAAAAAAAGGAGAATTTGAGAAAAGAAAGCAGTGAAGGTGAATGGTGGAAAAAAGAGGGTGGGATGGATGTAAGTGCTGAAAGAGGGATGAAAGAAAGGAAGGATGGATGGAAAACAAGCAGGTGGTGGAAGATAAAGAGGAGGAGATGAAGGGATGGGAGGATGAACACAAGAAATGAAGGTGATGAAGATGAAGGAAGAGTGTGAAAGGATGAACAGATGAGATGATTATGGCGAGAGATTTTAAGGGATGAAAACAAGGAGGAGAGATGGATAGAATAAAGTTTAACAGGGTGAAAGAAGGAGAGAAGAATGAAGGAGACGAAGGAACAGATGAAACAAGATATCAGAACAAAAGACGAGGGGAAGGCGGGAGGGTTTGATAGAAGAGTGATAAAAGCGCGGTTGAGGAGTAGGAAAAAAAAGGGGGGGTGCAGGATGTATGAGCGGATGAAGGGATGGATAGATGGATGTGACGGAGGTGTGGAGGCTGTTTTTGTCTCTCTACCTGTGAGGCACAGTAAATCAGAGGCAGATAAGGTAATTCTGCAGCCGTACATCATCAGGCTGCAGACACTTTTATGGCCAGCAGATTGGCTGTAAGGGCTGCTGATTACAATGAGAGAGAGAGAGAGAGAGGGAGGGAGAGAGAGAGGAACATGGAGGCAGGTGTTTGGATGAAGCCCTGTCCCTGTGAGAGTTTACAGGTGTGTGGGGTGGAGTCTGTGATGTGAAGCTCTCGACATCAGAGCGTTTGTATCTGGATGTTTTGTTTGTGTTTCACAGGAAAAAAGGAAATCTGTAATTTACTTAATTATATACGTTTTATTCTAAATAATGATAATAACAAAAAATTACTGTCAAAAAATCTGTAATTTACTTCATTTGTTTTATTCTAAATAATAATAATACAAAAGTAAAATGTAAATCTATAATTTACTTTTTCTCTTTTATTCTAAATAATAAAAATAAGAGTAAATCAAATGTTAAAAAATCTATAATTTACATAATATCTTTCATTATAAATAATAGTAATTTTTAGAAAATCACACAAATCTGTGATTTAGTTTATCTGTTTTATTCTAAATAATATAATAAAAAAAAAAACAATTCAATAAACATTCAGATCCGCAAAAGTAACGACAGACCTGCTAAAACTGCTATGAAAAGTCCTGATAAAGAGTTTATATTCAAACGTTTACGCTTCTGAAAGTATAAAATTAATAACAGTGAAGAAATAAAAAATTAAAATTAAAATAAACTGTGAAAGTTTGGCGAAATTTCTTCCGTGGAAAAACAAATCTAAAATATCTTTAATAATTTTTGACTAAAAGGAACAAGTTATAATTGATTAAATTGTGACTGAACAAAATGAACACTGTATTTGAGTTTATTAATCAATATTTCTTCATTAACACAGAATGAAATGAGTCAGTGAAGTGAAGATGTATAAGGTTTTTATTTTTAGCCTTTTTTAGCTCCTTGTGTCTCCTCGCCGAAGACAGCCGAGGTCGGAGATCTGACGCGTTCTTGTGAACTTGGATTTAAGGATGAACTGATTAGATGTTGTAGGTCAAAGGTCAGGGTCACGGTGACCTCACAAAACACATTTTTGTTTCAGCCTCACTCAGCCTGTACCATACAGTCTATACTCATTAGACATACATACATGTAAATATATATATATATGTATATATTCCTCCAGAATGATGATAGTTGGATCAACACATCACTCTCAGTCGTCCCGCTGTGTTTCAGGACGTCTCAGCTGCTGCAGAACGAGGCTTTGTTTCCGGTCTTGGCCTCTTGCTCAGGGGCACTCCAGCAGGACTCCTCTGAACGTGCAACCTCTCCAACACGTGACGACTCTCTCCAGCAGACCACTCTGAATATTTTAAACTCTCCACGCTCAGGAAGATCCACACCGGACTAAAAATTACAAATGCCGCTGGTGGCTAATTACAATTTCATGACCTCCTCCAGTAAAAAAAAAAAAAAAAAAAAAAAAGAGTCCAGGCGGTGATGTGGGGGTCGAGGAGGACACAAAATGGCCGCTGAGAAATGGCCGCCGGTGCAGAGCGGTGTTACTGTATGTGGAGCGAAAGCAGAGGGTGTTTATTTAGTATTTATTCTGCACTTCATCATCTCCCCTCCACTAATCCACTGGCTGCTGTACGCACCACTGACCACGCCGTATCGCTAACCTCTGCCTGGATCACAGAGAACCCAGAGTGTGTGTGTGTGTGTGTGTGTGTGTGTGTGTGTGTGTGTGTGTGAGAGACAGAGAGAGAGAGAGGATGATGTCTATCCCTCCATCTGAAACCTTGTTAAATATTCATTGACAATTATTCCGCTTTGACCGAGGAGTTAGATGATGCTACTGCGGAGAGAGAGGGAGACTGAAAGAGTGTGTGTGTGTGTTTTTGTGTGTGTGTGTGTGTGTGTGTGTGTGTGTGTGTGTGTGTGTGTGTGTGTGTGTGTGTGTGTGTGAGAGAGAGAGAGTGAGAGATGAAGGCGAAGAATAATAGAAAATGGTCTTGGTGATATTATGATAAATCACTTGTATGTAAAATCATTAAATGACCTGCAGACAAACCAAAAACGCAGAGTGACAGAGAGACCACCCACCCAGTTTCTCTCTCTCTCACACACACACACACACACACACACACACACACCAGGTCTGAGCATGATTAGGTAAGCGTATTAAATATTAAATATGGATAGTGCCCTTGGTGGACTCTCCTGCCATCTGACAGGCTGTTTGTGAAAGAGACAGAAGTGAAACTCTCAGTCCGTCCAGGAGCATCCACCTCTCTCTGCTCTGGTTGTTAGACTCAGTCCCTCCGGTCTTCAGCGTACAGCATCTGAAACTAACAGAATCAGGAGGAAGCTGCGTCCGACAATTTTTGATTACTTTCTGAAACTGGTAATCCCAGCACGCCCACACGCCCACCTTGCAATACGATTGGTCAGGCGTGTGGTTGGAATTTTTCCCACAATTATTTCTATCGCGACACCATGAATGACGTCAAGGAGAAACTGTTCAAAACTGTGCCCTGTTTGTACCGAGCATCAGCAGTGAAGAACCAGAAGCTGCAGTTCCTCTAACGACCACTAGAGTCTGGCTCCAACAGTGAGTCAGTCCCCATAGACTCCCATGTTAAAATGTCCAACTTTACAGCAGAAATCAACATGTTTACAGCCTGGTACAGAAACTGTTTTGGTCTCTAGAGCTGATTTCCTCCTTCATGACACCTGTTTATATAACTCACCTGTTTACATTTTATTAAGGACTACAGTTATGGAGGATTGAGGGCGTGGCCTCTTTGAGTGACAGGTGGTTTAGTGTATGCTTGTCACAAACCAACATGCACAGGCCTCTCCTCTTTGACCATTTTTGGATTAGCAGGGAGTTAGGGGGCAGAGTCAGACACTGCCAAGATGGCGACGGTGGAGCAGCTCGTTCTGAGCGTCCATCTTTATTTACGGTGTTTGATTTGTGCGTTTCATCCCGCCTCACTTCTCTCTGTGACGTCACAGGTGTCACTCACCTGCAGTTGTATTCATGTGCAACACGACAACTACAGCTGAGACCTTTACACACAGTGCTGAGGACAGATGAACAATAAGACGCAATGACAACACAGCCATGTGTCGCCATGGTTACTTAATGTTGTGTCACATGTTTTACCTGAGGGATATATGAGCATCTTCCCCTGTTTCTTTTCCTTCGTCCTCATCTGGTGAGAGACCTGCAGAAACTGTAGATGAGAAGTGGAACTGTGTTTTGTGCAGTGACAGCAGTTAGTGTCGGTGTGCTCCGGCGCCTCTCTGAAAGGTTATGAATTAATAAGTGATGGTCCGATTGATCAATAGTGAAAATCATTAGTGTTAATTGGTGTTTGGTTTTTACCTCTACGCCCAAATTCTTCCTGAGAGCAGATCAGAGCTGAAGGTCTCTCTGACAGAAACATGGCGGTCGGGTGAACGACCAGAACGACGATCTTCTGAAAATGTTTTTTTTTTTTGGAGACGTGATGTTTTCATTTTCCACTGTCGCCCAAATTCGTTTGGAATTGTCCAATAAAATTCATCCCACTCCTGAGGACGTTCTTTATCGGGATAACGGGGACGCCGCCGCCGGTCGTCTCCGTGACGACAGCCCTCCCGGGCGTCGTTACAACAGCTGCTGATTCCAGCCGAGCGGTCTCACTGGTGGATTCTGGGATTTCCGTCCCGACTAACGAGGCCGTAAAAAGATCAGAATCTGTTCCCAGCTGAGCGGCGAGGTAACGCTCTTCCCGGGTAATTTAGGGTCGTTTTTTTAAATTCTTTATTTATTTTTTTAATTTCCCCTAGAGCTGGTGTGTGGCGTTGTTGCTGTGGCAACCGTGATAATCCAGTGAAGAAGACCCTCGGGGGCGATGGTGGCATGTTGTGGCAGATGCCAACAGCTGTAAAATATTTCTCTGTCAGAAACCCCACAGCTGTGTTTCCTTTCTTTCTTTCTTTCTTTCTTTCTTTCTTTCTTTCTTTCTTTCTTTCCTTCTTTCCTTTTTTTGATTAGTTTGTCTCTTCTATTTTCCTTTTTTACTCCACCTCACTCCTTCCCTCCACTCAAAAAGAAAATGATCAAGTCATTGTAATTCATCGAGTCCTGAAAGTCTAATTTTATTAAAAAACAAGTGCAAATAATCGGCCAATCACATCGTTTCAGTCTGTTTCTGTTTCATCTTTCCTGAATCCTGATCCTGATCTTCCTAAGTCAGTCATTCATTCATTCTTTTTTGAAAGTTCCTGAAACACGTCGCTTGTTTTGAAATCTGGTTAAAATAATAATAATTCAAGTTTTTTGTGTTAAGATTTGGAGATAATTACAGAGACACAATCACTTCTCTCCATTCTTCCTTTTCCTCCATCCTCTTTCTACCTCTCCTCTCTTTCTCCATCCTCTTCTGTAATCTTCACCTCCCTCTCTCCCGTCCTCCCTCTCTTGGCCTCTCTCGCTCTCTGAATCAGCCGGTGGAGGTTGAGGATTGTAGCCGCTGTGTCGCGCGTTTTTGATTTATGTTCCATCTCTGATATTGAAAATAACTGGAATGGTGTCCTTGAACGGAGCCGGAAGCCCGGGCGGGGCGAGGAGGGGAGGAGGAGGTGGAGGGAGGGGGAGCAGGAAGAGGAGTAAAAGGAGGTGAATTTAGAGAGAGAAGAAGAATAAATAAAGAGGGGGACCGTGCAGTCGCCGGCCTCCCTCCGTCACGTCACACATTACTTTCACTTCCAGATGCTCGCCGTCAAATTGCATCTAATAGCTGAGAATTACGCAGAATGGACCTTAATTACCTGTAATTTACCCCCCAAAATCTTAATTCCCCTCCGCCACCCACCACGTAAATAAACGCCACATCTAATTTGCTTGTTTTGGAGACCATGCAGTCCACGGTGATGGATATGAGAAGCCTTTGAATCAGCTCAAGGTAATTTGATTTCAGAGGAGCCTGCTGTATTTTTAATGGTCTGAACTCAGTCAGGCGTGAGGTAATGTTTTTTGTTTTATTTGTTCTTCCAATCAGAAGTGTCACCTTTGATACCGCTGCAACAATTTTATCTTTCTCTAAATGTGTTTTTCAGGATTATATTATTTTATTTTAACTTCTCACCTGGCTGCAGTGATGTCACAGGTGTGCTGCAGGACCCTGTGACATCACTGCTGGTTGGAGTTACAGGTGTAAGAACGGCTGACGATGCTGGTTGTCACGTTGAATTCATCTTTAAAGCTCCATATTTTCTTCTTCTCCTCTGTTGGTCTGTAGGAAGATATATTTGTTTCTCAGGTTTCTCTCTGCAGCTCTAGTGACAACAGGTCGGTGAGCCAATCAGAAGAGAGGAGGCTCTGAGCCTCTCTTCTGATTGGCTGACTGTTTTCTGAGTGATCCAATAAAAATATAGCAGATTTCAGGTAAAAACACTCAGAGAAACCAAATCCTGCAAGGTTTGGATGGTGGGTCCAGGTGGGCGGGGCTTGGTGACTGCTTTGTTGTGACATCACAAAGTTCCAGAAGTCCTGACGGCTGGTTTTAAGGCTCAGTTTCTGAATACAGGCTGTGTGCATTTCTCTGTGGACTGAGGCTTTGATACTTTCACAGTATTAATATAGAAGCTAGAGCTGATCTATAATCACACTACACATGGACACAGACCTTTACACTGGAGGAGCTTTAAGTTTTTTCCCCTTTATATTTCTGGTTACTTTATTATTATCGCTGATACATTAACAGGAAAGTAGCATCTTATTGTTGGAGCTGGTTTTACAAGTCAAGATGCTGCTGTATTGAAATATAAATGTAAATGTAATTAAAATGTCCTACAGTGGAAATATATAATTTCATTCTGAAATGAGAGTAGAAAAAGAAAAAATGCAAATACCTCAAAATTGTACTTTTTTTTACTATAATCTTTATTATTGGAGAAAGTTAAAGTGCAGGCTCACAAGACAACAGATGTAAAATGAAAAATAGTAAATAAAAAGTAAAAACTTGTAGTAAAATAAAAGAAATAAAAAGATAAAAAAGTCATAAAAGTAAAGTAGTTAAAGTAGGATAAACCTTTACAGTTAAAATAGGTATTGGGGTTAGGGCTAGGGGCCCAAACAGTGCATTTATTGATCATATACATTTGAGTATGTTCACCTTAAGCCACAGTAGCCAATCACAGAGCGTCACGCTCCTGCAGCAGAGCGGGAACATCAGGCAGGAGAATCCACCACGTCTCCATTGGACATCTGAATCTCATCTGTTGTTGTTGCGTCTCCTCTCTCTGCTGCACACACACACACACACACACACACAGAAATCCAAACAAAAACACACATTCAATCATCACCATCATCTGCCTGTCTCTCCTGCTGTGTGTGTGTGTGTGTGTGTGTGTGTGTGTTTGCATTGCAGCAGAGAAAGGGTTTCTTGTGATGTTGTTTTTTAAATCATATTTGATTTCATGCATAATTAGCTCGGCCATCAGCAGCCGCCGGGCCGCATGCTGAGTGTTTATACACACACACACACACACACACACACACACACACACACACACAGTGAAGTACAGCCCAGGTCAGACAGGATATGCTCACACTGAACAGAGAATTCACAACATTTCTACCTTGCTATCAACTTGAAGGAACACTACTTACCTCACCTCTGTGTGTGTGTGTGTGTGTGTGTGTGTGTGAAGCCTGCAGGCAACTTTCAATTTGCCGATAGAGAGAGAGAGAGAGAGTCTTCTTTGCTTTGCTGGAGACTCACTCACAGTCGGATTAAAAACTTAATTATGTTTTAAAATGATATTTTAATTAAATATGGAGGGAAGCAGAAATGGATTGGCACCAAAATAATTAATCAAACATCTAAAAAAAAAAAAAAAACTGAGCGGCGTCTTTCTGCTTCGGCCAGCAGAAAATAAAGTCAGCAGGCCTGTTAGCTCGGCTGAACATTCATTTAATTCTCCCTCTCTCTGTTTTCTTTTTGCCTCTCACACAAGAACAGATAACGTCCCGGCCCACAATGCAATTGTGATGATGCTTTACAGATGTAATTAATTATTAAGTTGCTGATGAATGACCAGTGCGTTCTTCGTGATCTCCGGTCTTCGATGTCTGATGTCTAACACTAACACTAGCACCCGAGCTGCTAACAAACCCGCTCGCTGTTCTTGGTAAAAGTGATAATAAACGTAAACCTGCGGCGTTTTCACCCCTGACTCGTTTTAAAGCTGCAGTAATTGATTGATCAGACAGAGTTAGTGTCAGTCTCTTTTAGCTCATGTTTGGTCTCCACCTCCTCCTTATAAAATATCTGGGCCCAGTCGCACAAAGCACCTTCAGTTTTCTACTTAAGTTTGACACTTAAGGTTGAATTTCTCCTGAGCTGAGGTTTGGTCCACAGAATAAATTAAAAAGTTTTTCTTAGTTAAGGATTAATATTAAGGCATTTGCAGCAGTGAAAGAGATTTTACAGCGGTAAAATTCTACAGTTTCCATGGAGACCGTTTGTTTTCTGGCGTTAGTTGGTGTGAAACCTGTGAACATCTCACCTGCATCATCTCACCTGTATCATCTCACCTGTATCATCTCACCTGTATCATCTCACCAAGTCGGCCAGAAGAAAAAAATGGCAGAAGGAAAGAAAACCAGATATATCAGAGGAGGAAGAGACGAAACTTCTACAAGAATAAAACAAAAGAAAAAGAACGTCCTTAAAACTAAAATTGATCTGTAAATAAATAGTAATTAAAATCCGACAGACACTCTGTGATTGACACGTCTCACAGCTGATCGGTCGACATGAAATACTTCACCAATAACTGACTGGAAAGATCCTGTAGCATAACACAATATTGATATTAGCGCAACTGTAGCATTAGCATCTAAACCATTAGCTAGCTTTCAGTGTACGACTGAATTATTTGGTTTGTTTTTAGTTTGTATTTGAACTTCAAACAAGCAGCTGAAACTTTTTCTAATTTATGAATGACCGTAATTCTCATAACTGTTTATCTGCTTAACGCTAATTGTTAGCAGCATTAATTTGCCAACAATGTACCTGACTTGCTCTAAAGTCATCGGCGTTAGCTTGTAGCTTGAACAGCAGCTGTAACTTTAGTCACTGGGTTGAAACTTTTTGGCACAAATATTTTATTAAATACATTTGCATTTCAAAATAAAAGCTATATTTCTGCATTAAAGTCACAGCAACCGTGAATGTCAAACTTTCCTCGTCATTTGTTCCTCAACATCTTCCTCTTTCCTTTCCTTGCCTTTTCGTCTCCTCCTCTCCTTCCCTTTGCTTCGTTCCTCCTGTTTTATTCTTGAACTGTTTGGGGGCTGATGGAGGGACGGATGGATGGAGTGGAGGGGGGGGTAGGTGGAGGAGAGGAGAGAGGGAGATGATAGAGGCAATCAATATTTCTAGCATTCTAATTAAAGCCTCTCGGTGGAATAAATCCATGTAATTATCAGTAAATGAAATACAAGGTCACTCTACCTGATGGAGGGATGGACGGGGGATGATGGAGGGATGGGTGGAGGAGAAAACAACAGGAAGGCAGCGTGTTTAGCCGCGTGGATTCTGCTGACAACAGATTCTAGTTTTTTATTTTTCTAGTTTTTATTCTTTGATTAGTTTGTGGAAACACCAGAACGTGACGAGGCTCGTTAACTCAGCTCTGAACATCCTCCGACCCCCGGCTCTGACCTGCAGCCTGAACGTCACTTCTTTAAACGCCCCCTCACTTCAAAGAGTGTCTTCACATGTCCATGTCTTCTTTTTCCTACAATATCCCACACTTCCTCCGTCATCTTCACTTTACACATTTTACACTTGAAAATATCCTAAAATATCTCGGCTTTCCAAAACAGTTGTCTTCCTACAAATGCCACACACACACACACACACACACACACACACACACACACACACACACACAGGAAGTAAAGAGATGCAGAGGTATTAACCTGGAAGAGTCAGGAACAGTTATTTATCACTGGAACAATGTTAATGAAACACGCTAAAGCTGGCTGGTGTGTGTGTGTGTGTGTGTGTGTGTGTGTGTGTGTGTGTGTGTTTAGATGATACTCAGATGAATTAACAGAGAAGGAGATAAACACTAAATAAATGACTAAACACACTGCTGGATACTTTAGATGTTTTCTCTCTCTCTCTCTCTCTCTCTCTCTCTCTCTCTCTCTCCCTCCATCCTCCACCTTACATTTTATCAGTTTACCACTTTTTTCTCTAATTACTTTTGCAAAACCTTCATTTGACTCATCAAAGTGTCTCCTCACTGAAAACAGCATTCTGTTTGATGCAGTGTGTGTGTGTGTGTGTGTGTGTGTGTGTGTGTGTG
>NW_019174820.1:765522-788022 GCF_002260705.1 Seriola dumerili | reverse complement strand
GAGCGAGGTAATGAAAGAAAGTGGAGAGACATTTAGACAAAGTGAGAAACATTTTCTCTGAGAGCTTCCAGTTAGTTTCATTTCTATAATAGCAGCACACACACAAACAAAACACACACACACACAGAGATGCAGACAGCGCTGTTGATTGTGTATTGCCGGTTTGTTTATTAGCTCTCTGATTGAGCGGCTCTGCCTTACACAGATTGGATGACCTTTCCAGATCCTTCCGCCGAGTCCGCTAAGTAGATCGGATGGCAAACGCGACGCAACGACACTTTATTCAGATTGTTACCGAATGAGGGGAAAAAAAACAGGCGGTCATATATATGTGTGTGTGTGTGTGTGTGTGTGTCGCTGTTTGTACGCATTCGCTCTGCCTTCATTGGTTCAATTGAAGCCTCATCTCCATATAGTTTGTATGCAATTACATCTGAGCGGCGTGCTGAGTGCCTCTATATGATTGTGTCTGGATACTGAGTGCGGCTAGCTGTGATGTGTGTGTGTGTGTGTGTGTGTGTGTGAGGTAATTTGTGCCAGAGAAAAGCGATTCATGCTAAATGTGTGTGTGAGAAATCAGTGTGTATATACATTTATATGCATATACATGTACATACAGATATACAAATGTGTGTGTGTGTGTGTGTGTGTGTGTGTGTGTGTGTGTGTGTGTGTGTGTGTGTGTGTGTGTCAGCCGAGATGAGAGTGCAGGATAAGCCTGGAGTGTGTTTCTAGTGGCTTGTTGGCCGCTCGCGGGGCTTTAAAGGGCACGTCCGTCAAAACACTGCACGGCCGAATCTCATTCATCTGCAATAAACAGCTAATCACACTCAGAGGAAGATGATCCCACTCAGACACACAACTTCATCTCTCACACACACACACACACACACACACACTGCTCACTCGCAGACAGAGGTTTCAGATATCACACAGAGGTTGTTTACTGTGTCACTTTACTTTGATTCTGCTGATCTGATGTCATATAATTGAGCTAATGACATGTGAAGGTTGGTTTAATCAAGAGTGTAACTAATTAAGAGCACATTTACTTTTATGTTCTTATCTGTGTTTAATTGTAGCGACGTGCGTGACTTTTATTGTGGTAAAATACATTCCTGCATCGTCACAAAAACATGACAGTTTAAAACTCTTGTAATTTGGCAAAAAACGGAAACAAACAACTTTCAATTAAAAATAATTTAAAGAAAATGAAGAAACGCTAAATATCTGAGGTGTTGGGGAGTGTGGTGTTTGTTTCAGCAGTTCGTTTGTCCTGGTGTCGTCGTGGCGCTCGTTCAGAAGAGGTTCAGTGCAAAGAAGCTTTAAACTGAACTTCTCAGTTAGTAGATGATGTTACACAGGAAAATAGTTGTATTATTAATTACATTATTTTGTTAGGGGGGAAAATGTATTTTCAAAGCTGCTGATGTGGATTCCTTGAATATTAATCAATTTCTAATTATTATTGTCACTTTATTTTGGAAGGATATATTACAAAAACAAATGATGTTACAAAAGTTTTACTGAAGAAGAAACTGGTCGTGATTGTCGAGAGATTTATTTTGCCTTTTGTTTTGAAGTTATTTTTTAATGTTTTATTGATGTTGTCAGGCCTGATTGATTTCATATTATTTAGTTTTAGTGTGACATGCTGCTGCTAGCTCCCCCTGCAGGCTGCGTTGTTGATAACACCTAGCTGTTCTCGGAGCCATAAGTGGATCTAAGTTTCCTCTTTTAAATGATGAATAACCTCTTCATGCTCCTCGACTGACTCTTTCCTCCTCGCTCTGTCTTCCAGGCCGAGCTGATCTCCAGTCAGTGTGACGCCCAGCGAGCCGCCCTGGAGCAGATGGCCGTCAAACTGAGCAGCCTGCGCTACCCGTCGTCCGCCAGCAGGAGGCACTACAGTCAGCTGGCCAAGAGCAACAGGTAAACTCAGCACAGAGTCAGACAGCAGGAGCCGCGGACGACTAACGTTTTAGTCACGTGATCCTGCGATACCGTATACGCCTGAATAAGAGTTTCTGTGTGTGCGCCAGAATTGGTCCAGATGTGGAAGTAGCATCCGAAATCTGTGCTGTATATGGGCCAGATTTGGGCCGTGGAACCGGACGTATACATGTGGCCCGAGTGTGGGCCGGGTGTATTTTACTATCTGGGAACTAACAGATGATTGTTCTTTGTTGTGATGAGAAAGACACACCAACAGAAGAAGAAGAAACAAAACAAAAACAAGACCAAGACACAACATAGTAACATGTGACACACACACACACACACACACAGTCAAATGTAATCACGCACACACAGAGTATGAGTGTTAACAGCAGTAATCTGGTGTGGCCGAGCTCAGCGAGCGGCATCTTTGGTCACGCTGCCTGTCGCCGTTTCATCCTCAGCTTTGAGGAGCCTCCCTCTGCGGTTATCACACACACGCAGGGCACACACACACACTCACACACGCTTACACACACACGCTTACACAATAAAAACATACACAAAGTTGTATGTATGCAAATGACAAATGAAGCTTAAATTGCTCTCTGTGAGTCTGTAGTATGTTGCGTTCTGCAGACTTTATGGGTGTTGTCAGTGTGTCGTCACAGTGACTTACATGAAGGATGCGGTTTGTCCGCAGTGCAAGTACACACACACACGCACACAAACACACACGCACACACACATACACACACACACACATTCACACACACACACACACACGCGCGCACACATTCACACACACACGCACATATTCACACACACACACACACACACACACACACAACAGAAATCTGTTCAAATTGAGCGTAAATTGCAGTGTTGGTGGCAGCACTCAGTGTTTGTGACTGTGGACTGTGGATTTGACGTAAATAAAAGAAATAGAAGTTGTTTTCACACAGAGAGAAAAACACACAAACACACAAATGTAAATGAAAGACTCATTGTTGTGTTGTGTTTGTGTTCTCCGGTCCTCTGTGGCTGCAGTGTAATGTTTCAGTAATTTACATCGGCTGTGTTGGATACTAATTGGTTATTCATATATTAGCTGCTGCTTTTCAGATTTACATTTGTGTGTGTGTGTGNACAGAGTTCACAGCCAGTAGAGGGTATAGACAATTATCATTCTTCAAGTGTGTGACTATTTGATGAATCTGGTACATTTATACTTGTGTGTGTGTGTGTGTGTGTGTGTGTGTGTGTGTGTGTGTGTGTGTGTGTGTGTGTGTGTGTGTGTGTGTGTGTGTGTGTGTGTGTGTGTGTGTGTGTCCAGTGCAGTGGTGTGTGTGATGAGTTTCGTAGTAAGTGGATGCCACATGTTTTTCTTTAGCTGCTGTGGGCCGAGCTCAGTGGAGATTTCTGGTTTTGGTTCAGTTGTAAAGAAAATGAAGGTCAGACTGAATTATTTACTGATCTCATATAAAACATCTCAGTTCTAAATTAATGACAAAAGAAACTTTGGAGGAAAGAAACTGTTTTTATATGATAAGTCCAATAAATAACGAACCATTTGTTGAATAATTTCAGAAATGTTGTTAAATCTAAACAAATTAGTTTTGTCCTCATGAGAAACACCGATCAATGACGATCAATGTTTTATTTCCCTCTTAATATAATAAAATGATCATAATGATGAAAATGTAATTGATGTTCTATAGAATATAGAGGTATGAAGCGTTTTGAATGAAGAAAATAATGTATGTAATGTTTTTCATAGACGGGTTCACTCATTCATTCATCCATACATTCACTCATTCATAAGCACTTTGAATTCTCATGTTAAGGTAGTGTGAAAGAATAAACAGACAAATGTGCAGATTAATGGAGAAATAAGGAAATGAATGAATGAATAGGAGAAGGAATGAATGAGTGAATAAATGAATACGACAACTAATGAATGATTAAATAAATAATTCACTAATTAAATGATGATAAAATAAATGTGTGAGTGAATTAAAGTTTTGATAATTGAGTGATGTGAGCGAATGAATGAATGATTGAATGTAAATGAGTGAGTGAGTGTGTGGGCGAATGGATGAATAAAATTAATGGATGAGTCAGAAAATAAATAAAAGATTCAATTAAGTAATTACTGAACAAGTGACTGAGTTGATTTTTAAATGCATGAGTGAGTGAATGAATGAATTATTGAATTGATTAATAGGTAAATCAGCGAGTGAATGATTGGATGAATCAAGAAGTATGTTAAAAAATGAATGAGCTATATAATGGATGAATGGGTTAAGAAAAGAGGGAGATAACGGATGAATGATTGAATGAATGAATGAATGAGAGCATGAATGGGTGAGAACTGAGTGTCACAACCTGTCCTGTTGTTCAGTGACAGTCAGTTTTCTTTCCTCTCTGTGTCTGTCAGCGTGAATCCTTCAGAGTGAACGAGTGAACGAGTGAATGGATGAGTGTCAGCAGGGGGCGCTGTGCCGCTGCTCTCTGACAGTTTGGTTTTAGTGTCTCTGTCGGATGAATCCATTAGACGAGTGTCAGTGAATCGCCTCATAAATCCAACAGTCTCTGACTGAAAGGTGACGGCTGCAGATATGACTCATTCAACCTTTCACTTCATCACTTCATCCCCCTCTCCTCTCCTCCTCTTCCTCACTGTCTCCTCCATCCTCCATTCTTTTCTTTTTAGCTTCACCTCTCTCTCCCTCTTCCCTCCATCCCCTCCTCTCTTTTACCTTCTGTTTCTCTCGTTCCTCTTTCTCCCTCTCTCCATCCCTCAGTTTGCTTCCTTCATTTCTCTGAAACTACTTTTTGTCCTCTTCTACTCGTCATCTCATCCTGCGTCCTAATCTTTGTCTTTCCTTTTCTTCCTATCTTTCCTCCTTTACCCTCACTTCCTTCCCTATCCTTCTCCTTTCCTTCCTCATTTCCTCCCCTCGCTTCCTCTCTGTTCACCTTTCCTTCACATTTCCCTCTTCCTCCTCACTCTCTCTCTCTCTCTCTCTGTCTCTGCCTGACATTTCTCCTTCTCCTCCTCCTCCTCCTCTTCTTCCTCCTCTCTCTGCTGTATATAGGATGATGAATTAGAGACAGTGGTTACAGCCGCTATCGCCGTCGCAGCAGACAGGGAGAGAGGGAGAGAGAGAACTGGGATGTGATGAAAAGAGAGAAAGAGAAGTTGAAAATGGAGGATGAAGTCAAATACATTCATGTAAGCTCGACTGGAAAGAGGCTGTGTGTGTTTGAAGTGACAGTTTACACCCAGACCTGTGAACGAAGACAGTGATAATGATAATGATGATTCAGCACGTTTCAAAAACAAAGATGCAAAGTGCTTCATGGTGAGAAAAACAAACTCCACAGAGTAAAGACCCGCCTCCTTCCCTCTGGTCAGTTGTATCGCTCATGGACGGTCTGGTATACGGAGGATATCCAGCTGTTCCCGCCCCTTAACGTTGCGTTGCAAAGCGCGGCTCCTGTCGCCTAGCAACCTTGACGACACATAAGTTTTTCCTCACTAAGACTTTCTGTTTTAAGTCTCTTGGTTTTGTACCGTCAGCTGCTGAACTGAGCTGAAACACAATAATAACCTTCAGCCTCTCTGTCATCCCAATGCATCTTGGGATATGTCAGACCATGAAGGACCCACCCAGGAAAAGAAGGATGCGTTTGAAGGAGCCTCTGGACTGGGTCTGTGTGAACTCTCGTTGAGCTAAGCTAACGAGCTAACGGATGTGTTACTGATGGTTTGTTTTGTTGTTGGTGTTGTTCCTCTGTAGTTGTTAGTTTGCAGTAGTAGCTGTTTTCCTGCAGCTCAGATCTCAGTCCTGAACTCGTGTGATTCTTTGCTGCCTCGCTTTATTTCCCCGGAAGACGATAATTCAGCGTTGAATAGCTCTTCACCGACCGCGCCTCGTCTTTGGTGTCATTGCACCTGACGGAGGTTTGACTTCTCTCCAGCCTCAGTCCACGATCTTTACTTCACTCTGTGACATGTCCATATATAGACATCCACGCGATACCTGTTACGTTTCAGTAGATCCACTGGTGACTGGAATTATGACGAGTTGGAAATGAATAATAGATTCCTATAATTTGAATTTCCTCAAGTGACTAAATGTCAGAACGGCTGGCTGTAACACTCCCACGCTCTCTCCGTCAGCGCCGTGTGACAGAAAGAGAACCTGACACTTCAAACGCTGTGTAACCGTCCCGGTGTCGAACGCAGCCCCGCAGTGTTGCCACGTCGCTCCTTGCTCTCCGATTTGTCTGTTTTCTCGTCTTCCAACCCCCCGAGAGATCCTGTTTTACAAAGTGTTTAGTTAACATTAGTGCGGGAACAAGACGGAAATGGGGGGTGGGGGGTGGAAGAAACGACAAACGACAAGAGAAAACAATCTGTGCGAGAGTTGTATCTGCTTCATCTGTCTGAGTCAGTAAAAGGGCCGCTCTGCTCGCCGCATAATGAGGAACGCCGCCTCAGGGGAAGGAAGCAGCGCTCGCTTCCTTCGCTTTCTTCTTCTCTGTTTAGTTTTTATTTCATTGAGAATCACTTGCAGGGGAGGACGGGGAGGGGGTGAGGAGAGATGGGACCCAGAAGAAGAAAGATGGAGGAAAGGGTGGGAGGAGGTGGGAAGATGGTGGAGGAGCTGTTTTAATGTAAGTGAGGAGGAGAAGACGATGGAGGGAGGAGAGGAGACAAATGTTCCGACACAGAAAGTGAAAACACGTTTCAGAAAGTAATGACTCTGTCAGAAAGTGTTGGAAACAGTTTTGGAAACCGAGGTCGAGTGTGGACGTTTTAATGGAGAAGAAAAGTTTAGAGAATGAAGAACTTTGATGTTTTTGAAACCTGAGGATCTTTTGTTAAAGCTCCTCCAGTGTAAAGGTCTGTGTCCATGTGTAGTGTGATTATAGATCAGCTCTAGCTTCTATATTAATACTGTGAAAGTATCAAAGCCTCAGTCCACAGAGAAATGCACACAGCCTGTATTCAGAAACTGAGCCTTAAAACCAGCCGTCAGGACTTCTGGAACTTTGTGATGTCACAACAAAGCAGTCACCAAGCCCCGCCCACCTGGACCCACCATCCAAACCTTGCAGGATTTGGTTTCTCTGAGTGTTTTTACCTGAAATCTGCTTTATTTTTATTGGATCACTCAGAAAACAGTCAGCCAATCAGAAGAGAGGCTCAGAGCCTCCTCTCTTCTGATTGGCTCACCGACCTGTTGTTACTAGAGCTGCAGAGAGAAGCCTGAGAGAGGAGATGTAAAACTACACTGAGATGGTTTTTATATCTTCTGATGGATCAACACTTCAAATAAAACATAGAAGAAGAAACATGGAGCTTTAAGATGTTTTAGGGTTGAGGTCAAAGGTTAGGAGCTGGAGACTTATGGGTAATACATTAGCAGGTAAGGCAGTAAAACAAGCTTCACAGTGAATCATAGTGGAGTCTGAATTTGGCTTCAGGGAGAAACAGTGAAGCAGAGAGAGATGGAGGAGGTCATTTCTTCTTTCCTTTCTTTTCTTGTTTCTGTAATTTCATTCATAGTTGACTCTGTCTGCTCTGACAGCTCCTCCAGCCGCTGTGTGTTTGTGTGTGTACTTGTTTAGTGTTTAACGTGTGTGTGTGTGTGTGTGTGTGTGTGTGTGTGTATATACATATGATTATCAATAGCTGTGTGTTGTGTAGTGTGTTTGCAGGCATTGTTCTTTGTGTGATTGAGCTTTAGCGAGTGAGTCTGCGTGTGCGGCCGCCTTGACAAGCGTGTACGTATACTTTGTGCGTGTGTCTGTGTGTGTGTGTGCGTTTGTGTGTGTGAGGGAATCGTCGTGGAAACGCTGTGGGCCTGACAGAGCTGTCAAACTGTCGGCGGCGGCGACCGGAGAATTCCAAACAATTTCACCGCTAATGTTGAGAAACATGTTGGCGCGTCCCGCCGAGGCCGAGAACCAGCGAATATATAAATAATAAACACACACACACCTTAACAAAACGGCTGACAGTAATGTGTGTGTTTGAGCAATCGGCCCCTGTTCCAGCAGCATAAATATTTGATGTGATCCCGTGTCGAGGAGGAGGAGGTGAGAGGACAGGGGAGGAGGGGGGAGGGGCGAGAGTGGGAGGAGGAGGCTAAAGGACGGAGGCTGACGGAGGAAAATGAGGGAAGATAACGTGGGAAAGAAGAAGAAGAGGAGGAAGAATAAAGAGAAGGAAACAAAGAGGAGGAAGTTGGAAGACAAGAGGAGAGAGTGTGAGGGAGGAAGAAGAAGTGATGGAGGGAAGAAGTTGGAACAATCTCTAATCTCACACTGATTTTTGAAATTACCAAAGATCAATTAGTAACCATGGTAACACCTGAGTGAAAGCTGATATTCTCTCTCATGAGAAGGTGAAAATCAGCTAAACAAAGGTGTGTAGCATCTGGAAGATTTTTAGTTTAATTTCTATTTTTGATTATAATAATAATAATAATAATAATAATAATAATAATAATAATCAAGTTTATTTGTATTGCACCTTTCATATGAGAAATGTAGAAGAAAGCGCTTTACAACAAAGACACGACCTGCACCACGTGCTTCACATGAAAAGACATAAGAACATGTTGAAATGAAAAACATTAAAAACATTCTTGTAAAATGAGATAAAATAATGAATGAAATAATAAATCATCAAATAAGAAGACGTGCTGAGCATGAAGATAAAAGCTATTTGAAGCTGCAGCACGTGTGGAGTCTCCTCAGGTCAGTGTTAGCGGCTCAGCTAACGCTCGGGTTGAGCTCGGCTTGTATTCCTCGTCGTCCAACCGGAGGAGTGAGTGCAGCTGTGGGTGGGAGGTGGGAGGTGTGAGGAGTGTTCAGATGTTGGGATAATGATGCTGCAGGATTTCAGGCGGTCAGCGCTGCGCTCAGTTGTCAAGTAGTTAAGAATGAAAAAGCAGGTACGTTGGGAAGTTACAGAACTTGTAAACTGGCAGAAGCAGCGTCCAAACAAGTTCTGAAGACGGCTGCCTCATTTTAAAGGCTCCTTCAAATCCTTCCGTCTTTTCCTGGCGCCAACATATCCCAAGATTCATTGCGCAGCCGGTAATGAAAGTGAACAGAGAGCCTAACGGTACGACTGTTAAAACCGAGGACCTTAAAACATCAAGTTTTTGTGAAGAAATGTCACGTGTCGTCAAGGTTGCTAGGCGACAGGAGCCACGGAACAGCTGGTGACGCAAAACGAAAATCCTCCGTATACCAGACCCAAGTGAGACGGTCTGGTCGGCCACTCCTTCGTAGACGGCGTCCTGAGTTGAGACGCAGTGACAATCGAGGCGCCAGATGTAAATAATCAGTTTCAGTTCTAACAGAGTGTTTTCTTCTCTCTCTCTCTGACTCTGCCTTTATCTGTCAGTGTCTCTCTCTCATTTCAGTTTGCATTTTTAGCTGAATCCTTTATCAACATAACAAGACGCATATGTCTCCCAGCGCCGCAGGACAGAACAATATTACAATAATACAAGAAACAGTAATAGAAAGTGGAACACGTAGGAAACACAATATGAATGACAGCAGAAAGAAAATTGAATCACAACAATAATTCAACTCAATAATCTCTCTCTCTCTCTCTCTCTCTCTGCCTTCAGTCTGCAGGAGTTTGAGGCTGAGTACCAGGAGCTGTGGGATTGGCTGATGGATATGGACGCCATGGTAACGGACAGTCACCAGCTGATGATGTCAGAGGAGCAGAGGCATCACCTCTTCAAGGTAAGACAGGCTCTGTTGTCTCTCTCTCTCTCTCTGTTCTCTTTGTCTTTCTGTAACTCAGAAACTTTCTCAGAAGTTTCTCCTTCTGCAGCTCAAACTTTTTTCCTCACGTACAGGAAGTCGTTGTCTTTTCATGACTTCCCGCACGTGTCTTCCAGAGACTTCAGTCTTCTGGAGTCAGTCTTCCTCTGATGCCTTCATGTTTTCCTCCTTCATGACACCTCACCTGATAACTCACCTGTTTACATTTTATTAAGGACTACAGTTATGGAGGGTTGAGGGCGTGGCCTCTTTGAGTCACAGGTGGGTGAGTCTCAGCTCCACAAAGCCCCTCCTCTTTGTCTCCTCTTCTTTATTTGAATTAACTGGGAGTTAGGGGGCAGAGTCAGACACTGCCAAGATGGCGATGGTGCAGCAGCTCACTCTGAGCTTCAGAAACCTGTTGGTGACATCACAGAGGCGACGTCCATCTTTTATTTGAGTGTGGACCAGGCTGAGACGTGTGTGCTAACAGTTGAACAAAGATTCTCTGTTCACTGGCTGTGATGTCACAGATGTCCCATCAGCCACCTCTTCCTCAGCGCTGATGACTGTTCATCAAAATGTCTGAATATGTAGAAGCACAGAGGGAGCTGGAGTAAATGATGTCCTCCCATATTTCATTCATCCATCAGTTTGTGTGCCCCCCCCATCCCTCCCTTCTCTCCTCGCCCACTCCACTCACCCACTCCACTCACACACACTCACACACACACTCACACACACCATCTTCATCCTCACCAAGGAGAATGGGATTACATGGCGTAGCCTCCCTCATAACCATATCATAGAAGTGTGTGTGAGTGTGTGTGTGTGTGTGTGTGCGTGTGTGTGTGTGTGTGTCTGTCTGTCTGTGTGTGTGTGTGTGACAGTTTCTGTGTTATTGTGCGTGCATGTGTGTGTGTTTGTGTGTGTGTGTGTGTGTGTGTGTGTGTTTGTGTAATGACTTCACTGCAGCCAAATGAGTCAGACAGAAAAACAGCATGTGTTATGATTAGAGATCTGAGTCATCCTCTTCTGTCCTTCACACATATGTACACACACACACACACACACACACACAGATCAAAGACAGACTTGTTGTACGAACGTTCCTACAAAATGACATTTTTAAAGTACAACAATGATAAAACCGTCCACGTGTTTCCAACGTAAAAGAACTTTTCTGAGTTTATTAAGTGAGTTTAATTTTATATTCTGCGTCAGGGAAGAAGCTGTTGTTACCACTTGTTAGCAAAATAAAAGCACAATAACAGGAAGCAACATGTTAATGTTGTAATGTACAACAAAGAGACAAAGATGGATGGAGGAACAATGGAGACACAACTTTGTTATTCTGGGATGTTCGTCACTAGAGGAGCCGTCAGAGGAAAGGTCACGTCGTTAGCTGAATTAAAAGGTCCGTAAAGTTCACGTCTCCTTGTTGTGGGAAACATTTCAGATCATCTTGATGAGCAGAGCTGGAGAGTCTCCAGACTCTCTGCTGATAATCACATCTACATACAATCCCAACACAACCGTTCCTCTGAAGCCTGCTTCTCAGACGTTTCCACATCAAGGACGAGTCACACCACAGACCCCCTCTGAAGAGAGTATGGTTTTACAGTTTGATCAAAGTATTCATGTGTCTGTCATTGTGTCACTGATGGATGGATGAATGAAATACTGTGAGGACCACAGCTCTATCTGTTAAACCATCAGGTGTTTATCCTGTGTGACTACGAGGGGATCAGCTAGTGTTGGTGTTAGCGTGCTACTGTTAGCATGTTAACATGCTACTGTTAGCTCCAAAGTCAGTAGGATTTGTCCTCTGGGAAACAATCATGTCAGTTGAGTCCAGATGTTTCCCTCTGGACCGGCACCGTCGACAGACTGACTGACTAACAGCGCGACGCACATGTTGTTCACGGCGTTTTAAAACATTCAGAACGAACCCGGAGGACATTTTGGATTTATGGCATCAGGCATCACAAACACTGACCTTAAACTAACCCTCACACACATGAATGTATTCATACTGTTAACACACACAGTGATATATCCACACACACTCATGAAGTGTCAGTCAATCCTTACCCAGAATGCACTGCTGCAAAGCAACACAACACAAACATAATTTGCGTTGTTTTACGCTTTTTCTCTCCCTCTCTCTCCTCTTTCAAACTTCTCTTTGTGTGTGTGTGTGTGTGTGTGTGTGTGTGTGTGTGTGTGTGTGTGTGTGTGTGTGTGTGGACAAAACCATTGTTGTGAGGACATGTTGGCAGCTGCTCTCGACTTCAAAGACCTGTTAGAGGGTGAAAACCTGAAGACTCGGTCTCAGGTTCAGGTCCGGGTTGAGGTTCAGGTCCAGGTTCAGGTTCAGGTCCGGGTTCAGTATCTCTTTGTGATGGTTGAGGACGAGGGACTGTGAAACTCATTGTGTCCTCCCAGCTATAGAAACACCGACGTGTGTGAGCGTATGATTTATTTAGCGGCCGATGAGACTCACCTGGCCTGCGAATTATTGATAAGTGTAAAGATGAACCTAATTTCTCCATAGGAGTTGCACTTAAATATTCATCTTTGTATGAATATTCATGGTGGTGATGATGCATGCATGAATTTTAGATGACTCTGGAATCGCTGGGCATTCTTCTTCTTCTTCTCCTCTCTCTCTTTTTTTTTTTTGATGTGTCAACTCTCCTGTTAAAATATTGATGTGGAGCTCGACAGCGTCTCCTTGCCCATTCCAAGGTCGCCTTCTTATACTGTTTCCCTCCACCGCTGAGACTCACACAGACAGGGCTACAGGGCTGTATACAGTAAGCTGCTGTTTTAATCTTATATTATATCTCTCCATTTCTTTATTTTATTTGGTAAATAATCCTTTTTTTCTGCAGCAGAACACAAGAAACCACATTATAAAAACGCCCTGCGTCAGCCTCAGCAGTAAATGTGCTTAAAGGCCCAGGAGCTTCATGTCTGAATGAGCTGCTGGTGTATTTATCCATAAATGTAATAGTCTGTCTTTCATTTACTCACATTTATGTTTCTTATTGTTTCTCAAACATTTAGAAAATATAGGCCTGTTCTTCCATTTAAGAACATTAGGTGAAGTCATAGATGCATTTCTAATGATCATGTTTTCAGCTTTAGATTTAGACAGTCACAGATGACAGCTCTGGCTCTGGATGGACATTCACACCACTCCCTGACATTTAGAAGTAACTGATCAATCAAATAAAGTATTGACAGACTCAGTAGCGAGGACACAGACGGGTCGCAGCATCACAGCAGGTTCCTTTGGTTTAGAGGGAAACGCTGACTCTTTGTTTTTAGTCCAGTTTGTTTTCACCAGTGAAACAAGAGCTGTGAGTGTGTGTATGTATTTTATTCTTTTCTATAATATTTTATTGTAAATATTTTTTCTTATTGTTAAATTTTTCCATTTATATTGAAGCTCTCTGACATGCCCTCTTCGTTTATATTTCTTTTCTTCTCACTGTGTTTAATGACATGAAGCAAAACACCAGCAGAGTCCTCGTATGTTGAAAACCTACTAAATAAACCAGGTTCAGATTCTGGTTCTGATCTGATCTGGTCTGAAGCCACTTCACTGCAGCTTGTCACTGATAAACTGAAACCAGACTGAGGATCCAAAAGGCCGATGTGGTTTCGGTGTGAAGGTTCACACTCAGTCTGAACCAGGACCAGACCAGAGACTTCAACCACATCTCACTGTCTTCATCAGCGACTCAGATTGAAGTCAATGTGATTTTGTTGCACATTAATATCGTCTTTAGGATTTCATCATTTCTTTCCATCTTGCATCTAATTCCAAAGTTTCAGCCTCAGTCTTTTTACTTTCCCAAACGAAGAGCAAACACAGAATGAGCAGAGTCTTTACCAGCGAGTGAAAAGCTCAGTCGGTGACGCTTCACACGCCTGAGAGTCACATGATGTTTGTGTTGCAACTTTATCCACCAACAGCAAACTACAACTTCATCTCAACATTTGAACACGGGTCTGTTGCAGGACACATGCATGCTGGGAGATTTCACCACGCCTGCCTGCATCTGTGTGTGTGTGTGTGTGTGTGTGTGTGTGTGTGTGTGTGTGTGTGTGTGTGTGTGTGTGTGTGTGTGTAGCTGTGTGTGTGCGACGTGCTAAGAAAAGCTGTAACACACCCCCCTCCCTGTTTTTTCAGTGTTTTTCTTTTTTTTTTTCTTTGCCTCCATGAGAACGTTAAAGAACCTCGCTGTGCTCCACTAAAATGCTGGGGGGACTCGACCCAGTAACCATAGCAACACCAGGTCCCAACAAAAGTTGTTCTTTTTGGAGGTGTGTGTGTGTGTGTGTGTGTGTGTGTGTGCGTGTGTGTGTGTGTGTGTGTGTGTGTGTGTGCGTGTGTGTGTGTGTGTGTGTGTGTGTGTGTGCGTGTGTGTGTGTGTGTGTGTGTGTGTGTGTGCGTGTGTGTGTGTGTGTGTGTGTGTGTGTGTGCGTGTGTGTGTGTGTGTGTGTGTGTGTGTGTGCGTGTGTGTGTGTGTGTGTGTGTGTGTGTGTGCGTGTGTGTGTGTGTGTGTGTGTGTGTGTGTGCGTGTGTGTGTGTGTGTGTGTGTGTGTGTGTGCGTGTGTGTGTGTGTGTGTGTGTGTGTGTGTGCGTGTGTGTGTGTGTGTGTGTGTGTGTGTGTGCGTGTGTGTGTGTGTGTGTGTGTGTGTGTGTGCGTGTGTGTGTGTGTGTGTGTGTGTGTGTGTGCGTGTGTGTGTGTGTGTGTGTGTGTGTGTGTGCGTGTGTGTGTGTGTGTGTGTGTGTGTGTGTGCGTGTGTGTGTGTGTGTGTGTGTGTGTGTGTGCGTGTGTGTGTGTGTGTGTGTGTGTCTGTGTGTGTGTCTCTGTGTGTGTGTGTGTGTGTGTGTGTGTGTGTGTCCTCCGGAAAAGGAAAGCTGGGCTGACAGTTGTTTCTGCAGACCAGCTTGGCAGACTGAGGCTCTACTGTTTATTGTGATGTTAGATGGAGGCACTTATCAACCTTGGAGAGGAGGGAGGAAGGAGGAGAGGAGTGTTTGTGTGTTGTGATACAGATATGTGTGTGTGTGTGTGTGTGTGTGTGTGTGTGTGTGTGTGTGTGTGTGTGTGTGTGTGTGGTGCTACAAATCCCAAAGTCGTTCTAATTTGTAATTAACAACTGGAAAGTATTTAATAATGTAAAACGGAGACGAGTCATCTGCCCCGAGACCTTCATCTGCTGCCAATTAAAGAAACAAGCTAACGACAGTTTGGCTGCAGGAGTGTTTAGTTTATCAAGGTGATGTCATCGTCTGAATCAGCATCAGTCACATCAGTGTATCTACAAAACATTCACTGTTTACACTTTCATTATTTTGCATATAATGTCATGAACTAGCAGGTGGAGCTTTTAGTGGTTGTTCACCTGAAACAGTTCAACCCTCTGAGGTCTGTCTCTACATCAGTGCTGAAATTCACCTTTTAAAGGGTTCTTGCATATCACGTCACACCCAAGTGTTTTATATCAGTGTTCAGAACAGTCTCAGCTGTTTCTATGACGACGCCCGTCACTGTGCAAACACATCATTCGCCCCAAAGGCTGAAAAACTGAAGCCTAGTTTTTGAAATTTTGTGAAAACAAACTTTACTGATGTGGATGAATTGTTCTGGAGCTTCAGATGTGTTCACCAAAGTCTATAGCTTCATGAAAATAGTTCAGTATGTGAGTAAAATAGTAGATAAATGGATAATAAATGCTTAGAAGTCGTAGTTGCTGTCTGTCTCTCAAACCAGATCTTAGAGGCTGAGAGTCACGTCTGATCTCATGAGAACATGTGAGAGAAAGAGGAGGCACGACAGAGTCTAACAACATTTAAACCACATTTCTACACTTTACTGTCACACAGTTATTAATAGAAACATCTGTCGACCTCAGAGGGGGAGGGTCCAGCTGTGGCCACAGTGAGGTGTCGTTGTTGTTGGGGGTTCAGTTTCACCTGTGCCAATAAAACACAGGTGAAACATTTGGGACCTTTAAGTGTGAAGAAATGAACGTGTGCATTCACCAGGCAGGTCCTAATGAAGGACACTCTTGAGTTGCATTATGGGAAGTGTAGGAGTTGTAGTCACGTGCTGCTTCAGCTTGGACGTCTCTTGTGTGGCGTGTTGTGCACATGCAGCGACAACCTGATGAAACTTGGAGTCTGTGTCTTTATGTGCGGAAATATCCTGATTGCTGATTGGCTCGGATGCTGAACGCTGGTGACCGCTCAGCTGACAGCGTCCTGTGTCAACACTGACTGAAGCTCCACGCCACTTTTATCTGTTCCTTCCTGTCGCTCTTCTTCTTCTTCTTCTTCTTCTTCTTCTCTCTTTCTGATTCTGTTTATTCACATCGTTGTGTTTGTTGTTCTGTTTCCCATATGACACTATCCATCCTTTCTTCTGTGTGTGTGTGTGTGTGTGTGTGAGTGTGTGTGTGTGTGTGTGTGTGTGTGTGTGTGTGTGTGTGAGTGTGTGCTCTCTGTTCATCCTCATTTTCTTTGGTGTGTGCTTCATTTGTACTTCCCTGATTGTTGGTCTGTGTCCAGATGGCGTGTGTTTGTGTGTGTGTGTGTGTGTGTGTGTGTGTGTGTGTGTGTGTGTGTGTGTGTGAGTTTGTGGAGGATCCACAGGGAGTTGAAACAAGCATCAGACCTTGTAGCTGCTGTCAACCAATCAGACATCAAGGCCCCTGTAGTTCAGCCAATAGATGATCAAGGTTCTGGCCCCCGAGTCCCTCAGGAGGTGGAGCATTACAGTGACCGTGGTAATACTGTGATTGAGTCACAGAAATAAACACACGCACACACACACACACAGTGAAAGCACACACATGTTTTCTGCCTCTTTATCATATAGAAACACATCTACTATCAGTGAAAGTTTACATGACCAAAGAAAAGCCGCTGTAGGTTGAACAGCAGCAGCATTAAAGACGCTCTGATCAATCACAATCAGCTGATAATTGATTACGAATGACTCAATCGGAGCCAATTTTAAAATGTAGATCAGAAAAATCACCAACTTAAACAGAGAGGAATAAACGGTCGGTACCATGCTAACAGCTAACAAAGCTAACAGAGATTTAAAGATGCTAGCAGCACAGCGCCATAAGAACTCTGGTTCAGACATTCATGAGTTATAGGGACTCTGGCGTCCATCATCATCATCATCATCATCATCATCATCATCATCATCATCATCAAAAACGTCTTCCAATACTTGATGATCAAACCTGCAGCTATAAACACATTCCCATCAATTGGGTTTAGTGCTAATTAGCAAACGTTAGCATGCTAGCACACGAAACCCAGACGGTGAACATTATAGCCCAACTGATACTGGATCTTTGATACTGATATTGGTATTTGAAAGTTTAGATTAAATAAAACAATTAAATCCCTTTATGATATATTTTTTTTACACAATTAATAAACAGAAACACTTTTGATTGGACTCCGTTAAATTAGTTTTATTTAGTTTTAATTTCTAGCAGTTGCCATGAAATGTAACCAGCAGGACATTCTACAGTTGGAACTATAGAGTGTTTTCAGTTAATGCTTAATAACCCGTCAGCAGATACAGCTCTCATGATGAAGTTTCTCACATAGTCTGTTGTCTGGGCGACGGCCACCTCACATGGTCACATGACAGGAAACAGACGGGCGACAGAACGTGTCAGATGTAGGTCAGTGATCGGAGCAAGACGCTTCAAAATATTTCATTCAAGATTTCATTGGAAAACGTTTCATTGCATTAAGTCATCACAGACGCCCTCTCTCCCTCTCTCTCTCCCTCTCTCCCTCTCTCTCTCTCTCCCTCTCTCCCTCTCTCCCTCTCTCTCTCTCTTCCCTCTCTCCCCTCTCATCTCTCAACTCTCTCTCTCGATCTCTCCTATCTCTCTCTCTCTCTCTCTCCCTGTGGCGAGTTCCAGTTGAGTCCAACTAATTACAGTGGCTATCAGGAGTGTGTGTGTGTGTGTGTGTGTGTGTGTGTGTGTGTGTGTGCATCCCTGCCGCTAAATTCTCATTTCAAATAGCCCATGGTGCTCTGATGGAATGCTGGGCTACACACACACACACACACACACACACACACACACACACACACACACACACCTGCTCATTAACTGGGTTCCAAAACCAATCAGTGTTGGTGCGACAGAGGAGCTCTGTCTGAGGCCGTACACACACACACAGACACACACACACAGTGAGAGTGTGTTTTCAGTGGCTGCCTGGTTATCTCTGAACCAAACCAGAAGGAGAGACACTGATTAACACTTACAGAGAGAAAACAACATAACTTTATTCATCAGTTCATCCTGATGAATCAGCTCCTTCACTGTGGTGGATACGTCTCGTCACGTGACCAGGAAACGTTGTTACTGAAGCAAATCCACCTGCAGTGACTCCAGCTACATTAAACTGGTTTCTGGTTCTGTTCAGACTCACAAAGGTCCTGGTCCTGGTCCTGGTCCTGGTCCTGGTCCTGGTTTCATCCACTTCAAAACCACCATCTTTCACTAAGAGCTGCTGTTGCCTCTGGGCAAGGCAGCTTTATTTGTACTGCACATTTCACACACTGGGGCAATAAAATATAAAACATCATAAAGGATTTACAATAAAAGAGAAAAGATTTAAAAAGTCAAATTATTTACTAAATGATTTACAATCTGAAATTCACCATGAAAAATAACAAAAGTCAAAGATGAAAAGATTCAGAATGATTTAAAAATAAGACAGAAGTCATCACAGGCTGGAGGAGGCAGCTTTGACTTTAACTGAACCACAGACTGAACCACAGACTGAACCACAGACTGAACACAGACTGAACCACAGACTGAACACAGACTGAACCACAGACTGAACACAGACTGAACCACAGACTGAACCACAGACTGGACTCTGGGTGTGGACCTGGTCTCTGGTGTCACAGTCGTCAGTCAGAAAGTAGACTTCCTGTTTATTATTGCGACATAAACGTTCTCCCACACATTTAATCTCATTAACTCCGTTTCTGATTAAGACATTCATTAATGTTAATCGAATGCATATGAGAAAATAAGATATGTTAATATTGTTCTTAATTTCTTTTTTTTTCTCACAAAATGCCGAAAAGTCCCGATAAGAGTTAAAGTACCGGATCAATAAAAGTTCAACTCTTCAGGTATGTGTCTGTAGACTCTGCTGTTAATCACTGAGGCTTCTGTCACCTCTGACAGTGAATGAGCACATGAACATCATCTCTAGGGCTGAACAGGGATTGTGCAGTGAGAGCAGTCAGAGCACAAAGGAAACCACCGAGGAAACAGCCTCCGCTCGTCAGAGTCAGCGCTTTGTGAGGGACCTCGCACCAAAAACATAAAACGTAAACGTGACCAACTTAACGTGTTTGAGTAGACGTGTGACGGCGTGGAGAGGACGAGTCTGAACGACAGAGACACAGACACACACTACATTCACAGCCTCAGTGTCTGCCTCTCTCTCCATCTTAAGCCCCGAGGGCAACAGTGAGAGTACACAACCTCAACAGGAGGCTGAGCACACACACACACACACACACACACACACACACACACACACACAGTCTGGGTTATATTCCAGTAGAGAGTCATGCCTGAGAAACACACAGACGGCTTAAGTCCTCTATCCTCTGAGCTCTCCCACCAAAGCTCTTTCTGCTGCTCGTTTCTTTTCTTTTCTTTTCCTTCTTTCTTCGTTGTAACTATCGGATCATTTTCCGTCGTGTTGTTGTTGTTTCATCGTAGAAAATGGAGAAAAATTACATTTTCAAATGAGTGAAATGAAAACATTTACATAACTTTGAAGGTCACTTATACAATTAAATTAAAATCAAACGTTTCTTTATCATCGTTAAAAGTAGACAGTGATATAGATCTCAAAGGTCAGAGGTCATGGTGAACAAAGTTTTCAATATAAAACCCAAACCCTAAGAAACTTGTTAATTAGCAGCAGAAACAAATGATCATTTATGTCTTTATATTTATATATTTACTTTTATTTCAACAGGATCGTAATCAGGTCTTAAAGCTCCATGTTTCCTCTTCCAATCCAATAAAAATAAAGCAGATTTCAGGTAAAAACACTCAGAGAAACCAAATCCTGCAAGGTTTGGATGGTGGGTCCAGGTGGGCGGGGCTTGGTGACTGCTTTGTTGTGACATCACAAAGTTCCAGAAGTCCTGACGGCTGGTTTTAAGGCTCAGTTTCTGAATACAGGCTGTGTGCATTTCTCTGTGGACTGAGGCTTTGATACTTTCACAGTATTAATATAGAAGCTAGAGCTGATCTATAATCACACTACACATGGACACAGACCTTTACACTGGAGGGGCTTTAAATTGACCCATTATATAACAACACGTTTGGATTGAGGCTCCTGATCGCTCATGTTTCAGTCTGATGTTTGATCAGTTGTATGAGACTGGAGAAATAAAGATGGAAACAATCAACAAGGAAATAAAGGAAGAAAAGAAATAAAAGAAAAAAAGAATTCAAAACGAAATGAAAAATAGGAAATAATTTGTTTTACCTGCAAAAAACCGTGACGTGCTGGGAATTAGGTTTTGAAATGCACCTTCTCACTCCCCCCTCCTTCCTTCCTCCCCCAGAGAGAGAGAGAGAGAGAAGACTGAATGAAGATGAATGTTAACCCGAGAGAGAGAGCAAGAGAGGAAGAGGGAGATAGAGAGAAGCTGAGGGAGAGAGAGAGAGAATCTTTAATTAGAGACAGATGACTTTGCCACGCCTCAGAAGGCTGGAATTACACTGCAGGCTATGAGGCGAGGCTAATTTCACATGTAATTGTTGCTGCAATCCTCGCTGTGCTGTTAACGCTCCCAACCTCCCTCCATCCAGGAAGACAGGGAGAGGGGAGGAAGAAGAGAGAGAGAGAGAGGAGGAGGGGAAGAGGAAGAAAAATGAATAAACGATTGGAAGAAAGAAGAAAAGTAATTTGTTGCTGCAAACGACAGTGTTCAGTCTTTCTTCTGTAGGAGGGAGGAAAGAGGGAATGAAAGATGGGAAGATAGAAAGAGCGGGAGAAGATTGTAAGGGAAGGAGGAAGGAGAAAAAGGGGAGGAAAAGAGGAATGAAACAGTGAGGGGAAAAGGAGTAGAGAAGGAAGGGAAGGAGGGAGAAAGAGGATAGAAAGAAGGATTAAAAGAAGACAGAAGAAAAGAAGACAGTTGAAAAGAAGAATGAAATAGAGAAGAAAGGACGGAGCGGAGGAAGAGATAGAAGGAAGGAAATGAAACCAGGAAGGTTAGAAGGAATAGAGGAAGGAAACAAGGAAGAGGGTTGTGACCGTCAACACGGATACTGTGTCATGTGACTCAGTATTCATTTAATTCTTATGTATAAAGTGTTTTTCCTGTAGTTCCACAGAGAGAAAGAACGAATGAACGGAGGAATAAAAAAGAAAAAGTAATGGAGGAACAAAAGAAAGATGGAGAGAGAAAGAAAAACTAAAGGAGAGGAGGAGAAATCTGTCTGTGACCATTTAAAAAAAACACTTTGAAACAGCAAAAATCTCCTTATCCTACAAAAGAAACTTCCTGCAGCAAGGAAAATCTCTCTCTCACACACACACACATGCACACATGCACACACACGCACACATGCACACTTCTCTTTCTTTCTTTGTAGACTGATATTCCCATTTCGTCTCTCCAGAGACATGCAGAGCTCTGCCTCGCTGTGTCTGGTCTGTGTAGAGAGAGTGCGTGTGTGTGTGTGTGTGTGTGTGTGTGTGTGTGTGTGTGTGTGTGTGTGTGTGTGTGTGTGTGTGTGTGCATGTGTGTGTGCGTGTGTGTGTCTGGCAGGATGTGTTCAGTGGAACGCTTCCTGGGTCAGACGTCGTTTTGTCGTTTGTCGCTGCTTGTTATACGAGCAGAAAGCTGACGTCCTCTGGGACTGTGTGTGTGTGTGTGTGCGTGTGTGTGTGTGTGTGTGTGTGTGTGTGTGTGTTTTCTCACATATCTTCATATAGTTTCAGTCAGTTTTGTGTCCGTGTGTTCACATTATTGAAGCTCAGTATACAGGACGTGTTGAACAGCAGCAGCTGAGTTTTCGATGGAAGAAGAAACAGAAATTGAGATTCATGTTCGGTCACATGATGTTCTTCTGTGTTCACCGCTCCACGCGACACGACACGTGCAACACAACAACCTGCTGTTTCCCCGTCACCTGTCTGCTCCCTGGACTTCCTCTTTGTCTCACAGCAGCAGGGACAAAGTGATGAAGCTTTTACTTCATTTCACATTTTGATAGGAATTAAAAACAAGAATTTATAAATGAAGGATTAACCGATCAATAAATGCTTCAGATTTAAAACTTCATTTACTAAAACAGCATAAAACTCTCTTAATAAACCTTTTATAAATACATTCATTCACTCATGAATAAATAATGGACTTAAAAAGTATTTGAAAAGGCATTTTAAAATTTGAAATTTGAAGTTTCCATTTCCTTTTCCTGTTAGCTAATGGATTAGCTTCGTCATTGAGCTTCAATTTAATGAGAGTTTATGCTGATTTTAAATCTGAAGTATTTATTGATGATTAATCGTTCAATCATAAATTCTTTTTACAATTCCTGTTTTTTAGTCTGTTAAAATAAGAAAGTGAGGAGATTGTTTTTACCTCTCCTGTGACGTCTGCTCCTCCAAAGTCCTCCGCCGTCTTCTGCTTT
>NW_019174820.1:762869-763013 GCF_002260705.1 Seriola dumerili | reverse complement strand
TGTGTGTGTGTGTGTGTGTGTGTCTGTGTGTTCTCTCCATTCATCACCCTGCTCCCCATTTGACCTTGGCACCTTCTTCATTAGAATAAAGATTGTCTGTCGTTTAGGCTACATGGTCGGTCTGCTGGACACACACACACACAC
>NW_019174820.1:752433-762121 GCF_002260705.1 Seriola dumerili | reverse complement strand
GGTGGAGGGGGGGGGGGGGGATGACGTGAGTCCGCTCTGTGTGTTGAGTCTCTGGAGCTTCTTTATTCCAACACGTCATCAAACCGAAACCAACATGGAGGATGTTTGTCCCTGTAGATACGACCTGTAGGAGCGTGGGTCATTATTACAGTGGCCACTAGAGGTCGCCTCACAGTGAAACATAACCCCGTCGCAGACTGTTAACAAAGATGGATGTCGCCTCTGTGATGTCACCCACAGGTTTCTGAAGCTCAGAGTGAGCTGCTTCACCACCACCTTCTTGGCAGTGTCTGACTCCGCCCCCTAACTCCCAGCTAATCCAAACATGGTCAAAGAGGAGGGGCATGGGTGGAGCTGAGACTCCGTTTCTGTACCAGGCTGTAAACATGTTTATTTCTGCTGTAAAGTTGGACATTTTAACATGGGAGTCTGTGGGGACTGACTCACTGTTGGAGCCAGACTCTAGTGGTCGTTAGAGGAACTGCAGCTTTTTAACATTGTTGAAGAATATTTTCCTTTTTGAATTCATTGTATTTTTTTCTCTCAGTTGTAATTTAGAAATTTTAGAAAATCTTCAATATTCAGGCGGATTTATATTTGTTTCCATTTCTATCATCACAATCCACAAGACTGACGTTACATCACGGGTGACGAAGAGCGGTGTTTAGACAACAATATGAAGAACTTCTCGTGAATGAAAAGATGAACAAAGAGATGTGTTTCTAAGTGAAGTTCTTCTCATCGTCCTTGATTCAGGATTCAAACCGTCCTCTGTCAGAAAGTTCTGGAAACCAGTTGTTTTCATTTGGAAACTGAGTTTTCTCCTTGTGTCAAGGACAAAGGCTTTTAGTGAGTCAGTAAATGAGGAAGATGAAGACCTCTTCTGACCATCAGGCTCTGTCTTGAATTATGTCAAAGCTGTTTGACAGCGACTTGGACTCGTCTCCGTTGTCGTGGTGACAGAATTAGCGTTTCAGAATTTGACAGGACGACGTGTCCATCAGTTGTTGATATAAATAGAAAAAGGAGCAGGTCAGAAAACTTTGACTGAAACATGATGAAGTGAAGCTTCTCTCTGCAGCTGAGCCAAAGAAAGGCCACGACACACACACACACACACACACACACACACACACACACACACACACACACACACACACACGGCGGCGGAAGCCGACAACAGAGGCAGTGTTGTTGAGCGACACCTGCTCACTCCAGTGAGACTGTAAGTCAGTGGTTAACTCTCACACACACGACACTGAGACGATCAGGGAACGAACTCAGACCTGAACTTTCAATTCTGTGAAACTTTATTGACAGGACAGTAAAAATACAGATTTACATTATTTATTATAATGAAATAACTCAAGTATGAATACATACATTTTATCATCTTATAGATCTTTAACATCACTAACATTGTTCAGTCTCACACACACACACACACACACACAGCAGAGACACCATGCCAAACATATATTAATGCCCATATATACAAACACATGCTCTCTCTCTCTCTCTCTCTCTCTCTCTCTCTCTCTCTCTCTCTCTCTCTCTCTCTCTCTTTCAGTATAAAGACGCTCTTTGTGTAGATACTGAATAGATCCATCCAGCTTCCTATGGGGTCAACCCCACACACACACAAACACACACACATTTGTTCTTCTATACTGACGAGGACCCTCATGGACATAATTCATCCCCCGACCTCTGACCTCACACTAACACTGATCTAACCTCCGTCTTCACCCCGACACAGACCTGTGATGACATCACACTGATACAGGAGATACAAACACACACAACATGACGTCACACACACAGACACACACACACACACTGACAGGAAGACTGTAACTGACCAAGTATATGTGTGCATGTGTGTGTGCGTGTGTGTGCGTGTGTGTGCGCGTGTGTGCTTGTGTGTGTGTGTTCTGGTAGGATTTTCTTCTTCCTCTGCTCTTACTGTCTCACCATGAGAGAATTCCCAGGCTTCTTACAGGGTCAAAGGTCACTTGGCATCAACCACACTCCCTTGTTCTCACTTGTCTATAGAACCAACAATATTCATCTGATACAAACTAAACCACACACATGTTTTATTACTGTTTTTTCAGGAGGAAAAGAATCTGAATCAGCTGATGATACTTTCCTTATGTATTTCTCTAATGTATATCTTGTTATAATGGAGGGAATGTAGGATCTGCAGGTGTGCGTTCACCTGGCCAACACAGGTTTTGTTGACTTGCAGGACAAACAACGTCTGAATTTAAAGGTTCAAACTTCAGATGTCTGGTCTCCATTTAACCTTTGTCACATACGTCAGCATGTCCCTGGAGCCTAAACTTTATTTACATCAGAGCTTTTCAAAACAAAAGTTACAAAGAGCAAAGAATCACCCAGAGATTCAAATAAATAAAGTTTTAAGTACTAAAGTCTCCGACAGAATTACAAACCAGGAGCTCCAGACGCCGCGGAGGGGATTGTTCATTGGTCTTTCCCTTGCTGTGTTTTTAATGGACAGATATTATTATATGCATTCATTCATTCATCCGTCTCTTCTCCCTCTCTTCTTTTCCTTCCCCCTCTAACCCTTCTCCATTTTTTCTCTACACTGGTAGAAATTTCACCCCTTCTTGCTTTGTGCTAATGACCTCCCAGCTACACACACACACACACACACACACACACACACACACACACACACACACACACACACACACACACACACACACGTGACGTCCCTGCGAGGGCTGAATGGTGAGCCGTCTTTACCGGCCAGTCAAACGGCTCATTCATCTGGTTTCCATGACGACAATTAAAACGTGTTGCCGGGCCTTTTGTTGCCGAAAGAGAGAAAATCTCTTTGCTTTTTTTTTTTTTTTTTTTTTTTTTGTCGAAACAGAAGACTTTTAATTTGGTGGAAGAGAAACTTCCAGAAAGTCTGAGCGACACAGAAAACAGAGTTTAGTCTGAGGACGTTTGAATCCTCCACATCCAATGTTTCATTTCAATATCATGTGTCGTGATTCCACTGCAGCCCCGATCAAACCAGTGACAGTTTGTCTTGAATCTGGGAAGAAGATTATTGAACTTTTACGACACTTAAAGTTAATATAAAAGTCTAGTCTGTAAAAGTTTGGAAAGTGTTGAAACAGACGAGCGGAGGTTTAAACGTGTCGGTGACTGTTTGTGTTTGAAAAGAAGAAAGAGTCAGTTGTGATTATTGTAAACTGGAGGCAGTTTGGAGGATGGTAAAGGTGCACACACACACACACACACACACACACACACACACACACACACACACACACACAGGTTGAAGTGTCTGGCAGTATAAATGGGGTGTCAGAGAGCCACTTCCTGCTCTTTCAGAGCCAGAGGAACATCCATCTCAGCCGGAGACACTCAGAGACACACACACACACACACACACACACACACACAGCAGTATACAGTGTTTTTCTCTGTGTGGCTCTCACACACTTTGTTTAGGAGGAAAACAGAGAGAATGAAGTGGAGGTGCAGAACGAGTTAAAGCTGCAGTTTATCATGTTCTATATTATTATTATTATTATTATTAGTATTATTATGGGCTGTTGAAGCAGCTGGACTAACAGTAGTATCTTGTGTCCTCAGCTCTTGTACCACGAATGTGCTTTTATTTATTTTTCTCATTAAATGAATTATATTTCCAACGACCTTTGACCAGTAAAAGCTTCAGTATCTGCTGAAGGAAATAATAAGGAAATAACATTTACAGGCAGTTGATGAAGTTCATAAATTAAATTAATTAAATTAAAAGTTTATGGTTTTAAGTGAAGCGACAGTCCTCACTGTTTTTATGATTCCAGTTCAGTAACCCCAAACTTTTCACGAACCCTGAGTTATTGGTCGACGCTCCGTCTAATCCAGGTTAAAGAATATCCACCTGTTGTAGGTTCCTCATGGTGGGAGGCAGAAGCCCTTTCACTACAGGCAAGACAATACTGTCAGTATTGTTGAGGAAGAGGGAAGTCAACATAGAGATGAAGAGGAGGAGGAAGAGGAGGAGGAAGAGGAGGACGAGGAGGAGGAAGAAGAGGAAGAGGAGGAGGACAAGGAAGGAGAGGAGGAGGAGGAAGAAGAGGAGGAGGAAGAGGAGGAGGAGGAAGAAGAGGAAGGAGAGGAGGAGGAGAAAGAAGAGGAGGAAGAGGAGGAGGAGGAAGAAGAGGAGGACGAGGAGGAGGAGGAGGAGGACGAGGAGGAGGAAGAAGAGGAAGAGGAGGAGGACGAGGAAGGAGAGGAGGAGGAGGAAGAAGAGGAGGAGGAAGAGGAGGAGGAGGAAGAAGAAGAGGACGAGGAAGGAGAGGAGGAGGAGAAAGAAGAGGAGGAAGAGGAGGAGGAAGAGGAAGGAGAGGAGGAAGAATAGGAAGAGGAGGGGGAGGAAGAAAAAGAGGAGGAGGAGGAAGAAGAGGAAGGAGAGGAGGAGGAGGACGAGGAAGAAGAGGAGGAAGAGGAGGAGGCCGAGGAAGGAGAGGAGGAGGAGAAAGAAGAGGAGGAAGAGGAGGAGGACGAGGAAGGAGAGGAGGAAGAATAGGAAGAGGAGGGGGAGGAGGAAAAAGAGGAGGAGGAGGAAGAAGAGGAAGAGGAGCAAGAAGAGGAAGAAGAAGAGGAGGAAGAGGAAGAAGAGGAGGAAGAAGAAGAGGAGGAAGAAGAGGAAGAAGTAGAGGAGGAAGAGGAAGAAGAGGAAGGAGAGGAGGAGGAGGACGAGGAAGAAGAGGAGGAAGAAGAAAAGGAGGAAGAAGAGGAGGAAGAAGAGGAGGAGGAAGAAGAGGAGGAAGAAGAGGAGGAAGAAGAGGAGGAGGAAGAGGAGGAGGAAGAAGAGGAAGAGGCTGACGGACAGAAAACAACGAACGAGGGGATTGAAACAAGAAAAAGAAGAGAAGCAGAAAACTGTTTGTCTGAGGATGAAAACACAAAGACAGAGGAGGAGAGGAAAGACGAGGATGAGGAGGAGGATGAAGGTGCGTCCTTATCACTTCCCCCCCGAACTTTAGTTGCCGCGACGACAAAATCGTTCCGTTACGCAGCCTCCGACAAACTTCTCTCATTTGGCGGATAAGATGAATCTGCGAGGAGAGAGAAGAGAAAAAAAACTAATGTTCAAAATGCATTAAATGTTTTTCATGTATGACTGCATTTTTGCTGACATTTCAGCTCTGTGCTCATTAATATGGAGACCAAATTAAACTTATGATTGCTTGTTGATTTTCTCCCCCTCCCCCCTCCCCCCATCCCCCCTCTTTCCCTCTCATCTGCTTCGTCAAGCGTTTATCCCCCGTTTTCTTCCCGTGTTTTTGGAAAGCGAAGCCTCTTCCTCTCTGCTCCTCTGTGATGCTGTGATCATATATATTATATACAGGTGAATTTATTTGTATCTCATATGTTGAAATTGCATTTATTGTCACATTTCCACACGGGTTGATCTTCCACGCGCTGTAAAATATAAGATATTACTTTCATAAAAGCTCCAATGAAACTGATCAGAGTTTATTCAACCAATGATCTTCGTTATCAATCGGCCCTTTGATATGATCACTGATTGATCGTTTCCCAGCAACGTACACACAGTCCCGTTGTGAGAGGTGGGGGCAGCGTGAGCTCCTGGGTGAACATGGGGGGGGGCACCTCAGTCTTCCCTCCCTCCAGTGGCGCTCTGTCCACCAGATGTTGAAGGTGTGAGGCGTGTGTCGCTTCCATTTGTTGAACTTAACTCCTGATCGTTGGCGATGTTGCCGTGGCGTCTTTCCTGTCGTGGGTGTATTTCTCTGACAAAGACACAAATAAACCAAACGGACTAACTACATGAATACATGTTTATCTGCTGCATTATAATATCTGACGCGACGGAGGAACGAGACGCCAGTAAACACTTTGAGAGAGCGGATCTCCGACATATGGGACTGAAGCAGCAGCTAATTACTTCAAATTAGTCACAAATGATGTTTTATGTTTTCTGTCCAGACTCTGAGCTGAAGCTCCACAGAAACTTTTAATGACTTCGGCAGCAGAGAAAGAGTTTGTGGATTTTCAGAGGAATCTGGAGAGAGAGGGGGGCAAGGTCAAAGGTCACAGTGACTCTCACAGTTCTGCTGTGAACCCTGATGAGAGAGAGAAGAGGGAAAAACAAAAGGGAAGAATGAGAAAGGTGCAGAGGATGATCTCCTAGTTAAATAAAGGTTTAGGAACGCCTCGCATTGATTTCAGTGTGAACGAGTTTTTCACTTCATCAGTGACGTGAGGTTGGTCGACACGGTCAGGAGCTTTATGGTGGTAAAGTCCTCGTTCTGTCTCAGCGTAAAGGAAGACGCTCTGTGACCTCTGTGACCTCTGCGACCTCTCACCTTTTGCTGTGGACCTTGTTTCCTGACACATCATCAGGTAAAGAAGCCTAAACCTGCTTCTTCTTCTCCTCCACTGACATTCATCACATCTTTGACCAAAGCTCCTCTCTCTGTTCGACCAGCAGTTAGAACGTCCTTCTTCTTCTCTTCATTACGTCGTGCTGTGTTCAGTTCTTCTTCACCTGTACGTTCACACTTAAACATACGAACATGGAGTTTTACATTTGAAAATAGAAAATTATATCTATGAAACTATTCTTCTTTGTTTTAGCTGTTGCGTAGCAAGAATATGGCTAATGTATGTATGTATATATATATATATATATATACAGTATAGTATATACTGTATATATATATATGTATAGAGCCATAAGGAACCTATCCTTCGTGTGACTCCAGTGGACCTACAGTCGACTCTCTGGCTCAGTGACGTGTCAGCTGCACGTGGCCGCGCTCTGCAGTGAACAGGCTGTTGGTTTTGTTTTCACATCCTCATCAATCTCTTGGACTGATGTATCAGTGGTTTGACGGCAGCAGGATTATTATGTCTCTGCTCAGAGACCAGCGGAGGAGCGAGTGTTGAACAGTGGAAAGACGGGCGTGTTGATCAGCTGTTCTTCACACTCTGAGTAGATGGTTTTAGTTTCGAGGTAACGTGAGGAGTCACATTTAGAAACCATCAGATTTGTTGTTGCTGACACGAGGACGTACTTCCTGTCCCAGACAGAGTGTTGTCTTGTGAAAAGTTGAGTCACAGAGGACGATGTTGACACGGCGGCAGAGACAGTGGGAAACGGCGTGAGCATCCGTGGTCACCTGGACGTCTCTTTGACTCTAGTGTTTGTTGTTGGTCGAGCTTCATCTCACAACGTACAGCTTCCTGTCATCGAAGTGTCTCTTCCCTCCCTCCGTCACTCTGTCCATCTGTTTCTGTATCTTTCTCTTCCTCCCTCCTTCACAATCTCTTTGTCTCCTGCCCCCCCCCCCCGGCCTGTGTATCTCAGTCCATCCTTGCATGGAGATTGACTTGAGGCTCATGAATACATCACAAACTAGCCATCCATGCACCCACCCCCCCTCTCACCCCCCCCCCCCCCCCTCCACACCTCCTCCCATTTCTCCAAGATCCCTCTCTCAGCACTTATCTCAAAGTTCGGATCTCATGCATTTTAATCGGCATGTCTATCTTCCGTTCTTCCCCTCTCCCTCTTTTCTTTGACTTTGGATCAGTGGCATCCTTCAAACAAACAACAACAACAACAAAACAACCCCCACCACACCCCTCCCCCTCCTCCCCACCAGCTCCCTTTCCCCTTTTTAAATCAATATTTGCCATCAGCAAATAAATCGTATAATTTCCTGACTGTTAGACGAGTGCGACGCCGACATATTTACCTTCCACTCGTCTCTTTCTTTTTTTTTTCTGCTGTCGATCCCTCGTTCTCGCGGCGTGGCTATTAGCTAAGTGAAGGGGATGGATGGCTGTGAAGCGCCAAGCGATAGCATCTCCATCAGAATCGGCGACATTGAAAAATGGCCGCCGCCTCTCTGATGACAGCACAGCAAAAACACACACACACACACACACATGCATGCATGCATACATCCTCTCACACGCACACACACACACACACACACACACACACACACACACACACACACACACACACAGTCAGAGAAGAGACATTTAAATATTCAAATGGGGCCAGGCGGTAATGATAAACGACAAGGGAAAAGTAGAATCAAGTAGCTATCGATGCAGAAAATGAAAAGAGGAGAAAGAGAAAAGAGAGGAGGAGGAGGAGGAGGGAAATTAAGCAAAAAAAAAAGATGGAGGCATCGAAGGAGAGTTACGCTAACAACTGAAAAGAGGGAAGAAAGAGGAGAGATAGATGGAAAGTGATGGAGAAAAAGATGGATGAATTAAGCAAATACAAGGGGAGGGCTGAGGCCGAGGGGGTGTTACAGTAAAGAAGATAAAGGTGGAGAAGTGTTGAGCTGCAAATGACAAAGATGGAGGGAGCGCTGTGAGTGAACGGACAGAGTGAAGGACGAAAGGAGAACGAGCGACAAAAAGATGAAGGGACAAAGTATGAAAGGACGGGGGGGAAACAGAAGGACAGTTGTCACCCCCACCCTGGGGCGACCCCCAGAGTTCATTAACAGAAATATATAAATACAACCAGGACTTTAAAACAAGACGAGGGAAGACATGAAACCAGAAGACGACGACGACAAAGCCTCAGTCCACAGAGAAATGCACACAGCCTGTATTCAGAAACTGAGCCTTAAAACCAGCCGTCAGGACTTCTGGAACTTTGTGATGTCACAACTAAGCAGTCACCAAGCCCCGCCCACCTGGACCCACCATCCAAACCTTGCAGGATTTGGTTTCTCTGAGTGTTTTTACCTGAAATCTGCTTTATTTTTATTGGATCACTCAGAAAACAGTCAGCCAATCAGAAGAGAGGCTCAGAGCCTCCTCTCTTCTGATTGGCTCACTGACCTGTTGTTACTAGAGCTGCAGAGAGAAGCCTGAGAGAGGAGATGTAAAACTACACTGAGATGGTTTTTCATCTTCTGATGGATCAACACTTCAAATAAAACACAGAAGAAGAAACATGGAGCTTTACAGAAAGGATTTGTTTCTGTCGAGGGGACGAAGTTGTACGTAAGTAAAACCAAAACAGGTTTAGAGGAGAGTAATACTATTAAATAAAAATACTGTGCAACTTTCTCTGTATACATGCGTCAGCACATGAAACCTGATATATATCAATTTTAATATGTAAGAAAAAAAAGTGCATAAAGCAAATTGTTCCACAGGTTTTGGCTGAAGGAATGGCGCTGGATGAAGTGGCAGCTCTGGTTCTCAGACGAGTGTTTTCCACGGAGCTTTTGAAAATTCAGTGAAGAAACGAGCCAAACTGAAAGTCTGGCACTTGACGCTGTTGATCGCTGCCAGAGTTTAAAAACTGGCAACGTCTTTGTGAGCAGTAAATGGTGACATTTCAAGATGTCAGGATGAACGCAGTCAGCTGCACCATGTGGGGAAACTGCAACTAAAATATGATTTTAAAAGTCAAAATCTTTCCCCCACACTTTGCTTAAACAGTGACTTTTTGATTCGGAAATAGAAAACTGCTCCGCCGCTCCTTCACTCCCCAACCACAGCGCTCAAACAAAAGTGTAAAGCAGAAGGTGAGAAAATATTCAGCGGCGCTTGGTGCTACAAAATGGAGCATTTCTTGAAAATCTTTCTATAAAGGCGTCTGCAGTCTGCCGTCAAGTGCTGCCGCTGC
>NW_019174820.1:717433-742433 GCF_002260705.1 Seriola dumerili | reverse complement strand
AACTCAAACTGCTGAAGCATCATATCAGATCACCACAGTGAATCCCCCAGCTGCTGAATATGCACAGAACCATCCACCTTCTGTCTCCCTTCCTCTCCGACACGCCGGACCTCCCGTGTTGCAGCGATGCCTGTTGCTAACAATGTTGGTCTCTCACAAGTGTCTGCCCCAGGATCAGCACAGAACATCCCCATTCTATATCTATATCTATATCTATATCTATATCTATAGATATAAATATATAGATATATAGATATATAATAGATATATATACGTATTGATGGTCTTTTCAGGTGTGAGCACAAAAACACAGAAACACACACAAGTGGGGAATAGTGTCTCTCAGCCGCGTGCTGTGTCTTACTGTGTGATCAACAGGGGTTGGAAAATTACTCTGCAGAGCTTATTACACACACACACACACACACACACACACACACACACGCTCGGGAGCCAGGCCCTTGTTGTTCTCAGTGGTTCCTATTTGAAACAGTGATTGCTCCTCACTAAACACTCTTTCAGTCTGTATTGTGCCTAAACGGTGTTGTGTGTCGGGCGTGAACGTCGCCTCTGTAGGTGAAGCCGCTAGAAGCTCTGCATTAGCAGCTGATCTGTTTGCACCTGGAAAAACAGCAGTTACAATCTCAGAGGTTTGTTCGTCAACAATAGCAACCTCGTTAACACAATAATAACAGGCTCCACCACCGTGATTACAACAGCATTAGCAACATCGAGCTAATTCGCAGCTACAATAACAGCATTAGCAACCGTGTTGAAATGAATGATTATATCACAGAGCCGTAGATTTTATCACCTCGGATACAGTGGCAAGAAAACGATCTGCACTTCTGTATAAACATGGTCACATGTTCATCCAAGCTGCAGTTCTGAACAGGTGGACCCTCACAGGTGGTCTGCTACTCATGGACCTCCACTGGCGACCCCTGACCTCCTGAGTCAGATTCAGTCTCTAATGCTGCTTCAGACAGACCTCTGGGTCAGACTCAGTCATTCAGCCTCATGCTCCTTCTCCTGTGCTCCTCTGATGAATGTGGTCTGTCACCTCCTTCCCTCACACAGGACGGTCTGAGGCTTCGCTGCACTTCAGAGAAACTTCAGTTGAAAGTCGCCTTGGATAAAAGCGTTAAAAGCTAAATGAGTAAATGTAACTGATGACACAAATCATTGATCAAATATTGATCTCGTCCACATCATTCAAACATTGACTGTGTAGCTGGAAACAGAGTGTGAACCTCTGGACTAAAGACGTCAGGAGTCAGTGGGACCAGACTGGAGGTTTGGGTCAGAGACACTTTGACTCATAAAAACACAGATCTTCATCAGCCGTCCATAAACGAGACGACTGCAGCAGCTCAACACAGTAACGGAGAAGCTCCCAGATTAAGACTTAAAGCAGTGAGCAAACGTTACCTGCAGAATCACTTCCTCTTTAGTGATTTTGTCCAGAAAATAAAAGCGTGAGAAAATTTTTTGCTTTGTTTCAAGCTATTGTGAGCTTTTATTCTGAAAAGTTGTGGAAGGAAGTTCCAAAGGTTCTGTTGCTTGACAAACGTCTGATGGAGTGACACACGATGTGGGACATGAAGAAAAGAATCAGTCAGAGGTTTAACATGTGACTGTGGCTGGATCAGCAGAAAGAGAGGAATCACTACTTCCTGTCAGGACTTTCAGAATAAAATCAGAATGCCGATGATGAGCAAGATGGTGGATTGAGATTGTAAGAGATGATCATGTGACCTTTTCACCAGAAGCTTGTCAAAGAGAGATGATAATAAATAATATTGAGGACGACTGTTCTGCAGGTTATTGAGTGAAAGTTCAAAAACATCTGCGTTAAACATCTGGCAGAGTAACGTCGTCTTCTTATAAGAAAAGATCTGATATTATCTAAGAATCAGGAAATGCGACGTCATATACGTCACAGAAGAAGAACAGACACAACAACAACATCAAGGCCGACGAATGTCAGCGATGACATCGTCACGATGAGGACGTCTTCTACAGCGGCGTGTTCACACTGATACATGACATCCTCTTTATTGATCTGCACATCTCTGAGGGTCAATGATTCATGGCCATGTATGTATTGATTGATGTGCTGCTTTGCATGATGGGATATTGACACAAGGAGTCCTCACACTAACTCCCTGCCTCTCTCTCTCTTTTTTAAGAAAATCCTCTCGGAGCATTCAGGGCCCAGTTCTTCGCAGAGGAAGCGGTCGGCCAGCGTGAACTCTCTGGTGGTCGGCGGTCAAGGCGTCGCTGTGGAAAACCCTCGCTCGGCGCTCTCCCCGCTCACCAACTCGCTCCTGGAGCAGCTGGAGGCTCGCATCAAAGAGCTGAAGGCGTGGCTGCGAGACACCGAGCTGCTCATCTTCAACTCCTGCCTCCGACAGGACAAAGACGCCGCGGAGCAGCTGCGCAGCTTCAAGGTAGGAAGAGACGCTCGTGACGACCTGCACAGATCAGCTGCAGAGGAACGTTAGCCTTCAGCAGCTCAACCTGAAAACTCACTTTTCTTCAGTATATCTCACACGTCGTTCAGATTCCTGCAGTTTCTGGTTCAGCTCCCGTTAAACTGAGTCACTTCAACCTGCTGAATGAAGTTTAAAGTCACATTTCAGATGCAGTATATAGGTAATTAACTTTATATAGATTATTAACCTTATTTAGATGATTAACTGTATATAGATAATTAGAATCCACTGAATAGAACATAAACTTTATCATAAACAGTAACCAGAGAGTGAACGGAGACTAAAAACACTCAGGTGTGTTCATGAACTTCTCTTCACAAACTTTTGTTCCTGTCAAATATGTGACAAAGCTTTGGCCAATCAGCATTAAGCTTTATCTAAAAAAACAAACATGTTGGCTGTGTGTGTGTGTGTGTGTGTGTGTGTGTGTGTGTGTGTTGTGGCTAAGTATAGTAATACATCGTCTTAATGAGGCCAGATGAAAGCAGGGCTGTTTTGAAGAGATGGATGTATGGAGGAAACAGCAGTTAGCCTTAAGAGCCGCGGGACGCTAACAGGATATTAATCAGTCTACATCACACAGCGAACAGCTAGCTGCGCTGATTAGCCTAGCCCCGCCGTGTGACTGACAACCACAAATACACACACACACACACACACACACTCACACTGTCATACAAGTGTACATGCTGAAATAGAAATGCATTAATTCATGTATGCCCGCCCATACTGACAAGACAACACACACTTACAGTCACACACACACACACACACACACACACACACACACACACAAATGAAAACACACACTTTTACAGACAGATGACAGAAACACCAGCTGATGAATTTAGTCACAAAGTTTCAAACATCCACAAAGACACAAACACATGTTCAGTCTGTGATTTATTGATAAGAGAAGAAGAACCTTTATTGATCCTGTAGAGGAAATTCAAACTGACACAGCAGAACAAAAGAGAAGCAGAAACAAAAATCTTATAAAGAATTGAAATAAGAATAGAAACAGAGTCTGGGATGAATAAGATCAATTAGAAATACTCAGTAGACATTTCTGTTCATGTGCAGATATAAGAACAGATATAAAGAGTTTGTTGTAGTGGGTGAAGAGAAGTTTCCTTTAGATGAAGCTTCACCACGAGCCTCATGAAGAGGGCAGTTTGTTCAGTGTGACCTCACACCTGCACAGTGACGGTCAGAGTTCAGGTGATGATGATGTTCAGGTGAGTTTGTCCTGATGATCTCAGAGGTTACGGCGCTGACCTTCGACTACAGCCAGCGCTCTCTGTCTGCGTCTCCCGCACGGGTTCTGCCGCCGTCTCATTTCCTCTGAGTAAAGTCGTGAAATGAGAGATTTCCACTCTAGGACTGACGACGAGGTGGAAGTGATACTGAGTTTAACAGATGAGTCTAAGGCGGGAAACGCCTAAAAGCAGATACGGCAACGTATTAGAGCGGCACCAGGACCATCATCCATGGAATCCACGAATCAGGGAGGGACGCCTCGTGACTGATAAGACCCCGTCAGGAAGCCGGCGTGGGCGTCTGCGTCATCGTCTCCATTAAACACAACTCTGGAGTTTTCAAACTAAAACAGGGTCAGCAGCGTTTCCAGAAGTCTCAGATTAAGAGGCGGGAAAACTCCAGAGTCGCGTGGACACCAGACGTCAACGCTGTAAAATGTACAAATGAAATGATATTTAGTTTGTTCCTGTAACGAACAGTCTCATAGTTTGACACTGGAGCTGCAAACTTCTATTTGTAAACTGGACAGTATTAATGTGAACACAGCGCACACACATGCATCACTCACACACACACACACACACACACACACACACACACACACCGGCTGCCTAAGTGATGAAACTGTATAGAACGGAGACTTTATCTGGAGAAAGTGAGCGGAGCCGCTCGTACTTTTGATCCTTGTCACAGCTCTCAGTGGGAAGCCATTGATTTCTGGCAGAAAGAGGCTGTGAGCTTCTGGAGAAATGAAGATTGGAAATATTGATAGCAGTCATTTGTATGGAGAGGGAGAGCGGGGGGGGAGCGGGGCTAAATGGAGAGAAGGGGCTCCATTTTAAGAGAAGTCGACTCCATCTGAGCCGTCATTTGTCTGTTTTTGGCATTTGGACTCGTAAATGGGTTCGATTTCTGCGCTGCAGCTTATTACTGTACGGCTGTATGAGAAAGCAGCGGGGGTCGGCAGAGGTCGCCGAGGCCATACACACACACACACACACACACACACTCACACACTCACACACTCACACACACATTTATAAAACACAAATGTACAGAGGCGTTTCAGACGGACACACTGCTGCAGCGCTCGCTTTAACACACTCACACTCACTAACATAAACACTGTGTTAACGTGTCCAGACAACACGACCCTGTCCCTGCAGTGCAGGTGTCCAGCCTCACAGACGCCGTGGACATTTGTCTCCAGCCCCACAAGAGTGGAGGTGAAGGGAGTCTTGGATCCCTGAGCGTCTGAACAGAAGGTCACTCTCCTCCGTCCCGGGGAGGAAGAGGAACCTGCAGGGGGAAGGTCTGAGTCCACTGAGGACAGATACTGGCCTCGATGGTCAACAGATCTATTTCAACCGGGACAGACAACAACAGAGAGAGAAACAGCGACAGGAGGAAAAGACTTTGCTGCTCAGACTGTGGGAACAGCGCTGAAGGCCAGAGTGTCAGCTTGTGATTGGATGAAGAGGAGAATGAGCTGGTGGAGCTTAGAGAGAGAGCGGGAAACTGTGCTGGTGAAAACATGGAGGACGCGGTCTTCCTGGTTGAGCTCGCTCATGATGCAGATCATGTGGTCGGCTCGAAAGCTGTTGTTAGCTCTTCTTGACAGATGTTGGCATCAGTGACATCACAGGGTCTGTGCGTCCACCTGTGCATCACTCAGACAGGTGACAGGTTGAGCCTCAGTTTGTCGGGGGGGTGTTAAAGCTGCTGTCTGTGATTTCTCTCTCTCCTCTCAGACTGTATGTGTCATCCTGTCCTCTCACTCACACCCTGTTTCTTCACATTTCAGCTTCCATCCGTGCGCCCCCTCCCCCTCCTCCCACACCTCTACCTCCTCCTCCCCCTCCCTCCTCCTCCACCTGTCTGTCTGCAACCTGCCTCTTAATTGAATTAGCACTCCTTTAAGATATGGCATCAGCCAGACGTTCCTCCAGCAGGCCCTGGGCCTCCGATGACTCGCTATTGTAGTGGAGACGCTCTGGGGGCCGGACACACCGAGAATTAATAGACTGAGCCTGACACACACACACACACACACACACACAAACAGACTGTGTGTGTGTGTGTGTGTGTCGATACAGAGGATGAGAGTGAACCTCACACACACTCACGTCTCCGGTCGGTGGTTTCCTCCTCACTTGATCTAATCAGCTGTTTCATATGATCAGACATCTGAGCGACCAGCTGACGTGAAGCAGAGAATAATGTGTTCACTTCCTCCGTCGCTGCGTCCACAGCTACTGTCTCTTTAAGTGTCCAGGTGTTTCCTGACGTCACTAACCGCTCATGTCAACACAAACAGAGGAAGTCGTTTCTGATCGCTTCTGTAAAAGTGTAGAAACGTCACAACGACCTGATGTCACTGATCATCACTTACAGCAGCAGGAAGATTCACTGAGGAACACAGAGCATGGAACAGTCAAACTACATGAACACATACTCTGCACATACAACATACAACATACAAACTAAATGTCTCTTTCATATTCATCTAAACACTTTGAGCTGCATCTTGTGTATGAAAAGTGCCAAATGAATTAATTGATGAAGTTTATTATTATTATTATAAAATAAATCAATCAATGAAATAAATCATTGATTGCACCAAAACTTTAATGGAAATGTTTTTTCCTCTGAGAGAAAACAGCTCAGTGAAAAATATGTTTTTTAAATATTACAACATTAGAAATATGTATTTTACATCTTGTGATCTCATGAACATGTTATTGATATTACTCCAGGTTTTACTGACCCCATAATATGACTAATACTATTACTGTCATAACAACATCATCAGAGGTGTAATTACACGTGTAATAACACGTGTAATATGAAGGTTATTCAGATTTTCTGTCTTTCTTTTCTTTCATTTCTTCCTTTCTTCCTTCCTTTCTTTCTTTCTGTCCTTTTTGATGGACACACACTGTTCGTTCGCAGCCTCTGAAATCACACACACACACACACACACACACACAGATGTGAGTGTAGATTGTGGGTATCAGTGTTTAGCTCATTCCTCTGAAGTGAAGCTCCTCTGTCTCTTTATCTGTGTGTCCATCTCTCTTTGCTTTATCTCTCTCTCCCTCCCTCTCTCTCTCTCTCTCTCGTCCCCCCTCTCTTTCTGTCCTCCTCCTCTCTCTCCCTTGTTCTTCGTATCCGTCCGTCTTGTTCTCTGTGTCCGTCCTCTCTCTTGTTATCTGTGCGGCTGCTCCCTCTCTCCCCTGCTGCTGACAGTAGATGAACCCGCCCTCCCCTACTGTTTGTTACCCCCCACCCCCCTCCAATCATGCCCTTTGCCCCGCGGCCCTCCTCATCATTTGTAACACATGACCCCCCCACCCCCCCTCCGCCTCCCCTGGTCATTTCTATTTTCAGTTCTCCTTCCTCCTGCCGTTTGTAAGTTTTAACCCCCCCACAGTTTGCACCGTGAACCTGTCCTTCTTTTCCTGCTCATGACTCATGACCCCGCCCTCTTCCTGCTGTTCATGCACCCACCCATCTCACCTCCCGCCCTGAGACGTGACCCAATTCTGACTCCAATTGATTGGACGTGATTGTTTTTATAATCAATGACTGAACACACCTCGCTCCCTCCCTCCCAGCTCCCTCGATCAAACCTAAACCCCGCCCTCGTCACATGTGCTTACACCGTATTTCAGCACCTGTTGAATTAGAATAACTGACTCCAATGACCAATGACACGTCACCCTGATCAAAATCACAGATTTCTCTGGTTTGATGGAAACAGTAGTGATGATGTAAGAACACAACTCAACCACATATATACATATATACATACATATATATATATGTATGTATGTATGTATATATGTACAGTATATACAGTATATATGTAGAACACAGCTCCAGTTGTTTTTAGACATTTTATAACTTTAAAGTTTGATGCTGGGACTAAACCGTGTTTCACTCAGACAGCTGATGCCTTGTATTAGTATTTTAAGGACTTTGGATTCGGTCTCTTCTCACCCTGTAGTTTTACTGGTTTTAACATGAACATGAGACTGATGTGCCTGAAGCTTCGGCACAGACCCGTACGTATATGTGGCACTTACTGAACCTTGGTGGTTAGTAATAGTGCGCCACATGTCATGTTATATTTCCGTCACGAGTCAGAGCAACGAGACTGAAAATTCTGGTCCTGAATTTGTGATGCTGTTGAAACCTGATCCACCTGACGTGATGGTGTAGATGATTGGTCGTGATTTATCATGAATCACCAGTCTGCATGGAGTCACCGCTGTGACCTCTGTGTACGGTGACCCCCCACCCTCAACAATACATGACCCTAACACCCCCCCCCCCAGCATCTCTCAGGCAGCTAACAGAAGGTGACAGTGAGGCTCTGATATCGATACCTGCTGCATGATGAGATTAAAGATCCACCGACTCCCTGCCAACAACACAGGCTGTGTGTGTGTGTGTGTGTGTGTGTGTGTGTGTACGGGTGCGCGGTCGTTGGTGTTTTGAAGAGGTGTTTTCTTGTTAAGAGTTGCTCGTTAGGGGTTGAAGGCGAGTAAACAGGTGAGGCGTTGCCACGGTAACGGCGCCAACAAACAGATCAGACTTTCATCTTCATCTGCTCGGGAGGAGAAGAAAACACTCGGCTCTTTCATCTGCTGAAGGAGTGGAGACGGAGAGCAAATGAAAACAGAGAGAGAGAAAGGAAGCAGAGAGTGACGAGGGGAGAGAAGGAAAGAGGGAAGAAGAGGAGGAGGCGAGAGGATGAGAGGAGAAGACATGACAAAAGAAAAGGAGAAGAAAAAGATGGAGACAGAGAAAGAAACATTCAGGGTCATTTTCATCTTTTCGTCTCCAAATACCTCGGTGATATTTTACTTTCATTCATTGTAATTCACCTTGACTCAGTGTCACCTGTTTGAACCGACATCCCATCATCAACTCAACACTGCCTCCACAGCAACAGGTGCACATCACCTGCGCTGACACACAGCAGCCTGCCTGCCCCGCCCACCTGCTGCTTAATGACACAGTGAGAGTGAGGACAGACAGACAGACAGACAGACAGACAGACAGGTAGGTAGATAGATAGATAGATGTCCAGTAGCTCATTAGTAATAATAATAGTTAATAATAAATAATTCATCTTCATCATTTATTCATCAGTGAAACGTGCACGTTCAACATCAGCAGGACGTTTAACCCTCTGAGGTCTGAAGGCGTTTCCTCTCTACATTACTTCACCTTCTAAATGCTTCTTGAATATAAAATATAATATATTTATATCACAGTATTCAGAACAGTCTCATCTGTTTCCATGACGACGCCCCTCACTGTGCAAACACATTGTTCAGCCCAAATGCTGAAAAACTGAAGCCTGAAGTTTTTGAAATTCTTCAAACGTGAAATTTTGTGACGTCACTGAGTTGTATTTGTTGTCTGTCACTTTAAGCAGATCTTAGAGGGAGAGTCACAGCTGATCTCATGAGAACATGTGAGAGAAAGTGGAGAGTCGACAGATTCTGACAACATATTTCTACGCTGTGTTCTCACAGAGATATTAATACAAACATCCACAGGGTTAAAAGTGATGCTGCCGACCTGATAAACCTAAAGACTCGTGAGAGTAAAGTGATGATAGTGAAAACTTTTCTCCAATTTAGCTGCTTTCTCCTCGTGAGGCCTCTAAACTTTCTTCTAATCAAATTATCTCAGAGGGAAAAATCAATAGTTTTTATCCCAAATAAAAAAAGCAGAATAAGAATTCTTGTTTGTTTCGTCACATGAGGTCATCTGGAGTTCGTCTGCGCCTGTCCTCACTCTCTCACCGTCATCAAGTTTCACCTGTCACCAGTCCACTGGGTTTTTAACTGGTTTCTTCTTAATGGTTTTCACTTCGCAGCGTCAGTGTGCCGCCGCCGCCACCGCCGCCGCCACCGCCGCTGCTGCCTCGCTCACAGCTTCACCAGAGGAAACCTGCGTGATAATATCCAGATGTTTGACTGACACCGAGCCTCACCTTCACTTCAGTTGTGATGCCCCTGATCGAAAGCTAAAAACCACCCAGACTCAGTGAGGAGAGAGAGAGAGAGAGAGAGAGAGAGAGAGGAGGGAGAGAGAGGGAGGGAGAGAGAGGGAGAGAGAGAGAGGGAGGGAGAGGGAGGAGAGAAAACCACATTAATCTGCAGTAACAGCGGGAAAAGACGGAGACGAAACAACGGACAGAGACAGGGTGAAAAATGGAGGGAGAGCAGCGGTGGGGAGAGATGGAGAGACCTGCGAGGAACGAGAGAACAGCCTGTAAAGGGAGACGGAGAGAGAAAGGAAGGAAGAGAAAGACGGATGAGAGAAAGGGCTGAAAAGACGAATCTGTAGAGAAATGCAGACAGACAGACGGAGATGGAATTTTATTGATAGCAGCGTTTTAACTCGCCGCAGCGCGTTCCCTCGGCTGCATTAGTGAGAACAGTAAATGCTTTCACTCACACAGACTTCATATATCCTCCATCTGTTTACCGCTGCTGAATATTTTAAGAGTAAAGCTTTCATCCCTAAAATGTCGCCGGCGCGTCAAGCGGGCAAAAAGGGCTTCGGCTAATAACTTACAATAATCAATAAGACCTAATGATGTCAGCCGTAATCCATTCTGACTCTCACATGAAGGCCGCCCAGCTCTGTCACAGAGGTGGATGTTTTTCTTTAGTGAAACAAAGAGTTTCCTGTTAACCCTTCGGCTCCTGAAAGCATCATTAGTTACTACGTCTCAGCTACGATCCAGATTTGTTATTTCCACTATTAGACTTCCAGGAACAACATCAGGTGGCACCTTTTTTTGTTACACGCAGTATAAAAGTCCACCTACCAGCTTATTCCTGGGCTTTCTAACACACCTCATGGTCTTCACCAGTAGACAGAGTTTAGTATAAAAGCTCATGCTGCCTCAGCTGCTGTCAGTTCCTGTTCTCACTGTCACCAGACATTTACTCCTAAAGCTCCTCCAGTGTAAAGGTGTGTGTCCATGTGTAGTGTGATTATAGATCAGCTCTAGCTTCTATATTAATACTGTGAAAGTATCAAAGCCTCAGTCCACAGAGAAATGCACACAGCCTGTATTCAGAAACTGAGCCTTAAAACCAGCCGTCAGGACTTCTGGAACTTTGTGATGTCACAACAAAGCAGTCACCAAGCCCCGCCCACCTGGACCCACCATCCAAACCTTTACAGGATTTGGTTTCTCTGAGTGTTTTTACCTGAAATCTGCTTTATTTTTATTGGATCACTCAGAAAACAGTCAGCCAATCAGAAGAGAGGCTCAGAGCCTCCTCTCTTCTGATTGGCTCACTGACCTGTTGTTACTAGAGCTCCAGAGAGAAGCCTGAGAGAGGAGATGTAAAACTACACTGAGATGGTTTTTCATCTTCTGATGGATCAACACTTCAAATAAAACACAGAAGAAGAAACATGGAGCTTTAAATGGTCATAATGATGTTAACCCTTGATGAACTCACCACTAGAGTCTGTATGTAAACAACCTCCTGTCTGTTAAATGAGCACCACAGGATCACAGGACTGTGTGTGACCTCTGACCTCTGACCTTATAATGGAAACATAAACGTCAAGCTCTCACTTTGTCAGAGTACTTGAACTGATATTTTAATGTAAGTGTTTTTCCAGGTTTTGCTGTGACTGTAAAGTGAGTGGGAGAGACACGTCGTACTTTACTGTCTGCTTCCACTTCCACTGAATTGCTCTAAAAGCCTTTAACGAATCCCGCTGACTTTCACAACCTATTTATGTGTGATGTTAAAAAAAAAAACGTAGAGCGGGAAACAGATGGATTGTGGGTCACTGGAGGCGCGGCGTCACGTTTCACTCCATGATGTGGCATGAGCCGTTTGAAGAAGTCTGAGAGAATGATATAAAGCACATATTCAACCAGATTCAGGCGAGAGATAAAGGAGAGACAGTCGCTGAGGTTCACATCCTTTAAGCTTTTTACATTTTCAGCCTCAAAAATAAAACCTGACATTGACAGTGTGTAGATGTGGACAGATGTAAGTGCATCACTGTGTTTGTTTTATCAGAGAAGCAGGAGGAAGTAGAGCATTTGTTGGGGACTATTTTCAGTGGCGGATTAATCCACATGTGGTGTGTAGTGTCTCTTCAGGCGACTTGTTTGTCATAATGAGACGATAAAATAATGTTTTTTCAATTGTGCGATCAACAGTTTTTTATTCAGCTTTTCTTTGACAGCTTGGACTGAACTGACACACACACACACACACACACACACACACACACACTTCACCCCACTGTCCCTCCGTCCCCGCCCCTCGAGGCCCCCACTTGTCCTCTGTCTCTTTGTCCTTTAGGCGTCTAATTGGGTGCCTGTTTAGAAAAGGAAAGGTGTTAAGTAGGGGGAATTCCCATAATGCTCTTTTGCTGGGAGAGGGGACAATGGGGACTAATTGGTTCCTATTAGCAGATAGAAGGGGAGGGGGGGGGCACTTAAGGCATATAGTGGGAAGAGAAGCATTATGGGTAGATGGTGTAAGTGTGTAGGAATGACTAAACAAGATGTGAGTGTTTTTGTATCGTACTGTTTTCTTGTGGGAATGACTGAAACAAGGTGTGTGTGTGTGTATGTGTGTGTGTGAGAGAGAGTGTGTGTGTGTGTGTGTGTGTGTGAGAGTGTGTGTGTGTGTGAGAGTGTGTGTGTGTGAGAGTGTGTGTGTGTTGTGTTAATCTGTCCCAGACACTGAGGCTCATTATTTCAAAACGAATGAAGAAAACAGTCTGAGCAGAAAGTGAAAAAAGTGGCTCCAGATAAAAAATGAAAATAAAGAAGTCCAGTGTTTTTCCTTGTTGACGACGTCTAAATGTTCGTCTGTGAATCAGAGCGAGCAGGATGACGAGGGAGGAGCGGGAGTCAGGATCCACCATGACACTGTGAACCACAGCTGATCGGAGCTCATGACTTTACATGAAGGTGGAGAAATACAGGCGAAATAAACGGGGCTCAAGGTGAAGCCGACAGTTAACCCAGTGTCTCCGTGGCAACGTTATACATTTTGTTTGCTTTGGTTCACCCAAAGCATGATGGGAACTGCAGTGCTACAACTCAGAACATCTGAAGCTCAGGATGTCTCATCAACATGGTTCTCATGTTCTTGAAATACTGACACTCTCCTCCATATGTATATAAACTGTATATATATATATATATGGAGTGTTTTGACGTATACGAAGGGGGCGGGGCTTGACTCAGCTGATAGAGCAGGTTGGCTACTGATCCCTGGGTTGGCGGTTGGATTCTGAGGATCAGGAAGGGCACCTGGCACTGAACCAACGCCATATAAAATATGCTGATGTTGATCCACTGTGGCGACCCCTGGTGGTGGGGTGGGGATTTGCAATTTTCTTATTTTACGTCAAAGGTTGTGAAACATCAGAACTAGAACAACAAACACACAGCTTGATGGCGTTTCTGAGTAGGTCCACACATCCAGAAAACAATAATCTAAGACTCAGTGGGTTAAAAGGTTATGAATCATTTTAGAAAACTGCAGCAGCTAATGGATGTTTTCTCCCTTTTCCTTTATTTCCTGGCCCTCTCTTTTATTTTACTGGTACCCAAAAAGTTTTCCTGCAAAACAAGACTTCCAGTCTTCAGAGGGATGTTGTGGGTCTTGTGTACAACCTTGCCTTGTGTACCTGGAGTCTATGTGAAGGACCCCTTGAGGTCTCTGGACCCCAGTTTGGGAATCCCTGGCCTTGAGGTTAGAGGACGAGGTTGTGAGCGGAGCATTTCTGTTTCCAAACCCTGAACAGCCGTCTCACTCCGAGACAGCTGCCGTCTCTGCTCTCGGTATGGTTGTACTGTTGGACAGACAGACAGACGAGACGAAAATACAACAAAGAAATGAAGAAGTAACCAGGAGACGGATGAAGTAAATGAATGAAAGCGGAGACGAGGATAAAAAAGGAGGAGCGAGAGGGAAGAAAGAAATGTCAGACGAGGAGAGAGAAGAGAGAGAGACGGAGGAGAGCATGCAAACGACAAAGTTTGTCTAGCTGTAGGCGGTATTAGCAGCAGCAGAGGGAATATGTGTGTGGGAGCAAATTGTCGACAGGAATTCATTAGGCTCGTTGTGCGATAACGAGTGCTTGTGGTTTTAATTGACTTAATCAACAAATAGAATTAATCAGAGATTTCTAATTAATGGTAATTGATTGAAATATCCACTGGGTCACCGCGCATGCTGCCAAAATTCTCCTTCCCTCTCTCTCTAACTGTCTCTTCTTTATTTCTGTCTCTCCTTACTTTACAGTTTGTCCTTGTCCTCCGTCCTTTCTCTCGCTTGTTTTCCTTTCTCCGTCTTGCTGTTTCAAATTTCTCTCTCTCTCTCTCTCGTTTCTTTCTTTTACATTCTTTTTTTTCTTTCCTTGTCTTGCTCACTCTCTTTCGCCATCTTTGTCTCTCTCCATTACTGTCTTTCTCAGCTTCCACTCTATATTTCTCCGGTCCTCCTTTCTTCTAACTGGTATCAGACTGTGTTAGATCAACAGACAGGGCTGCACTGGTGAGGCCATGTTGCGTCAGGTGTCAGGTAGTCGAGGTAGGAATTATAATCCCGTATAAATCCAGTTTGTTGTTGTTACAGATTCATGCTTCAAGATAGACATCAACATATTTCATCCAAACAGGAAACACATGATGATACATCAGGGTTAGTGTGGGGTTCAGTATCTTGCCCAAGGTCTGGAGGAAATCGACCTTCTGATTAGTGGACGACCATCAACCACAAACATGCGTCCGACACAGCAGCAGCTACCCATCATATGAAGCTGAACCAGGGTCGGCTTTCTAGCTGGATGACCTTGAGTGTTTTTGCCAGAGCCCCCACTGTGGAGACTCTGTGTGGAGCCTCAATGAAATGAATGAAGAGGGTGAATTCTATCACACAGCACTGTCACCTGTTGGATTATGACACAGGACCCCGCTGTTCACATCCCGCCTCCTACCAATGGTAGCGCAGGTTTCTCTCACCTTTAACCTTTCCTTCCTGAGCCTAAACTTCACCAAACCTTAATCAGAGGTGGCACAGGAGACGTGTGCAGAGTTTTGCATTGTACAAACAAACTGTTTGTGTTAGTATTAAGATTAGTAGGTGGTAGATATCATGGTTAAAACATTTTCTCTCTTTCTGTTTACATCTCACTTCCTCAGGGCATTTGTAAGTTTCTTTTCTCATAATTTTCATTCCCTTCCATCCACAGTTGTCATGCAGAGTTCCCACGGGTCATTGAACCTTCTTAAAAAGTCTGAAATTAAAATTAAGGATAATAAAATGTCTTATATTTACCGTAAATTTAAATTTGCAGATAGTGAGTTCAAAACTGGTAGAAAAAAAAAACAAAGCCAAAAAGCCAATAATAATTACGTGTCTCGGTTTCATGTCACTCATGTCACTCTGTTGTTGCTTTGCCGACACACTAGGGGGCACTAACCTGATAGTTTGGCATAAAACTACGCTTTACAGCTCTGCAGGTGGATGGTCAGATCATTTTTAGTCAGCAGTGATATAAAGTAATAGTTATTTCTACCAACATGCAGAATCAGAGGTATGGGTCTTTAATACTGCAGGTGTTTAGATCTGGATCTTCTACTCTGCTTCTCTTTGATAACATTGTTCACAGGAGAGTAAAACCAAGAGTCTGAGTAAAAGAAATGATTTCGACATTGTTGGGTATTAATTTTAATTCATTGAGTTCTTAAAAAGCTTTTTCTTTTTGATGTTTAAAGTGGTGCAGGAACCCTGTCATGTCTTAGGCTGCGTATCAAACTTCAGTACTGGACGACGGCATCGAGTATCTCGTCAGATTCGAGGTCTAGTATCTAATATTTCTCATGTTCATTAATCAGATAATTTTGTGCTGAAATGTTGAAATGATGTTTCATCATCACTGGATGGTTTTGGTTTCAGGACCTGAACATCAAGTATCGACATTGACGCGAATATTAAAAAAGTGGCCCAGTCCTCATGAAAAACACTGAGGTAGCAACCACGCTAACAACCTCCACTCTCCTCTATCTGCCTTTTCCTTCCTCCCTGCCTCCCTCCTCTCTCTCTCTCTCCATCGCTCCCTTCATCCCTCTCTTCACGGCAGGTCTCGGTAATTAGATTGTGGAGATGAGGAGGTGGAGGAGAGTTAAGAGGATTTTGTTTTTAGGAGAGGGAGATTTAAGAACGAGAGAGATAGAAGGGGGAGGGAGTGGGAGAGGGGTGAATGAGAGAGAGAGAGAGAGATTGAGCTTGAGAGAAAGAAAGAGAGGGTGAAGGGGGAATTAGAGAAAGAGGAGAGCAGATCCTCTTCGTTTTGTTTATCCTGATTCGGTCACCCTTCCTACAAGAGGGTGTTGAGAGTGAGAGAGAAAACAAATGAGGAGATAAAGACATCGCTTATTGTTTTTTAGTCTCTCCTGTCGGTCGACCTTGAACGTGAACGCAGACTGAAAAGTTGGAAACAACATTACCTACAGAGAGAAAGGAGGGTTCTCGTCATGGTTCTTGGAGTTTCATTGGTTCTTATTAAGCCTCTTTGTAACGACTCAAACTACCGCTGGTTTGTTCATCAGTGACTTCTACGGGCCGTTTTCCGCCGCTCACGATGGCAAACATCAGGCTAAGTGAGGTAGTCCAGGCGCCTTCTGTCCAGCCTTATCCTCCAGTTCATCTAAGGGAGATCCCAGACGTTCTCAGGCCGGATGGGATCTGTAATCCCACCAGTGTGTTCTTGGTCTGTGACGGGAGGAGGCTGCAATCAGGAGAAATCCTGATCAGATGCTGAAGGAAGGAGCATGAAGATGCTGCGAAGGAGCAGCGTTTCTACTGGATGTCTGAGATCCTGTCTTTGTCTTCAAAAAAGAGGCAAACTCTTTTTGTCGAGGAAGTTTCAGCGGTTTGTCTCCACGGTCTCTTTGGTTTGGTCTCCAACCAAGCTTATGTGTAAGGTTTGGAGTGTGCATTGATTAAACCAAGAGCTTCACTTAAGTACAGCTCCTTTTTCAGCTCAACTGTTGTTACAACACTGGCATCAGGGTCGATGTCACACTCCATCTTACTCTCACCCATAAATAAGACCCTGAAATACTGAGACCTACACCCCGTTTGATTTGGTTTAAACAAACTGGTGCATCTACCCGTCTGGTTTATGATGGAGGGAAAGTCGTTGTGGTCCAGAGATGATGTACTGTGCAAAGGTTTCAGGCACTCTTGATTCTTATACATCGTGTAATCCCAGCAGGGAGGCATCTGATTGGTCCCAGGTTCGTCCTGCAGACGCAGAGCCAGAGTCATGAAGAACTGTCTTCAGAGACCAGAAGAACCAGGAGTCCTGCAGCAGACGGTCCAGTCCCCCACAGAGTCCTGATGTGTGGCAGGTTCTGCAAGATGTGGGAACAACCTACGATGTGAAGAACTGTGCAGGTGTACTGAGGAGTGCTGGTGCTGGTTTAAAGGCAAAGGGGGTCACAGCAAATACTGGTCTGATTTTCTGTTGACTCCTACTTTGTAGGAAGTTGATTTTCATGATTCTTGAAAGCATCCTCACTTCCTGAAACTCTGCGACACCAGACGACAGAAACAGACACATAAGAAGCGGTAAACTTGTGCGTTGGTCATTAACCAGAATTTGATTTCCCCACCTCGGTCCATGTAGCCTGTTGATGCAAGATGACATCATCAAAACTGTCCAATCAATGAGCTTTCAGTCGATCATATGATTTCATGTTTACACTTGTTGTTTTGCTTGTAAAAGGTCAGTGTGAGCATGAACCAGAACAGTAATAAAATGCAGCAATGCATCTTTGTGAAAGCTCAATCCCAACCTGGAGCGAGCACCATGACACCACGACTTGAAGGTGATGACTCTTCAGCCCAGATGCTGCAAACAGTTCCGGAGGTCACACGTCAGAGAAGCACCACATCATCTGCAAAAAATCAGATTCAACCTTGGGACGGGTTCAGGATAGGCAGCATTAAACGTTTGTAGGAATCACAGTTGGGTCTTGACTCTGATTTCCTCCGGTTTCACATGTGAACAGCAGTTTCTCCTTTTGATCTTTTTCATTTCCTGCCTCTCCTTCGTGTTGTCTCTGTCCCTTTTCTCTCGTTCTTCCTCAGTGGTATTTCACTGTTTCTTTTTAAGTCACATTAATCATCTATCTCTCCTCTTTCTCTCTGCTCGCAGTCCCTCTCCTGTTCCTGTCTGTCGACCTATCTCACACTTGTTTTTGGCTTTTCTGTCCGTCTCATCCCTCCCTCTGCATTCTCCGTCTCTTTTTCTTTCTTTGCAGCCACTCCACGGCTTTCCATGTATTTTGGGAGGAAAGCTTTTTAGCAAATATTTGTCCGACTGTGTCTGTAGAGCCCTCTGAGTCAATATGGGCCCAGCCAGGCTCGACCGGCCAGAGAGAGAGCAAGAGAGAGAGGAGGGAAAGAAAGAGGGATCAGTGCATAAAAACCAGCAGTGCAGAAACAATAGAGACTTAGGATTCTCTGTTTCTCCTCTCTGGCTAAAAATAAACTCTCAGAGAAAAGACTTTTGCTATCTGAAGCAGCCCAAACTTCAATCATAACACTGATAATGATGATAAAGCTGATATTTATCATGTTTACACTGGTCCTATCCATCGAAGATTAGTTTTTAAAATGCTTTTAAACATTAGAACCACTTTAATCTTTTTTCTCATAGAGTTCTTGTAAACAAGCAAAATTATGGAGAACAGAGACACTTATCATGTGTTTCCCTGAGGCCTAACACATGTTCTCCCTCAGTAAACATGTGGATATTTCAGAACCTGGGTTGTGGACATTAGTGGAGTAAGTTGACATGGAAGTGAATTTTAAAGGGGTGTAGGTTTTCTCTCCTGCTGAACGTGGTTTCTTGCCGAGAGCAGGTGTTGGTGATAGCGGTGGTGATTGCTGCAAGACAAGAGGTTGTAACACGTCCTCTGAACAGCTACTTCTTCAGGGCGGACTGGGCGCTCCAGGGACTCGGTATCGGAAAGAGATGGTTCGGCTGGACTTTGGCTAGCTGGTTAGCATGCTAATTTCAGTAGAAGAATAGAAGAGGTAGATATGAAAGCAAAACAAGTGTTAACACTGGTGTTTGTGAGTGAGTAAAGGAATGAAGTTTAATGCAGAACTCAACGTTTTTTCTAGACTGGTAATTAAACAGCTGTTAACGCTAACGTTAGCTATGTAGCAATAGCAGATACTTACATGTAGTACAGTTGAAGAAATGTGTTTGTTAATTGATCGTAACATAGTTGTTATTTATATAAATTGACTAATAACAACCAGCACAGCTGTTTAATCTTGTCAACACTTATTTTTGTGTTGCCATGTTTCTGGCTCCAGCATAGAAAGACGATGACATCATTTTCAATACCGAATCCCAAATCTCTGGTTGGCTGATTCTTTCCCCTTTTGTAAGTTATTTTTATGGGCATTTTTGCCTTTATTGTGATAATCACAGTGAGAGAGAGAGACAGGAAAGTCAGGGAAAGAGAGAGGGTATGACATGCAGCAAAGGGCCGCGGGTCGGACTCAAACCAGAACCCATGGACGCTGCAGTTAGGATTAAGCCTATGTGGTACACATGGCCCCACGCTGATTATTTCTCCAACCAGTGGAAACAGCCGTTATCGATACATGTCACCAGACGTGTTTGAATCAGCAGCAGCTTCAGTCCTCCGTCTGCGTCTGCACCGGATGCTTTCAAACACAGACCTGCTGTGTGTTTTTACAACGCACGACACAAACATAGTGACTTGACTAAAACGACACACATGAAGTGAATCAGACACACGTGAGGCAGACAAATGAAGCATGAACGTTAAATCCCCATCACTTGTTGCCACATTTGTTCACTGGGACGTTACCAAGGTGATGTGAGGAACCTTTTCAGGTCGACAGCTCGTATTTATAATAAAACTGATCAGACACTCTGTCGTTGACCCAGACTTTGCAGAGCAGATTTCAGAGTTATGACCGTCGTCCTCTGACTCTAACATGCTGAATTATTGTTGCGGCTTCAATCTAGTTAAATTCATCTTCCTGTGCTTCCTCCACGCCGTCTGCTGCAGTTATTTGGCGTAGAGAGTCTCAGTCATTTTGTTGTTGTTTAGAGCCTCCTCCTTCAATGTAATACACACCTCCTGTTTGGAATAAATTTATCTGCAACCACACACACATACACACACACACACACACACCGGGCTTGTCCTCTTGATCCTGTCTGCTGTATTCTGCATCCCCATCTCCTGTTTAGACAACAAGGCGAGCCACAAATATGCTAAACTGAAGAGAACGAGAAAGAGGAGATGAAAGACAGAAGAAGAGTTGAGTGTGTGTGAGGAAGAGGCAGAGAGAGAGAGAGAGAGAGAGTGTGTGCATACAAGAGAGAGAGAGAGAGAATCCCATTTCATTGTAATAGTGTTTAATATTTATTGGAAAAATGTAAAGAAAATGTAAAGGAAGTGCTTTTCAGCGAGCAGGCGGGATTAGCATAAACAGTTTGGGGCTTGGACGTGTTTGGTCCCTGCTGCAGAAGAGTAAGGCTGTCCCCTCTATTCTCTGTGGCGCGCACACACACACACACACACACAGAAATACATGCATATGTTTGCGCTCACACACACCCACTCCTCCTACACACACTTGTGCACATGCATGCATATGTAAACATTCAAACATGCAAACACACACACACTCGCTGACCTTTGCGTGTGGAAACTCATCAGCATATAGTGATTTATAATAGGCGCTGCCAATCCTTGTGTTTCTGTGTTTTTTTTTCTTTCTTTTTTTGCATTTATTAGACAGCAGCAGAGAGGGAAGCAGAGGCGGGAATACTGGCTGTTGTCATTTATTTTATGCACTGTTACTGCTGATGAAGGTCTGTGTGCTGAATTTGACTTAATGCTAATAAACTGCGCTGAATGACATGAATTTAATAAATAAAAACACTTGTTTGTTCTCGTTTTACTTTTGTTTAAGAGATAATTCTGGTTTATTACGACCTGAGTCTCACTCATATAATTTCCATCAGTAGTAATGAAAGACATCAGGACACCAGAGTCCAGCAGGTGGAAACACAGACGATCAGACGGGTCGTCAACATCCAGACGATCAAACACCGGTCTGGCACCAGGTCGTTGTGATTGGTTTTACGTTGTAGGAGAGAGAGAACAGCTGATTCAGTTTTCTGTTTCTTTAGTTCCTGTTTTGTAACGTTTCTTGAAACTGAAGGCCTGAAGGTCGGTGGACTGTGAAAACACCCGGGACAACAGTCCAGAACTTTACCATCCAACACTTTACCAACCAGAGTCTCTGACCTGAACGGTTCCCAGACTGGAGACTGTTCAGACGATGGAACCACGATATGAAAACACTCGGAAACAGACTCATTGTGAGTCAATAACCCGAATCAACAAGGAAGCAGCCAAGATATAAGTGCTTCCTGCCTGAGCGTCTGACGTCTCATGTTTCTGACCAATCAGATTCACCGACGTCGTTAGATGTTATTATTTGGTTGAATGAAGGTTGTGACATTTGTTTCAACGTCTTCCAAACGTCTCACGCCGTCATCCTCACGACATATAAAGTCTGACACTGTAATCGTGAGCAAAACCGTTACACGCTAAACGTTACGGTCGCAGTTAGCTTCCTGGCGTTTCGTTGACATCCGGCACCTGTTGTTTCCAGATGCCAGTATGCTGAATCGTTGAATACATGTCGTCATCGCTGATGGGAATTATATTGATACTTTATGAACATAAAACAATCTGCAATAAAGCAGAATTTCCCTTTAATCTCCAGCTTTGTTATTCAGTTACTGTTTTACCTGTTACACTTTGTTGCTGACCGTCTGTCTCTCTCTCTCTTTCTCCACCACCACCACCAAACAGGCTCTGTGTTCGGAGGTGCGAGCCCGACGCCGAGGAGTCGCCTCCGTTCTGAAACTCTGCCAGAAGCTGCTGCAGCAGAGCCAGGTGGGTAAAAAAAACACAGATCAACTTCATCACTTTATCAATGAGGTGTGACTTCACTCGGACTTGACCCCCCTCCCATAACCAAAGAAGAAGAATTTAACAGAGGATAACACAGGCAAACTACCTTCCTATCGGAAATGAATTGATGGTATTATATTATATATATATTATTTATTTTTGAGAGATGAATTATATTGAAGTTCATTCTTGAAATTAGGAATTTAATCATATGATTAGTATGATAATTGCCATTGTAATTCTAATAAAACTGTCTCTCCAATCCCCACCTCTGGGACAGTCGGGCCCCATGGCGGAGGTGGGCCCAGAGGCGGAGCAGCACCGGGAGGCCCTGCAGCTGCTGTCAATCAACCTGGAGAGGAGGTGGGAGGCAATCGTGATGCAGGCGCTGCAGTGGCAGAACCGACTGAAGAGAGAGCTGGGAGAGCAGCAGGTTAGAGCGAGCTGACATTTACGCTTTGCATCCTTCACTCGACACTGCAGGCAATCAGCTGACGCACTGTTACACTCACTGAGCATGTCAGAGTTTGATTTGATGCTAAAATCCGCCGTGAAAGACAGATGGTGCTGTAATTGAAGCTGCAGTGTTTTTCTAGCCGTGGAACAATCTTTACAACCTGAGACGCTGTCACAATGTTTTCTGAAATAAGCATCAACTCTGGAACAAAACAAACTCACTTCTTCTTCTTTTTTTTTTTATATAAAGTCAATTTTCATCATGAGAAGATTACTTTCCTAAAAACGTACAATATCTCATGTCAGCACAAGTCGGTCCGGCTGCTACTGAGCAACAAAAAGCAGAAAATGAAACAATGAAATTAGAAAAAGTCTCAGTGAAGTCCGACATGCACTGAAGAGGGAACATATGGGGGGGGCCGGGAAAAAGAAGGTGGACTCTCTGATGGGTTTCCTGGATTCACTCTGCTTGTTGTTCTTCCCCTCGCATAGTTTTAACAGACCATATTCACACGGCGGCCATCTTCCTCTGGCGTGTCGTGACTCATATAAACGTCGAGAATCTGACGAACCGTTGACGGTCTCGATCAGCAGCTGAACAGACGATGGATTCCCCGTGTGACTGTGATGTCCCCCGCTTCCCGCCTCCGTCGTCTAACGTGACCTCGCATCGTGAACCCTCAGAAACAAGTAGAACGGCGCTCGTTCGTTTCACAGCAGGAACAGTGAAAGGTGAAGTTGCTCCGCTCTCACATGACTGTAACGTCAGTTCATGTTTAACGTTTGCACGAGCTGGTGGATTCATTCGTCACCTGACAGCTTCAGGAGCGTTAACGCTGACATTTCGGAAAGTGATTTCCAGTGTGAGCTGCTCTTACTTTCAACATCGTGGATTCAATCCAGTTGCTGTTTCCTCTTTTTGTTTTAATCCTTTTGTGGATCCTCGTAAATTCATCTGCACATTGATCAGTTTGGTCGAATGACGTCGTCGTTCTCCCTCAGGAATTACTCAGAGACAGTGATTTCAGAGGGAAATGGCCGCCGTGTGAATATGGTCTGCTGCTAAGTGTCTCATCGTGCTCCTCTGACCTGTGGAGTTCCTCAAGGATCAATCCACAGGCCTTTTTTTTATCTTAATTCACACAAAGACACGTGTCTTCTCCCTCAACATACTGTGACTGTCAGTATTCATAAAGTCTGAAAACAGTGAAAAGAAAAAGAGAGTTTATCCTCTGGGGATTCTGCTCAGTACCTTTAATTCTTTGTGCCTTTTACTTTTTAAACATTCTTGATTTAACGGGGAAGTTTTAGCTCCAGAGCAAAGGTCAGTGTTATCTGCATTAATAGCGATCAGGCCCCCAGCTGCCAGTTGTTGTTGGCGGTGGCTGGTACAGTGGACTGATGTCTGTCATCACAACCTCACACAGCTGAAGCGTCTGCGTCTTCTCTTTGTAAAGAGAAGCTGAAGCTTCATGTGACGACTTCATTCTACTGAGTGGATCGGCCTGTTGATGAAACTCATCTGTTCGTTCTCCAGTGACAGCAGTGTCACTGAAACGATGTTTCCTCTGCCGCCACCTCCACCAACAAAAGAAACTCAGCAAATGAGATTTCAACACTTTGATGCTACGTCAGAACACGTTTGCGTCGTCTCAGGTTCCGCCTCTCAGGTACAGTTGTTGCAGGATGACAGCTCAGCACACGTGCAGCTCGCCCCAGTGCTGCAGGTGTTCAGAGAAATATCGCTCATGAGGGAGGTGTCCGGGGGCAAACGAAGCAGAAGGAGAGAGAGAGAGAGAGAGAGACAGAGCCGGGGGGGGGGAGCGCTGAGTGCTTTTATTCAGCTGATGTAAGGTGAAGGCAGAGCTGCAGCAGAACGGAACCGTTATGGATTTCTAATAGTGATGAATATGGTTCTATAGAGACACAGGGACAGCTGCATTTGGATACAAGGTGAAGGGTTTCACAAACACACACACACACACACACACACACACACACACACACACACACACACAGATGTAAGGCATAAAATGCTGTTAAGGCTCCAGCAGACAGGAACACACATGTAGGTGCACAAACACACACAGTGACACTGATGTAAATACAAACATTGTCATGTGCATGAACATGAACTGATGGATAGTGATATGATAAGAGCTGGGGGAGGGGGGGGGGGTATTTTTTAATGAACAGTCACTGATTGTTTACAAGGTGATGCTTTATTTTATGGGTCCATATACTGTATATATACACTCACCAGACTGTATATATACGGTACATACATATATACATATATATATGTGTGTGTATGTGTATATATATATATGTATGTATGTATATATATATATATATATATCCTACATAATGGTCCAAACAACAGCCTCTGAGCCTTGTCTCTACTTCCCTTCTAATAATAAAATCCAAAATACATTTTTCTTTACAGGAAACATAGTGAATCAATAGAGAAAGAAAGTTATTATATGTAATTTTCCTCATTAAAAATGACTAGACCAGTGGTTCCCAACCTGTGGGCCGGGGGGCCACTGGAGGACCACAAAGGCATCGCAGCTGGGCCGACAAAAACATAAATAATGTTTTTAAATGTTTGAAAATGAAATTATCTTTAATTTGGCCGGACCACATCGTGTCCTTGTTGCTCTCTCAGTCTAACAGATCACATCCATCAACAGGTACCCCCCGCCCACCCCGC
>NW_019174820.1:669665-717408 GCF_002260705.1 Seriola dumerili | reverse complement strand
CCCCCCCCCCCCCCCCCCCCCCCACATGTCTCTCCTGCTTTCAGTTCTCTATTGTTCAAATAAAACTAACTCTGGGAATGTGTATATGTTGTTGAAGTGTTGTGTCTCTCAGATTGGGTTGTGTTGTGTGTGCGGGTGTGTGTTGTGTGTGCTGTGTGTGTGGTGTGTGTGTGTGTGTTGTGTGTGTGTCGTTGTGTGCTGTGTGTGTGTCTTGTGTGTGTGTGTGTGTGTGTGGTCTGTGTGTCGTGTGTGTGTGTGGTGTGTGTCGTGTGTTGTGTGTGTGTGTGTGTGTGTGTGTGTGTGTCTGTGTGTGTGTGTGTGTTGTACATGGCCAAACTGAATTGAATCAACAGTCTGATGGCTCATTTATGAATTAGTAGAAATCATCCAAACTCTGCTGTTAGAGGAGGAACTCCCTCTCCTCTCCTCCCTCTCTCCTACATCTACACACACACACACACACACACACACACACACACACACACACACACACACACACACACACACACACACACACACACACATTGTAGTGGAGGAGAAGACAAATAACAGGGGCCAGACACTCTGACCTCGCTGCCTGGCTGGAGAGTAATTTCACTTCTACTGGAGATGGGAGAGGAATAAAGAGAGAGAGAGAGAGAGAGAGAGAGCGAGGCAGAGGGAACCAGGGAGAAGGGGGAGGGATGTAGAGAAAGAACCAGAGAGGCATATATCTGGGTGGTTTAGCTTATAAAAAAACACTTCTGCTGAGTGATAAAACGATTGTCCTCTCCTGGTCTGTGTGTGTGTGTGTGTGTGTGTGTGTGTGTGTGTGTGTGTGTGTGTGTGTGTGTGTGTGTGTGTGTGTGTGTGTGTGTGTGCGTGAGAGAGAGTCTCCTTGCTTGGGTGCAGCTGCCTGACGTTTGTGTGTAATGGTTTGTTTCTGCAGGTGAAAGCAACTAATGTGTGTGTTACTGTGCAAATGCGTATGTGTGTATAATGAGCATTTGTGTGTGTGTGTGTGTGTGTGTGTGATGTCTACATACTAAAACTCAGACCAGTGTGATTAAAACTGAAGCAATTTGTCAATTAATCAATTAGTTGATTGTCACAAAATTAATTGACTTTGAGTCACTGATCACAGAAACTTTCTCTGGTTCCTGTTTAATATGTTTTTAATATAAAGTCCTCAGGTTTGAAACACTTTGTAAGAAGAAGATGGTTAGCTTAGCTTAGCATAAAGACCTTAGCCTAACAGTTAACCATCTTCTGGTTTTAACCTTGTATTTAACACAGAGAGTGAAAGACTTTTGTCTCAGCCTCGGTGAGAAAGTTCATTCCTTTAAACGTCCTCTTTTGTTTTTGTTCATTTTGATTAAAAACTCAAAATTAAAAAGATATTAATTTTTACATTTTTATATTTATGAGTTTCTTCCAATAAAAAAAAAATCCCCTCACAGTCTTAAAATGGTTTGGATGTGACTCTTCACCTTCACCTCATTAGACAACCCTCTGCTAGCTTTCTGTTTTGCTAGCTACCTGTATGCTACACAGTTTAATATAGCAGTAAATCATTTGTTCAAACTGGAAACCGACTCCAAACAAGAAGAAGAAGAAGACAGACTTGTACAGGATGATGTATCACAATGATAATGACTTAACACTAATTGATAACATGCATGTTCAGCTTGACATCCAACAGCTAAGAATGTGATGCTAACGTTAGCTAAACTCCTGATCCTGGTCGTGATCGCCAGCTCTTACTTAGCTACTTTAGCTAACTTAGCTAACAAATACAGATAATGAGCTCTGGCTGACCTCTGCTCTGAGGCCCCTGGTTTCACCTCAGCACAAAGACCATCACAGGTGTGATGTGGCGAAGCGGTACGGACAGCACCACCCTGCGAGGCTGCCTGTCCAAGGTGGAAATCCTCAGCCATGGCATTGACTGCTTATTCTGCTCATGCTACACCTTGTATCATATGTAAAACACCATATGGACACGAGTTTGATTGGAAGGGGTCTTTAGGATTCATCCTCTGAGAATCACAAACATCCACAACAGATTTAATGGCCGTTTGGGAAGCAGTTGATCAGTGAACGGACGGATAGATCAGCATCAAACACATGAGGTCGTGCCTGTTAAATGATCAAATATCTGGTATGAGAACCCTGAGGGTGACCTCTGCGGCTGCAGCAGCCGCACCATGCAGTCACGCTTTGCTTTGAACGTGTGATTTTGTATCAGAGGCGTTGTTATGGTACGAGACACATTTTCTCCTCTTCTTATTCCAGGAAGAGTTGGTGTGTATGTGCCGCTGTTCGCAGAGCAGATGAAGGATCCTGTTTTATCTTTGATTTGATGTAAATGAGTCTAAATTAAAGCTGCAGGGTGTTATGGGGATGAGGTTTCACAAAGTATACCTGTAAGTCGAATGTAATATATGGAAATTATATTTTAGAACACTTTCCTCATGATTATGAAATATATTTTAGAGAGGAGTTATGAGCAACATATGGAGGTTTTCATTCACCGTTTGCAATTACATTCAAAGCAGCCTGTCTGCTCCTCCACTCTGCATGGAGAGGTGATTTATCTGCGCGCTCCTATTCATTTTGAATCAGACCGGTGATGCCGGTGCTCCCTCAGCACTTTGACAACTGGTACAGCAGAGAGCCAGCAGAGACTCCAGCAGCAGCAGAAGCTCCAGGAGGAGCACAGGCACATGAATAATCACCCAGATGCTGCTAGATAGCCGCGCTCTCCTTGGGCCTTCAGATGCTATGCTAACAAATGGGAGCAGTCAATACAGAGCTAATGGGAAAAAAAAGTTTCCCTTTTCCACCCCCAAAAAACACTGCACAGGTCCCCCCCTGCGCGCACATACACACACACACACACACACACACACACATTGTCACAAGCTGCGATTAAAGCGGGAACTACAGTGAGGAGGAGCCGCTGTAAACACCACAGTCTGATAAAGTTCATGTGAAGATGCTCACAGTCTGATCACAGTAAAAAAAACTGACCAGGTGACTTTGACCTGTTGACTGTATAAATCAGCAGGTTGACATGAAACGTTCTGATCTCCTTCCTGGTTCCCAGACGATCAACATTATTGATTTTAAACGAGGGCGTAGGTTTGGTCTCAGCATTGGTCGGGATGCAACAAACCGGCCAATCAAAGAGGACTTTTTACTGCTGTCAACCAGATGGTTTATTAAAATCTTAAAAAAGATCTGACTTTAGTTCATTAGTTAGTTAATAGTAATTTACAGTTAATAGCATTTATTTAATCAACATCATTTTAAAACCTAAAACCCTGAAGATGCACCTGTTTCCTCATCAGCTGCTCTACTTCCTACTAAATAATTCATTCATGAGATTTTCATGGGATTCATGGGAAAGAAATTCAACTCATACTTCGATATATCCACCATTTTGTTTACTCATGCTAGCAACCTGACTGCTAGCTTACAGAAGACAGTTAGCTTGCTAGTTAATGCTAGCTAACATGGTTAAATAACATCAGTTGACAGTTTTCCACGGTGGAAAGGCTGATGACGTTAGTTACCATGACGTGAGCCTTCAGATAGCCTCCGCCCTTTCAGCCAATCAAATGCTAGCATTCGTAATCGGTTGTCTTGGAGACGTAACCTATTCAAAGGAACATCAGAATAATCTAATATGACTTCACTCCGAACATAGCATGAACGAGTTCACTTAGACATTGGTGGGAACAATTCTGTACTCCCAAAGTATTGGTAGAGACATGTCCCTACCGTCCATATGCAAACCTACGCCCGTGATTTAGAGACCGGGACCTTTTTGTCTAGAGCAGTGTTTCTCAAACTTTTTCACACCAAGGACTTAACCATTAAAATAAAGCTCACAGATCACCTGACTCCCCAGATAGTTCCGTAGTGTTGTGGTGATGTTTTAATTGTCAAATACCTGTATCAAGTTGTTGCACCTGTTGTGTCCGTTGTCCCAAGGAATGCTAACTGTTAGCTTCATCCACATTTCCTTACAACTGTCCCACCGATCATTTCTGACGTAAATCTCAAAGATAAAGTGTAAACTGGAGAAGCTATGTGAACAGACAGAGTCGCAGCGAAGTCCAACAACACTGTAAAACAACCAGTTCAAATAATAATGTTTGGATTTATATACGAGTTGATTTAAAGGAGCTATTTTTAAGTTTTGCTATAGCTACATAGCTAGAGTTAGCATTAACAGCTGTTTACTTACCAGTCTTGCCAAATGAACGCTACTGTGACTCGGTATCGGAAAGTGACGAGACGGGCCGGAGCTAGCTGGTTAGCATGCTAACTTCAGTAGAAGGAAAGAAGTGATAGAGATAGAAGCAAAATAAGAGGGTTGGTTTCTGTCACTGGAGACACTTCTAGGTGATTGACGGAAGGAAGTTTGAGGCTGAATATAATGCTAACGCTAGCTATGTAGCAATAGCAAAACTTACAAATAGCTCCTTTGATATCGAAAACAACACATATAAATTACTCTCTACCACTCACAGACAGTTTGACAAACATTTAACACTTCAGTGTGTCGACCACTGAAGCCTGTAGAATGTTTTCTAAACAACATAACGATTTAAATGCCCTCAGCCTGTGTGCTAACATCTTTATTCATGTGACATTTATGATTTTGCAGTACATCTCAATTAAACACAAATCAAACACACAGCTCAGTTTATCTCCTTTTTTCTCTCTATCGGTTTAAAAGTCAAAGTCCCCAAAATTTGGGGAATTTGTTTGTTTTTTTTATTCATCGATTGTCGCTACGACTGAGAAAAACTCCAGATCTGTTTTAACCGCTGAGCCCCGGTTCTCCTTACACACCCTGCACATGTGGGCACATCTGGAAACAGGCCGGTGATTTTAGTGTCTCCGTATCAGAGATATGAAACCCCAGTGAGCACATGTATAAATAAAATCAACAATATAAATTCAGTGTGGTTTCATTCGGACCCTCTAAGGCCAGTAAATCCTGCGGAAAGCTCGGGGAACATCTGCTCCGACAGTTTCCAGAGGAACACCCCGGCACGTTGCTGGAGTCTGGGCGGGAAATTATCACCACTGTTTGACTGGTAGATTTGTCTGGGCTGCCAAGCTCTTCGTCTTTGGCGGGTTCCCAGCAACACTTTAGAGTTATTTCCTGCTTCTTCTTCTTCTTCTTGTTTTGAAAGTGTTTTTGAAGCCACCGTGGCGACCGGACACCGCGAGTCGCCTCACCTCCTCCGCCTGCAGTCGTTAAAATACCCACAATTCAGCTGTAAACTGTTACGGAGTTATAGAAATTAGATAAATTACAGATATAAATTATATACAAGGTTTTCGTGGGTCATCAAATACTCGATTTGATTGGATTAGGCTGATTGATAGCCTCTCCCCTCAGCGCTGAATGTGTTTTTGAATGCGTCTGCAGCGGCAAAACCCAGTTCAGTCATTACCCCCATCTCCCTTATCAGCACAAGGGGAATAAACACAAATCTAATAGAAATTCATTACACAGACCCACATCCACACACACACTCTCACACACACACTCTCGCACACACAGAGCCAACTAGTTTATTAGATTAATAGGCTATGAATGGCTAATACGAATTACCCCCCTCTCTTGTTAATGAGACGCGGAGCAATTTGTATAATTATGTCTGTGGAAGGGAAGAATTCCTGTGTCTAAGCATATTTTTAGACAGCCGAGCTTTCTGAAGGATTTTGATTACGTATTTACTTTGGGGTTTTCAGCTTCGTGCTCTTTCTCTCAGAAGTCGTTTTTGAATAATTCATCGCTTTGTTCCAGAGCGGAATAATTTGTGTTGAGATTTATGAGCAATTGCTTTGGGGTGGGCTGATTTTACTTCTTTTTTTTTTTTAAATGATCACAGAACGTGTTCTATCAGAGTCGGGTGTCAGCGTGTCTCTTTCAAACAGAGTCCACACAGCGCTCTCAGGGAGGACACAGGATTTGCGACACGTCTTTTTAAAGAGTTTGGTGCCAAAACAACAACAACAAAAAAAGAAAACCATAACCTATACTCCCTGAGCGTTTGATAGCACAAACTAAAACATTTGCTGCACTTTAAATGATAATAGAAAACTGCCTTTCTTTAACAACAACACACTTATGAACTGGACCCTCTGGATTTTAAACCACACTGCCTCAGACTTCTGTCTGAACAGAACTCATGTTTGGGTTTTTTTTTTTGGATTGAAAAAGAGGAAAATGTGAATCGTTAAACTCCGTTTCCTGGAAATTAGTGTCAGTAACATTCGACAAGACGTAATTAGGCAGTTTCAAGAAAGTGACACTTGCTTCGAGGAAGGTTTTGATTGATTTAAGATTCAATATTTGCCAAAATGCCAGTGTATTAAGTGGTGAACACCCACACACAGCATTTAGTCTCAGGGTGAAGTTGTGGATGAAGATAAATCTGTCAGATTCTGAACATGTCCTCTTTATGTCAGCAGTGACCAATCTGAGGAACAGTGACTCGTAGACTGAAGATGAGATCAATATAACGATGCTTCCAGTGTTCAGCTACAATCCTTGACTTATTGATTTTCTGTGTGTGACGTCTCGTATCGGATGGGATCGTGTTTATGACCTTTGTCTTTTTTCTTCCTCTCTCCTCTTTCCTCTTCAGGTTCCTGGAAACTTTCTTGAACCGGGTCTGGTCGACCTCCACCAGATCAGCCCGGTCCCGGCCGGTCCCGTGGCACCGGCGCCGGATGACTCCTGGGAGTGGGACGAGACCGACATGACGATGACAGAACCAGAGCCGCAGGAAGCACCGGAGCCCGACCTCACGCTCCACCTCCCCTCAGAACCGGATCTGCCTCCGGACGGCGCTCTGTCCAACGGGAATCAGCCGGACAGGGTTCGAACCGGCGTCCCAGCCAATCAGTGTCCTGAGAATATGTCCAGTATGATGAGAGGATCCTCATCAGAGGTCCAGCCCAGCGTGTCCTCCCAACCCGCCCCCCCCAACAACAACAACATCTACCAGGTGTACAGCCTCCATAACGTGCAGCTCTACAGACAGCCGCCGTTTCCTCACACTCCTTCCTCTCTGCTCAAAACCAAACCAGGGAAACAGAAACAACAACTCCTGCTGAAGAGCCTGAGTAAAGACTCCTCCTTCTCCTCCATCGAGTCCCTCCCAGACCTCCTGGGGGGTCTGGTGTCAAACAACCGAGGAGGAGATAGGACCACGGGATACCGGGACGGGGAGAGCGAGCGGGAGGGCGGCAGAGGAAGCGGCCAGTCGGCGAACAGTCGGCGGTCAGAGTGCGAGAGTGGGATCGTCAGTGATACGGGAGACATGGACACGGCGACCAACTCTGAAATCCAGGGAGAGGAAGAGGAGGACGAGGAGGAGAGGAAGGATGGAACCAAGTTCAACCAAAGAATCAAGACGGAGGAGAAAGGATGGAGGAGAAACAGAGAGGAGGAGAAGAGGAGGAGGCACAGGAGGGGAGGAGGGGAGGCGGTCGAGATCCTGATCAACGGGCGAGGGATCCTGACGCCCGCCGACTCTGACTCTGACTTTGAGGTGGGCGGACATTCCTCCAAGCCCTTCAAGTCCCGCAGTGACATCACAGCGTTCAAAGCTGAGCAGTTTAACGGCCTGGAGACGCCTCCCGCCCTCAGCCGCCACGCCTCCAGTCCCGTGTTATCCCAGGGCTCCTCTCTGGAGTCGCTGCTGGCGCTGGGCGTGGAGCTGTTTCCCTCCAAAGACCCGCTGCAGCGTAGCGCCTCTCTGGAGAGCTGCCTGGCCCCGTGTCGCGGCGCTGAGGTGGAGACCGGGGGCAGCATGGCGAGCCTGGGGGAGCTGGACCTGGGGCAGAGCCGGGAGGTGGATGGAGAGGAAGCGGGGAAGGAGGAGAAGGTTGAACAAGCGCACGGAGAACCGTCCTCCGGGGAGCTGAGCCGAAGAACCCTCGACCTCCTGAAGCGCCTGGAGGACATCCAGAGTCCTCTGGCGGCGAAGATGACCCGCAGCGTTTCTGACATGACGCTCCGGAGCAGCTCCCCGCAGCGGAGCCGACTTCCCACCTCCCCCTCTCTTGGAGGCCGACACGCGCCCCTCTCTGGGATCTCGGGCTCCTCCCGGAAAGGACCGCCGTCTCTGATCAACGAGAGCTCAGCCACAGCGTCGCTGACGGAGCTGAGCAGCACCGAGGACTCGTCTCTGGGCTCCGAGGATTTCGCCATGCTCAGAAATCAACGCCACATCTTCCTGGATCCCACCATGGCGGCAAACGCCAACTCGGGCTCCTGTAGGAAACGTTGCCATGGAAACAGCCGGGGAGGGCAAGGGATGGATGAAGCAGACGCGGCGAGTCTGAGCATGGTGGTGAACGTGTCTTCGGCTTGCACAGACGAGGACGAGGACGACAGCGACCTCCTTTCATCCTCCACGCTCACGCTCACCGAGGAGGAGCTCGGCGTGCGGGACGGAGAGGACGAGGAGGAGGACAGGCTGAGCGGCGCCTCCTCCGGCAACGAGGACGACGAGGATGACGATGAGGAGGAGATGGAGGGCTCCTACGTGCTGGGGCTGGAGTACATGAAGAGGGAGCTGCAGAGTTGGATCCGATCTCCTCGCACCTCCTCCTCCTCCTCTAAAACCGAGGCGGGCCTCCGTGACGAGCTGCAGTGTGGGACCCACCTGTCCCCCGCCTTCACCGGCTCCTCCCAGAACAAGGAGCCGCACTGTTTTCTGAACCGCTCAGCCGCAAAGCTGATGGAGACCAACGCTAACAGTGGCAACAACAAGGTGAAAAGAGAGAAGAAGGAGCAAGAGGAGGAGGAGGAGGAGAACAGGAGGAACGCCACCAGAAGCTACATCAGCCAGTTTGTAGACGACGTGGAGAACGGGAACGTGGAGCAGAGCTGTTTGAAAGGGAAGGACGAAGACGACGAGCTCCTCAGGGAGGAGTCCAGCGTGTTCACCAAGAAAGGAGAGTCGCTGAGGGAGGTGTACGTGTTCGCCAAAACCGGAGAGTCGATTCAGGACGTCGGCGACCTGATCGTGAAAATAGAATCAAACTCAACCAAGGTGCCGTCGTCATCGCCGACCCCCGAGCTCCTCCCGCTCAAACGCGCTTCCTCGTTGGTGGGAGAGCTGCGGGGAGAGCTGCCCTGTCACAGCTCCTCCCTCCCCTCGCCTCCCTCCTTCTCGCCAGTTGAGGACTGCAGATCCCACGATGCCATGCACAACAGCAGGCCGGCGGCCGGCGGCAGGAAGGCCATCACCATTCAGGAGAAGTTCAAGTTCTCGTCGTTCGTGACAGAGGAGACGAGGAGGGAGGTCCGAGACAAGGAGTCGTCCCTGCCTCCGAAAAGACGCCACAGCTCCCACTCGTCCTGCTTCAACCACCTCCCCTCCCCCTCCCCCTCCCTGCATCCCTGTGGCGGGGACGAGGGCAAGAAGGAGAACGTGCACGACTTTGTGATGGAGATCATCGACTTGACTTCGCTGGCGCTGAAGAGCAAAGAGGATCAGCCTGAAGAACCGAACCGGGCCGAGACCGGCGGGTCGGGTCCAGACCACAGCTCCGCATCACTGACGCAGATCAGAGACAAGGTGACGTGTTCATGACCAAACTCACTTTACATCACAAACATAAACCTCATTAACCCTCCCAGGTCTGAGGGCGTTCTCTCCACATTATTTCTTTATAGGATGAAACCAGGTGTTTTATGTCTCCGACTCTTTACACTGAGCAAACATCATCCGGCCCAAACGCTGAGAAACTGAAGCCCAGTTCCCCCAGTTCATTTCTTCAGATCTCTGGTGAAAACAAACCTTTACTGATGCGATGTGTTCACCAGCGTCTTAGGTTCATTAGAATAGTGCAACACGTGAGTCAGATAGTAGATAAATGTAGAATAAATGCCTGTTGTCACTGTAACCAGATTTTAGAGGCCTGCTTCGAGGCTTCTGGCTCCAGCTCTGAGTCACTTACGATCTCATGAGAATATGAAACAGAAAGTGGAGAGTCGACAGATTCAAACAACATTTAAACCACATTTCTGCGCGGCGTCATCACAGAGACATTAATAGAAACATGCGTGGAGCTCAGAAGGTTAAAGAGGAAACAGCTGCTGCAGATGTTGAAAACAAACATCTTTGCAGATGCAGCGTCTGAAGTCTGACCTCGAGGAAAAGTAGTGAAAGTTCTCTCAGTTGATTTGCTCACTGAGTCGCAGTAATTCAATAAATCGCATCACGGATCATAACTTTTAGGATGTAATGACTAATTTCTTCAGTATCTATCGCGAGTGAGGAAAATCTAAAAGCTAATCAGTTCTCAGTCTTCCTTTGATTTCTGAAAAGAAGAAGAAATCAGGCAGAAAAAACTTTGCTCCTGTAAAAAGTGTAAAATATTAATATGCAAATGGAGGCTGGGCGGTTTGGTAATCATGTCAGGTGTGTTAAAGTACAGATAACACTGATATATAGATATAGATATAGATATAATAGAAAAGGAGAAACAGAGAGAGAATGGGTTTAAGGACATGTCATGTCAGAAATACATAAATAACCCTCCTCCTCCTGCTGCTCCTCCTCCAGGTGCTGGAACACTCCCACCGGCCGCTGCACCTGCGTAAGGGAGACTTCTACTCCTACCTGTCTCTCTCCTCCCACGACAGCGACTGCGGCGAGGTCAGTCAGTGCTCCGAGGACAAGAGCTCCACGCCGGCGCCCTACAGCATCCCGTCGTATGTGACGCCGACGCAAGGCCTCCGCAGCCCGAGCCCCCCCGAGCTGTTCACCAGCACCTCCAGACGCTCCTCCCCCGTCCTCGACTCCAGGAGCAACCTCTGCGCCCTGGATCTGACGTCAGCTGAGAGCCCCTCCCTGTCCCTGCCCCCCAGCCCTGACATCAGGGATGAGGAGACCCTGTTCGCGGCCTGCACGGAGGAGGTTTACCTGGGCCCGCCCCTCTGCTACAGCATGGCGCCCACCAGGAAACCGCGGAGGAACCTGCTGAAGGAGGATTTGTCTGGCTGCAGTCCATCACACTCAGAACCGAACGGTACCTGGCCTCCAGAGGGGCCCGGTTCCAAACCAGGTGATAGTCTGAGCCGCTCGTCAGACCGGGATCACCTGGATTTTCCGGGGTCCGGCCCCACAGTGTCAACAGAGGAGACCCAGAGCTGCTTCCCTCCTCTCCTGGAGCCTGGCTACAGCTCATTTTCCACCTCCTCGCCCTCAGCAACCGTCTCCTCCTCCTCCTCCCGCTCCCTCCGGGGGCCCGGCTCCACACCGAAAGACGACAGCCCTCCCTCTCCTCCCGCTGTGTCCTCTGGCGCCGAGGAAGAGAAGCAAGGTGAGGACCCGTACCTCCTCTGTGATGTCGCTGGAGGAGAAGTCGCGGTCGCTGCGAGTGTCAGTGCGCCGCGGGAGGAGAGGAGTCGTAATGAGGGGCCTCCTTATCTTAATCCCTGGGCGCGTGTCGCCCCGATAGACTCCTCCGCAGCCGAATGTTTGGCAGATACTAAAACGCTTGAATCCAATATGGGCACCGTAATGACCAAGATAAGTGTCTGCAGCTCCGCTACAAATCCCTCAAAAGAGCCAGCCGCCACGCGTATTAATCCCAAAATTAACTGCTCGGCGATGAGAGAGGCTGATAGGGAGGAGGGGGGGAGGCGAGGAGAGGTGGATGCTCGGCGGGTGAAGCAGGAGGAGAAGGGGAGACGAGGAGGGCGGAGCGGCTCGCAGCAGGAAGCGAAGACAGTGGCGGCAAAGCAGGTTAGTGTTCCACATATTAGCCCGATCCGCTATCTCAGGACATTATACAGGCCTTGATACCGCACTTCACCTCTCTACTCCAGGTATTAGTCCGAGCCGAGCCCCTCGCTGGGGATGAATGTAATGAGGCCGCTGTGCGTTTCTCTCATTTCCATTTCTGAGGCCGGACAGACGTGAGAGGTGCTGATACGCTTCACCTCCCCCCTCCTCCCCCCTCCTCCCCCCTCCTCTACACTCACACCTGTACTTTCTTTTCTCTTTTTCTCCTCTTTCTCCTCATGTTTCTTTTCCTTTCTTCCTTCCTCCTTCCTTCCTCCTTCTCTCTTTTCATCAGCTTCACCTCCTCATATCTCCTCCCCTCCTCTGTTTCTCTCCTTTATCTCCTCTCCATTTCACACCCGTACTCTTGTCTCCTTTTCTCCTCTTTCTCCTCATGTTGTTTCTTTCCTCTCCTTCCTGTCTCTCCTCATTTGTTCTCTCTTTCCTCCTGCAGGTATCTTCCCTCTCCTCTTCCCCCCCTCCCTCCCCCTCTCTCTCCCTCAGGTGTTATTGGAGGGGGGGGGTTGCAGACTTCTCAGTTCTTTAGTTAAGAGGTTAAGGTCCACAGAACAACATCAGCATAATCACTATCAGTCAGATTTTATTAGGATTCATCAGCTAAGGGCTTTTTCTTCCTGCAGTGATCCTTCTCTTCATGTCATCGCTGAATTCACGTGTTTCTGTTCTTTTTAAACTTTCTGTTTCCTCATGCAAATGGCTTTTGTTCCTGCTCAGTTAAAGAGGAGCTCAGCTGATCCGCTACGTGTTTGTCTCACGTTAATGCAGCGAGGTGTCCTGTGTGGGATTTAAACCGCCGTAAATAAGACTTTTACTGCACTGTAGCACAGAATCAGGTTCATTCATCTTCCGCCGGAGGATCCAGACAATTACTCGGACCGACTCTGGTTTTCCAAACCATCCGCTAATAGACAGCGCGGCGGTTTTCCCTGCGAGGACGAGAATCTATCAACAAGACTTAAGAGTTCCCACGAGTGGCACCTGGATGCTGCGATATTCATTACACCCCCCAGCAGTAAGAGGGCCGGGTCACAACAACACTGACCACAATCAAGTCATTTCAGTGGATTAGCTGGTGGGGGCAAAGTGAATCTGGGGGGGGGGGCTTTAGTGTAGGAAACTATGAGATCAGCTGTGTCACACTGAGCAGGTTCACACAGCTGTCTCTGCTCCGAGTGATGCTACAGCTACAGTTAGCCAACATGCTAGCTAGGTAAGTTAGCTGCTGGCTAAATCTGACAACGAATCACTTTTGTCAAAGCAGGAAATGAAGCACTTGGTGGTTTATTTTTATTCCAGCATGTCACATGTTTGTGACATGTTTGTGGTTATTGTCTGCTCTCTGCAGGCTTCACTTTATCTCTGCAGTAATTAGCCAGCTCCCTCTCTCTGCTATAAATGTGATTTAATGAAGGACTGTAGCTCAAGTGAACCGGGTGATGGCGGCTGTGGTTTCAGTGATGGAGTCTAATGTGTCAAATATCTCAGTATTTGTTTATGATGCAGAGAATTTCTGTTGTCATTTTACAAAAAATGTTTTATGGTTTTTATTCCTGAGATTCTTTTTTTATGTTTTTAGAATTTGATTTATATATTTTTTTATATTTTAAAATTTTTATATTTGTATTTTAGCTTTTTCATATTTTTAAGATTTTTTTGTGTGTGGCTCTTTTTTATTTTTTTATTTTTTAGAATTTATTTTTATTCTCACATTTTTAACTTGAGAATTTTTTTTAAATTTCTTTGAGTTTTTATTTTTCTGCTAATGAGATTTTATTAATGTGTTTTTGAGATTTTATCTTTTGCACTTTTGAGATCAAGTTTTTTCTCCCTGTGATTGTGCAGCGGAGGATTCAGAGAATCCTGACTCTCACCGGTTTCCTATAGTTTCCTCATTATCTTATAAATTCATTAAAACGGCACCAAACAAAAGACGAGAAGAAGAAAAGGCAGAGATGGGGGTTGATGTGCGTCTACACGTATGTGTGCATGTAAGCATGACTGTGTGTGCGTGTGCGTGTGTGTGTGTGTGAATTGGTAACACTGGTAGACGTATGGGGAGGGATAATAGCTACACAAGTCTTTACAAAGTGATTAGTGGTGAACCAATTAAGAGAGCGTGGTGGAGAGGGGGAGAGAATTGTTTTCGGCCTGATGCTCGTTGTTTTAATTTGCAGCTTTTCATCAGTTTGGGCTCAAAGAAAGAACAAGCCGATTAGAAAACAAAGACAAACAACGTTTCAGCCCGATAATGCTGTTTTGATTTATTCTTCTCTCCCTTCTCTTGTTTGTCTCTCTCCTTTACTCGCTCTCTCACCATCCATCACCACCTCTCTCCCTCTCTCTCTCTTTTCTCACTATTAAAGAATAAAGTGGGATTTTGTTTCTGTGTCGCATTTTAACTTTCATTTGACGAAACCAGTTTCTGTGTCGACGCTCTTCTTCTCTTTCTCTCTTTTTGATCTGTCTCAGCCTTTTCTCTCTCTTTCTCTGATTTGTAACTTCAGTTTTTTCTCCCTCCCTCTCAGGTGAGCGCTCAGTCGGCTGTCAATCATGCCACCAGAGCAGCACAGGGGCGGAGCCAGGCCTCAGTGAGACACCCCGCCTCCAGGACAGGGACAGTTAGAGTAAGTTAACAGCGTTGCTTGAAGGTGATGATGTAATGATGTCACTGCCGATCAACCAATCACAGAGTCAGGACTGAAGACAGAGGTGGTCCTTTTCAAGCTGCGATGTCGTTTCACTAATAAAAACATACACCACACTTGTATGACACATGCACACAGTATCACTTCTGAACTTTCATGTTAATATAACATAATTATATAATATGATTAATAACAACAGTGAAATGTTGAATCCAGATTCAGCTGCTAAAACAAAAGGAACAGACTCATTAATAATTCATTTTTATTGCAGGTTTCAGAGTCATTTAAGTTCTTTGTGTAACAGGAAATGTATGAAGACGGAGACGAATCAAAGCAGCAGATCTTCCAGTAGAAAATCAACTTTCCTGTCGGGAGAAGAAACGTTTTCTGTTGCAGAAATATTTGTTAAGAAATAAATGTTTACAGCACTGACAGTGACGTCGTCAGTATTTACCACTTCAACATTATCAGCTGAAATAAGAATAAATAAACATAAACATATATACAGTATATGTTTATATATATATATACACATAAGTGTCACGTGACATCACAGGAATAGTTTCGTCCAGTTCCATGAATTATTGTGTGATTTTAAAAACTCCAGGTTTCACACGAGCAGAGAATTCGTTGAGGATTTCTTCTTCTTTTCTGTTTTTAAAATCAAATCAAACCAGGAAGCTGCAGAACACGGACAAAGATCATCACTGATCTGTGTGTGTGTGTGTGTGTGTGTGTGTGTGTGTGTGTGTGTGTGTGTGTGTGTGTGTGTGTGAGATGTGGCCGCCCTATGGGCGCCTCCAGGGCTAAGCAAAACCTACTGCCCCTATACTCCAAACACACACAAACTAACACACATAACACACACAGACACACACACACACACCCCCGAGGGCAGGGCATAAAAGTCCAGGTAGAAGCTCTGACAGCCCAACAGCTGCAGGTTAGACAGACATGTTGTTCACACACACACACACACACACACACACACACACACACACACACACACACACACACACACACACCAGAGGACAAACCTGCATACACACTCACATGCAAAGAAATACACACATGAAAGTGCAAAATCAAGCTCAGTGTATACACACACACACACACACACACACACACACACACACACACACACACACACACACACACACACACACACACACACACACACAACGCATGTAAACCCATGACAAAGGACACACACACACACACACACACACATCATATCAGTGATGCATACAGCTGGTCCTGACCCCCATGGCGTGCCCCAGTCTAGCCCACCTGTTCACACACACAGACACACACACACACACACACACACACACACACTCTCTCCTGTGTTTTGCTGCAGACCTTCTGCTGTCTGGGTCACAGAGCACATCATGAGCCGCATTCACGATTGCTTTAATTGCACCTGTGTGTGTGTCTGTGTCTGTGTGTGTCTGTATGTGTGTGTCTGTGTGTGTGTGTGTGTCTGTGTGTCTGTGTGTATCTGATATGGGAGGAAAGTGTGTGATGCAGCTGAATATTCAGTCGGATGTTTGAAACAAAAGTAAATTAAATTAAATATCATTTTAACATCAGAACAAATAGATCAAAAAGAGTAAAATAATAGAATTTGTCCAAAAGCAAGTTGAATGTATGAACATGAGTTGAAGAGCACAGGAAGAAGAGATTTCACAACATATCCAGTAACTAACTGATAAAGAATAAAACACAGATGCAAAAACATTAAGTAATAGAAGCCAAAATAAAGTCAAGTGGATGAACTAACGAGCGTTTCCTGTTTTTCTCCATCCATCAGAGACTACCTGTGTTGGGAGCTGGAACCTCCAGGATCCAGCTATAAGGGAGCTCTCTCCATCTCCTCCCCGCTGAGCTGATCTCTCTTCTGGGCTTCGTCTCTCCGCCTGCCTCCTCCTCTCTGCTTCTGGAGCTTGTCACTCCTCTGATCTCCCAGAATTCACAGCTGTTGACCGAACTGATCTTTAAAAGTCTGGACACTTCAGGGTGACCTTCAGGTTGATTCTTATGTGTTGTGAACAGATCCAGCGGGGATCACTGAGCCTGCTCTCCGACAGGTTTGTGATTGGTCGGGAAGCAGCTTGTAGAGTTTGGCTGAGCTTTACATTTCTGAGGACAATATATAGAACTTACATCCAAATACAGTTTCAGCATCATTTCTAAGAGTTAGGAAGAAACGTATGTAGTGAAATTATATCCAACAATTTAAATGTGGAACAAAACAGCGTACTGAGTTTAAAATCAGGTCGAGGTTGAATGAGGAGAGAGATGTTTCACTGAGTCACAGGTCTGAGAGTTACATGTTGTAGTTGTTACATAAGATTCGGCTAAACAGAAAAAAAACACATTCACCGACAGAGAAATGATGCAACACAATCAGATGCATCTTCTTATGAACTTCATGTTTTTTCAGCTTGTTTCGATGCGTCATGGTTTGACACTGCTAGAAGAATTCACTCACGCCACTCGAACTGTGTTAAACTGTATGAATTCACGAGTGTGTGGCATCTGAAGGACAAATGAAACACAGAGACTTGTTCGTCTGAGGGCTGGTGTGGAGAAATGGTGTTGAGTCGACCTGGAATCAGCTGGATGCTCCTGCTTCACACCCTGATAGACCCGTCTTCCTTATTGTGTTTCCTTATTTACGCTACTTCCTGTTCTTTACTGGACCTGAGTCAGTCTGGTTCTACCTTTACAAAAAATACAAAATCAATCTGAAGACCAATCAGGAATGAGGACGTTAATCCTCCAACAACCAGAGCAGCTGTTCAGGTTGTTGTAACTCGACTTACAGAAATTAAAAACTGTTAAACTGACGTACTTTTTCAATCATACATCGTAGATAAACTGAGACATTTACCTGAAATCTGACCAGTTGAAAATCTTAGTTTGTCTTTGAGCAACCAGCAGGTTCTGTTCTTCTTCATCCTCATTTTCTGGAGCTACCTCAGTATTGTTCTGCCACCACTGCAACACACACATCTTTGGCCAGTTTGCATGACTTCATGCTGTGTTTGACTTTTTGCGCTGCAGATGTGAACATCTTGTTCTCCTGTAAACGTTCTGTTGCACAAGTAGCATGTTATGTCCTGAGACTACGCCTGGGTCTGTGTCTATAGATGATGTCAGTATTCATGTGATTAGTATTTTCACAGTTGTAGCTGTGGGAGAAGCTTGATGTCCTGTTGCTGCAGCCTGTGAGTTATACACTAAACTGTCACATCTGGATCCCACAAACACAGAGTCTCTATAATCTGACGAAAGTAAACTTGTTAAAGAAATATGTAAAGGGTGGGAAAAGTTTGTGTTAACTGATAAAAAGAAACCTAGTCCTGATTTACAGATGCATCGCCATTGTTGAGAGACACAAAATACTGTAGAAATTTAATTAGTGTCAATAAAAGCTACAAATTCTAAAACATGTTTAAAAGACCCACATTCACATCAACACAATCATAATCAAAGCTAAATCTTTACGAGATACAAAGAGGCCAATAAGTCGTATTGTAGAAGCTAAACGTTCAAAAATAAAACTGTATTATTGTGATTGAAACATGAGGTTTGAGGATTGAATGATCTGCGAGGATTCTGGTCAGTCCAGTCAGCACAGTTGGTATTTACCACCCAACTCTAGAGGCAAACATTGACTGCTGGACGGTAAACTTCTGCTAGAGAGAGGAGGTAGGGGGAATGCTTGGTGAATCCTCTGTAGACCATCTCATCTGGGGAAGGTCAGGGTCAAGCACAGTTGACATACAGTTTACCATTTCATCAGTTGTTTCCAGCTTCCATACCATTATTTTTCACAAAAGGCAGGGAGTGGTAAGTCCTCTGGCATGCTCATCCTGCTAGCCTTCGGGAATCACTTACCCTGAATCATTTCTGAGACCCTGAAAAGGGAAAAAAATACTTTTTGTGACCAATCATCATTTTGAGACCCTGATTCATCCTAGGAATTGTTGGATATACCTGCTGCTATGGTTGTGGAAGGAGTAAATGCGCTCATGATGGAAATACTATCCACAATCATTGGGTCATCTCTAGCGCTGCCTGAGAACCTGCTGAATGAAACCATTTCCCAAGCTGAGGGTTGAACCAGGCGTCCAAAAATAAAAACTAAGTAGGAACAAAAATGGTAATTTATCTATGCAACACGACCAAAGTTGGCTCAAGCTGAAGTGGTGTTGTTGTGTAGGTGTTAAGATTTGATGACTGTTGACAAGGACGTGTGTTGTTATTAATACTGCTGTATGTACACCACTACTGTACCATGTATTGTTTTCTTTTTTTATTTTCTAGACAACTCCTGAGATGACGATTAGCAGTGACGCTGGGGTTTGGGTTGGTGTTGAGACGGGTGTGTGTGTGTGTGTGTGTGTAGGACAAAATAGGGTTTGAAATCTTTAAAATATAATTGTGTGCCTTGCTCTACTGTTACTACTTCTACCTTTTTTTTGTTAATTAAAACCACTGCTTTCTCAGTTAGGTGATGAAAACATGCAACAAAAAAAGAAAAAGAAACAAACAAAAACAGTTTCATGCAAGGTTCATGTTGAGCTTGTGTATATATGAAAAGGTGTAAAACCTTGGTGTAAAATGCAAAGGGAGGAATGCTTGGTGTTTGTGTTTATTTATGTATGTGACCTGTGATGTGAAATATCTTTATTATTAGTATTGGCCATAAAGAGCTTGACTGCATGGTTCCTGCTAACTACAATGTAAAACCAACTGTTGACAAATAAACTTAATTTATTGGAAAAACAAAATTTGGACAAGTGTGATTTGTGCTTCTGTTGTTTTGATTTAATTTTCTTCAGTAAATGCAAAGTTCAGAATGATTATATAACCATTATGTACAATTCAAAAAAAATGTTTATGGATTATATCCGCTCAATATGTAACAAAGAAAAAATACACTAAAATCTACAGAAAACAATGACTTCAAATACAAATGAAGAATAAAATACAAATGCTTGTAAATCAACATGTACAATGATGGTGTGAAATGGACGTGATGAGTATGGTAAGGTATAAAACGTCATAATATAGGAAGGCATGAAAAGTCATGAAAATGTGTATGATGAGGCATAAAAAGTCAACAAAACATCATACTTTAGTGAGGCATCAAAAGTCATAAGAACGTCATTGTATAATAAGGCATAAAAAGTCATTTAAATGTACAATAAACATTGTGATGAGGTATATAAACGTCATAATATAGTAAGGCATAAAAAGTCATAGTGTAATAAGGCATAAAAAGTCAAAAAATTGACGTTCATTGGAAAAAGAAGTTATAGTAAGGCATGAAAAATCATAAATACGTCATAGTATATTAAGGATTAAAAATGTCAAAAAAAGTCATAGTATAGTAATGCATAAAAAGTCATAAAAACGACATAGTATAGTAAGGCATAAAAATGTCATAAAAATGACAGTATAATAAGGCATAAAAAGTTATAAAAACGTCATAGTATAGTAAGGCATAAAAATGTCATAAAAACATCATAGTATAGTAATGCATAAAAAGTCATAAAAACGACATAGTATAGTAAGGCATAAAAAGTCATAAAAACATCATAGTATAGTAATGCATAAAAAGTCATAACGACATAGTATAGTAAGGCATAAAAATGTCATAAAAATGACAGTATAATAAGGCATAAAAAGTTATAAAAACGTCATAGTATAGTAAGGCATAAAAAGTCATAAAAACATCATAGTATAGTAAGTCATAACAAACGTCATAAAACAACATAGGATAGTAAGGCATAAAATGTCATAAAAACTTCATAGTATACTTAGTCATGAAAAGTCATAAAATCGACATAGTATAGTAAGGCATAAAATGTCATAATAACGTCATAATAAACTAAGGCATAAAAAGTCATAAAACCGTCATAGTATAGTAGGTTATAAAAACTCATAAATACGTCATACTATAGTAAGGCATAAAAACTCATAAATATGTCATACTATAGTAAGGCATAAAAACTCATAAATATGTCATAGTATACTAAAGCATATAAAGTCATAATAACATCATAATAAACTAAGATAAGACATAAAAAGTCATAAAAACGACATAGAATAATAAGGCGTTAAAAGTTGTAAAAACGTCATAGAATATTAAGGTATAAAAACTCATAAAAACTTCATAATATAGTAAGGATTAAAAATGTCAAAAAACGTCAAAGTATTTTAAGGCCTAAAAATGTCAAAAAAAGTCATAGTATAGTAAGGCATAAAAAGTCATAAAAACATAGTATAATAAGGCGTTAAAAGTCATGAAAACGACATAGTATAGTAAGGCATAAAAATGTCATAAAAATGACATACTATAGTAAGGCATAAAATGTCATAAAAACGACATAGTATAGTAAGGCATAAAAAGTTATAAAAACGTCATAGTATAGTAAGTCATAAAAACATCATAAAAACGTCATAGTATAGTAAGGCATAAAAAGTCATAAAAACATCATAGTATAGTAAGGCATAAAAAGTCATAAAAACGACATAGTATAGTAAGGCATAAAAAGTTATAATAACGTCATAGTATAGTAAGGCGTAAAAATTTTAAAAAACGTCACAGTATAGTAAGGCGTAAAAAGTCATAAAAACATCAGTATAGTAAGGCATAAAAAGTCATAAATGTCATAGTATAGTAAGGCATAAAAAGTCATAAAAACATCATAGTATATTAAGGCGTAAAAATAAAAAAAAAACGTCATAGTATAGTAAGGCATAAAAAGTCATAAAAACTTCATAGTATACTTAGTCATGAAAAGTCATAAAACCGACATAGTATAGTAAGGCATAAAATGTCATAATAACGTCATAATAAACTAAGGCATAAAAAGTCATAAAACCGTCATAGTATAGTAGGTTATAAAAACTCATAAATACGTCATACTATAGTAAGGCATAAAAACTCATAAATATGTCATAATATAGTAAGGCATGAAAACTCATAAATATGTCATAGTATACTAAAGCATATAAAGTCATAATAAAATCATAATAAACTAAGACATAAAAAGTCATAAAAACGTCATAGTATAGTAAGTCAGAAAAAGTCGTTAAAAACGTCATAGTATAGTAAGGCAGAAAAAGTCGTAAAAACATCATAGTATAGTAAGTCATAACAAACATCATAAAACCAACATAGGATAGTAAGGCATAAAACGTCATAAAACCAACATATTATAGTAAGGCATAAAATGTCATAAAAACGACATAGTTTAGTAAGACATAAAAACTCATACACACAACATGTTATATTAAGGCATAAAAACGGCATAAAAACGACATAGTATAATTAAGGCGTTAAAAGTCAGAAAAAAGACATAGTATAGTAAGGCATAAAAAGTCATAAAAACGTCATAGTATAGTAAGGCATAAAAAGTCATAAAAACGTCATAGTATAGTAAGGCATAAAAAGTCATAAAAACGTCATAGTATAGTAAGGCATAAAAAGTCATAAAAACGTCATAGTATAGTAAGGCATAAAAAGTCATAAAAACGTCATAGTATAGTAAGGCATAAAAAGTCATAAAAACGTCATAGTATAGTAAGGCATAAAAAGTCATAAAAACGTCATAGTATAGTAAGGCATAAAAAGTCATAAAAACGTCATAGTATAGTAAGGCATAAAAAGTCATAAAAACGTCATAGTATAGTAAGGCATAAAAAGTCATAAAAACGTCATAGTATAGTAAGGCATAAAAAGTCATAAAAACGTCATAGTATAGTAAGGCATAAAAAGTCATAAAAACGTCATAGTATAGTAAGGCATAAAAAGTCATAAAAACGTCATAGTATAGTAAGGCATAAAAAGTCATAAAAACGTCATAGTATAGTAAGGCATAAAAAGTCATAAAAACGTCATAGTATAGTAAGGCATAAAAAGTCATAAAAACGTCATAGTATAGTAAGGCATAAAAAGTCATAAAAACGACATAGTATAATGAGGCATAAAAACTCATAAAAACTTCATAATATAGTAAGGATTAAAAATGTCAAAAAACGTCAAAGTATATTAAGGTGTAAAAATGTCCAAAAAAAGTCATAGTACAGTAAAACATAAAAAGTCATAAAAAAATCATAGTATAATAAGGCGTTAAAAGTCAGAAAAAAGACATAGTATAGTAAGACATAAAAAGTCATAAAAACGACATAGAATAATAAGGCGTTAAAAGTTGTAAAAACGTCATAGAATATTAAGGTATAAAAACTCATAAAAACTTCATAATATAGTAAGGATTAAAAATGTCAAAAAACGTCAAAGTATTTTAAGGCCTAAAAATGTCAAAAAAAAGTCATAGTATAGTACGGCATAAAAAGTCATAAAAACATAGTATAATAAGGCGTTAAAAGTCATGAAAACGACATAGTATAGTAAGGCATAAAAATGTCATAAAAATGACATAGTATAGTAAGTCATAAAAACATCATAAAAACGTCATAGTATAGTAAGGCATAAAAAGTCATAAAAACGACATAGTATAGTAAGGCATGAAAAGTTATAATAACGTCATAGTATAGTAAGTCAAAAAAAAAAACATAAAAACGTCATAGTATAGTAAGGCAAAAAAATGTAAAAAAAAAGTCATAGTATAGTAAGACATAAAAAGTCATAAAAACGACATAGTATGGTAAGTCATAAAAACGTCATAAAATCCAACATAGTATAGTAACTCAAAAAAACATCACAAAGACGTCATAATATAGTAAGACATAAAAAGTCATAAAAACGTCATAGTATACTTAGTCATAAAAAGTTATAAAAACGTCATAGTAAAGTAAGGATTAAAAATGTCAAAAAACATCATAGTACATTAAGGTGTTAAAATGTCAAAAAAAAGTCATAGTAGAATAAGGCATAAAAAGTCATAAAAACGACATAGTATAGTAAGGCATAAAAACTGATGAATACGTCATAGTATACTAAGGCAAAAAAAGTCATAAAAACCTCATGGTATACTGAGGCATAAAAAGTCATAACAATGTCATAGTATAGTAAAGCATATAAAGTCATAATAACGTCATAATAAACTAAGGCATAAAAAGGCCAAAAAAAGCATACTGCAGTAAGGCATAAAAGATCATAAAAACATCATAGTATAGTAATTCACAAAAATGTCATAGAATATTAAGGCATAAAAACTCATAAAAACGACATAGTATAGTAAGGCATAAAAACTCATAAAAACGACATAGTATAGTAAGTCATAAAAAGTCATAAAAACGTCATAGTATAGTAAGGCATAAAAACTCATGATAATGTAACAGTATGGAAAGGCATAAAAAGTCATAAAAACATCATTGCATACTTAGTCATGAGAAGTCATAAAACCGACATAGTATAGTAAGGCATAAAAAGTCATAAATACGACATAGTATAATAAGGCGTTAAAAGTCAGAAAAACGACATAGTATAGTAAGGCATGAAAAGTTATAATAACGTCATAGTATAGTAAGTCAAAAAAAAAACATAAAAACGACATAATATATAAGTCATAAAAAGTCATAAAAACGACATAGTATATAAGTCATAAAAATGACATAAAAACAACATAGTATATAAGTCATAAAAATGTCATAAAAACGTGATAGTATAGGAAGGCATAAAAAGTCATAAAAACGACATAGTATAGTAAGGATTAAAAATGTCAAAAAAACGTCATAGTATATTAAGGCGTAAAAATTTTAAAAAACGTCACAGTATAGTAAGGCATAAAAAGTCATAAAAACGACATAAAATCCGACATAGTATAGTAACTCAAAAAACATCACAAAGACGTCATAATATAGTAAGGCATAAAAAGTCATAAAAACGACATAGTATAGTAAGGCATAAAAACTGATAAATACGTCATAGTATACTAAGGCAAAAAAAGTCCTAAAAACCTCATGGTATACTGAGGCATAAAAAGTCATAACAACGTCATAGTATAATAAAGCATATAAAGTCATAATAACGTCATAATAAACTAAGGCATAAAAAGGCCAAAACACAGCGTACTGCAGTAAGGCATAAAAGATCATAAAAACGTCATAGTATAGTAATTCACAAAAACGTCATAGAATATTAAGGCATAAAAAGTCATAAAAACTTCATAGTATAGTAAGGCATAAAAACTCATAAATACGTTATAGTATAGGAAGGCATAAAAAGTCATAAAAACGACATAGTATAATAAGTAATAAAAATGTCATAAAAACGTCATAGTATAGTAAGGCATAAAAACGTCATAAAAACTTCATAGTAGAGTAAGTCATAAAAACTCATAAATACGTTATAGTATAATAAGGCATGAAAATGTCATAAAAACGACATAGTATAGTAAGGCATAAAAAGTCATAAAAACAACATAGTATGGTAAGTCATAAAAAGTCATAAAAACGTCTAACATAGTAAGGCATAAAAACTCATAAATATGTCATAGTATAGTGAGGCATATAATGTCATAATAATGTCATGATACACTAAGGCATAAAAACATAAAAAAACTTCCTACTATAGTAAGGCATAAAATATCACAATAACGTCATAGTATAGTAAGGCATAAAAAGTCATAAAAACGTCATAGAATAATAAGGCATTAAAATTCATAAAAACGTCATAGTATAGTAAGTCATAAAAACGTCATAATAACGTCATAGTATAGTAAGGCATAAAAAGTCATAAAAACGTCATAGAATAATAAGGCATTAAAATTCATAAAAACGTCATAGTATAGTAAGTCATAAAAACGTCATAATAACGACATAGTAAAGTAAGGCATAAAAAGTTAAATAAACGTCATAGTATAGTAAGGATTAAAAATGTCAAAAAACGTCATAGTATATTAAGGTGTAAAAATGTCAAAAAAAAGTCACAGTATAGTAAGTCATAAAAAGTCATAAAAACTACATAGTATGGTAAGTTATAAAAGCGTCATAAAAACGTCTAATATAGTAAGGCATAAAAACTCATAAATATATCACAGTATAGTAAGGCATAAAAAGTTATAAAAATTTCATAGTATAATAAAGCGTTAAAAGTCATAAAAACAACATAGTATAGTAAGGCATAAAAACGTCATAAAAACGACATAGTTAAGGCATAAAAACTCATAAAAAAGACATAGTATAGTAAGTCAAAAAAACATCATAAAAACGTCATAAAAACGACAGTATAATAAGGCATGAAAAGTCATAAAAATGTCATAGTATAGTAAGACATGAAAGGTTATGAAAACTACTTAGTATAAGGCATAAAATGTCATAAATACATCATAGTATACTAAGGTACAAAAAGTAAAAAAAAACATCATAGTATAGTAAGATATAAAAACATCATAGTCTAATATGGCAAAAAATATCATTAAAATATCATAGTATAGTAAGGTATAAAAAAGTTATGTATATTAATGTGTCACGTTCTGGTGAAAATGTTTTTGGACCCAAGTGCAGATTCAGACACAAAAATGATGTGTGGTGTAGTAGTAAAAATGTTTTATTGGCAACTGTTCCATTAGTGAGGGAGAGAGGTTTGGGGGAATGTTGGGGGTCCCAGTTGTTTCAGGAAATCCGTGCTGGAGGATGGCTGGCGTGGAGAAGGTGAGTTGTCTGAGTGGGAGTAGCAGGTGAGCGGCGTAGCTGGAAATGGTGGTGCAGCCGTCAGGAGGTAGAGAGAGACATTGATGAGGATTTATCCAAGACAACGAGAAGTGATGTATAAACATAGTATAGTAAGGCATAAAAAGTCATAAAAATGTCATAGTATAATGAGGCATAAAAAGTCATAAAAATGTCATAGTATACTAAGGCATAAAAAGGGCATAAAAACATCATAGTATAGTCAAGATTAAAAAGTGTTAGTATAATAAGGCATAAAAAGTCAAAAAAACATCATAGTATAGTAAGGCATAAGAATGTAAAAAACGTCATAGTATAGTAAGGCATAAAAACTCATAAAAAGGGCACAAAAACATCATAGTATAGTAAGGTATAAAAAGTCTTAAAAATTTCATAGTATAGTAAGATGTAAAAAGTCAAATAAACGTCATAATATATTAAGGTATAACAAGATTTTTTTATAATAAGGTGTGAAAAGTCATAAAATTGTTACAGTATAGTAAGGCATACAAATTCATTAAAATTTTATAGTATAGTAAGGTAAACGTAATAATATAATGAATCATAAAAAGTTGTAAATTTAAAGGTAAAAAGTATAGTGAGGCATAAAAGATCATAGTATAGTCAGGATTAAAAAGTGTTAGTATAATAAGGCATAAAAAGTAAAAAAAAACATCATAGTATATTAACGCATAAAACGTCATTAAATTTTCATGGTATAGTAAGGTATAAAAAAGTTATGTATATTAATGTGTCACGTTCTGGGGAAAATGCTGTTTGGACCCAAGTACAGATTCAGACACAAAAACGACCAGTGTTGTAGTAATAAAAGTTTTTTAATGAAAACTGTTCCATGAGTGAGGGAGAGAGTTTTGGGGGAATGTTGAGGGGGGCCGAGGAATCCAGGTTGTTGCAGGAAAACTGTGGAGGAGGATGGCTGGCGTGGAACAAGTGAGTTATCTTAGTGGAAGCAGCAGGTGACCGGCATGGCTGGAAATGGTGGTGCAGCATTCAGGTTCAGCAGGAGAAGGCAGCAGAACTGGAGCAGGCATGAACTGAGATGGATGTAGAGAAAGAGACACCGATGAGGAATCATCCAAGACAACGAGAAGTGATATATAAACATAGTATAGTAAGACATAAAAAGCCATAAAAAAAGCATAGAATAGTAGGTCATAAAAAGTCGTAAAAATGTCATACTATAGTAAGGTATAAAAACGTCATAGTATAATAAGGAATAAAAATTTCTAAAAACGTCATAGTATAGTAAGGCATAAAAAGTCATAAGAATGTCATAGTATAATAAGGTAGAAAAACGTATTAGTATAATAAGCCATGAAAAGTCATTAATATGTCATAGTATAATATGTTATAAAAACATTTGTATAATAAGGCATAAAAAGTAAAAAAAAAAAAAAAATCGTAATAGTATAGTAAGGTATAAAAAGTCATAAAAACGTCATAGTGTAGTAAGGCATAAAAAGTAAATTAATTGTAATTAAAATGTCAAAGTATGGTAAGGTATAAGAATGTCATAGTATAATGAGGAATAAAACGTCACTTAAACATTATAGTATAGTAACGCATAAAAAGTGGTAAAAATGTCATAGCATGATAAGGCATAAAAAAATGTGATAGTATACTAAGTCATTAAAAGTCATAAAGACGTCATAGTATAGTAAGGCATGAAAAAGCAATGGTATAGTGAAGCATAAAAACATCAGAAAATTTTATAGTATAGTAAGGCATAAAATGCTACAGTGACTCTGTATTGCAAAAGCAGTATTACCAGACGGGACAGGTCTATAGGTGTTTAGCATGCTAACTTCAATAGAAGAAACGAAGTGGAAGAAGAAGCAAAACAAGTTAACATTAGTGTTGCTTTCCATCTGTGGAGACAACTCTTGATGAGTAAAAGAATGAAGTTTGATGTTGAACTTGCAACATTTCGTTTAGACTGGTAAGAAAACGGTTAATGCTAAGGTTGGCTATGTAGCAATAGCAAATACTTACATATAGCACCTTCAAGAGAGTGTTGAATATGGATTATTTATAGCTGTACTGTTTTTCCCAAGTGTCCTCCTAGCGAGCCAATACTGAACACCAAGCACAACCCTAATATTATAAGTCATGAGGTAACTATGCAATGAACAATTTAAACTAACACCATGTGTAGTTACATGTTAACTAAATATTAGCTTATTTGAACAAATTACTAAAAATAACTTGCCACTCAGAGGTCTGGAAACAAAAAGATGGCTAAAGGTAATCTTCTCTGCTTTCACTCAGCTGTAGATAAGGGACTGCCTGTCTGTTGCTCTTCTTCTACACTATATAGGAAGTACAATTACTACATTACATGTAATACCAGAAATAGCCACTAGGAAATTCAACTTTCCATAAAAAACAGTTCCAACAGCTTTACTGTGGCTAGGCTAGTGGGTTTCTACAGTGGTTTTAGTTGTGTCCATTAAGCCCAGTTTAACCCACAGGAGTTGGGTCATCTGACTTGTTTTGCTGCCAAACGGGAAAAAAATGAATTTATAACAAGTGGAAAGTGTCACCTTAGGTAAAGGTATGAAAATGAAAATGTATGCGTCTCCAAAATAAAATGAAGGAATGTTTATTAGCTAACATAAATAGAAGTTAAAGGTGTATCACCTTCCTTTGCCTCAGCTCTGTGATCATCTTTCATATATGGTCAGCCATTTTCCTCAGGATCCAACATCTTGTGCACAGGGTGCTTTGTTTACAGAGGAGCCTGTTTAGTTATGTGCACACAACAGGTTTGTCATGGCCATTACAATTGCCCTGTTAAAATAAGGGTCTTAAAGTATGTAAAATATCAGTCAACTCATTAGTAACTTGTCACATGATATTATGACCTGCATTTAGCGGACAGGTGTTATTTTAAAGTTGCGGATGCGATCCCCCAACTGTGGTTAAAAACACTGAAATCAAAGCTGGAGTTCTGAAATTTTCTTATCACAACAGCGATGTGTCGAGCCCCCAATCATCAGAAATGCATCATTAACATTTTTTTGATCTTCCACAGATTTATTTTTTGCCCTTAATCAGACCTCTGTTTTCCTGCGGCGGCGCTGAGCTCAAGTCGCCTGTCTTCACTCTGCACACAGATGCAAAGTTTTAACTCCTGAGGAGATGAAGTACAATTGAAAGCTGTAGAAGGTGATTGGATATGATGATAAACACACACTTTGGGGATATTACCAAATGTTAAATAATGTTTACCTCATCAGAAGAAGGTCAGTTTGTGAAACAGGAAAAAGCTGCTGATGACACAGAGAAGATAGATGGATGATGATGAGGAGGAGCCATGAAGTGGTGTTTACCTGCGCTGAATGCAAAGGCCTGTGTGCATCACTCTCTCTCTCTCACACACTGCAAAGCAATTTGTCCCTGATTGCAGAGACTCTCCTTGATCACATCCTTTACAGCTGAACTTGGTCCAACACTGTTGGTTTGGTGATAAAAAGTCTCTTGTCACATGAGACATGAAAATGTTTTACCTTGCAGATTGTGGAAAAGATTGTTACTAGGTGTAGTGGACACACCTGGTCTGGCATCCGTCACAAGCCATTGAAGAAGTTCACTTTAAGGTCATGCAGAGTTATTGACACTTTCTTACTCTTCCCACCATCAAACTATCAAATTGATGGAAACAGAGACAAGGGACGGAAAGACCAAGTAGACAATAGAGAAACAGAAAGACTGACAAAGACAAAGGGGAAGAAAGAGACTAAATACACAAGGGAGGATAGGGTAATAAACACAGGTGGAACACATGAGGGCGGGGCAGACAATTAACCAGGAGGGAAACACAAGACAAAGACAGAAAGTAAACTAGCATGAGACACACAAGGGAAGAGGTTACAAAATAAAACAGGAAATAAATTAAATCCAAAACAATCAAACATGAAGTGTCCAAACATATACCAAAGTCCAAACACAAAAGAGTCCAACAAAGTCCAAAACTGTTCAAACAAAAAGTGTCTTCTAGGGCAAACTATGACAATGGGTCATGATCCTTTGATGAAATACAGAGCAACATTTCTCTTTCCGGTTGAACAAAGTTTGTTCTTGACTTTGGACATTGTAGTTTGAAAAAAACAATTCGAAGATCCTGAGAGTTCAACCTTACCAAATGGTCTTCCTCAGCAGATGAAGCTATGCTCAGTTGTCAAACAGACTCATCTGTTCAGTTCGACGGTCAATACATCATTAAAATATCCAATGTTTTTAAATATGAAATAAAAAAAGGGGGCAGTCATGTATTTCGACCATGGTAACTCTTGTATTGTTATAAACCATTATGAAGGCCAACTGATAAAATGACAACTCCCTACCTTTGAAGCAGTCATGAAGCTTGTTTGAAGTATGTTTGTTTTGTTAGTTTACTGCCCGGTTATGAACTCTTAACCAATGAGTGAGCCAGCAAACCTTTTCTATGCCTCGAGACAACAACAAAAAAGAAAAATCTGATTGGATAACTCTATTTTGATGGTTTTAGCTTCACTTCTGAAGCTGCTATAGCTAGCAGCCAGCCCCCTCTGTTGGCCAAAACAAGTGCAACACTAGATGTCACCAAAAATGGGAACTGTCTACAGAAAATGTGGACGTCTGGTCACCCTAGTTCAGTAACTGTTTCATCCACAGTTCACCCTTGACTTCAGTTTAACAATCCAATCTCAACTAAAGCTCCATTTACTGGCTTCTTCCAGAACTTTCAACCATATCACATGATCAACATGAATGGATGTTTTCTCAGGCAACGCTGAAAAGAAGTGCCGGAGGTGCTATGGAGGAAATTTTAACGCCCACTGAGGCTGAATGTCAACAGATCCATCACCGTGACAACTGTCTGATGTAGACCATGTGATATTGTCAATGGGGCCGGAAAAAAGCTGATAAGTGGACCTTGAGTCAGATTGTTTTGTCAAACTAAACAGAGGTTTTTTGTGTTTTCTACGTACAGTAAATTACAGGCAGAAGAGTTAAATCTGATGAAGGTCATTTGATCTATGTTAATTTAGTGTAGTGGACATTTTTCATTGAGCTCAGACTGGCAGCCTCCCAGTGTACCACCGACTGTACTGGGGCAGTTAATGTGTAGCTGGCTCAACAGTCCTCAGGAAGTGTTTGTGTGACTGGCCAGTGAGAATGTGTTTTCCTCTGTACTGTGTATTTAACTCTGTCATAATGCTGCATTGTGACACTTCCTTCTGTCTTTCAGGGAGCGTCAGAGGAGAGCTGTCAGAGGATTAAAAAAATAGCAGTTAGCTGCAACAAAACACACTTCACATTAAAGCAAATTGCTTCTTGCGATTGTTGATAGTTTCTCATTGTTGCGTCCCTCTCGGTTGGAGCTGTGATGTTGATTGTGGCTGAAGGGGCCTTCAGATGACTGATAAGCGTTGATGAATGAAAATGGAAATGCTTTTCAGCGTTTTGCCTTCAAAGGGAAATCAAATAGGGAGGACGGAGAGGGGCGAGCAGGGGAGGGGAGAATATTTGCCTTTTTGCAATTAACAAGATATGTTCTTTTTTGTGGTCAGAAAAATGGAAATGGCTTTTAAGGTCGTAAAGGTCGAGCGCATCGAAGCATGGTGGCTCCGCAATTACTCTTCAGGCAGAGGCCTGATTGGGGAGGGGGGGTTGGGGGAGGGGGGTCCGGCCGCGCACCGACGGTCAAATTAACAAGACGGCCGGCTCCCTGTTGAAAAGATCACATGTGATTACCGTACATCAAACAGACAGAGCGCTCAAATTATCTCCTCTCTCACTGTGAAGTCAGAGGAAAAGGGATAAAACGCAGACGGACTGATTAGTTAAAGGCTTTAAATGTCAAAACTTTCACTGTCCACAGCTTGAATGAATCTGCTTCTCCTCTGCTCAGCGGATGGGGGGGGGGTTGTCCTCATCACCCACCAAACAAATGGCTGCCCTCATGACATAAGTAAGGACACACTTGGTCTCCTCTGTGAATCTTATACCTCCAGTGATTCTTTTAATTATTCTTGTGTTTTAATTAATAGTGTGCTCAAATATGATTTCAGCTCCACACATTCAGACTGGGAGCTGACCAGTGAAACCAGTACAACCCAGGTCTGTCACTCTGGGCTCCTGGTTTTTTGCTCATGATCATGTTGAAGACAAACTGGAGGTCACCACTGATTCATTTTCCAGTCGTGTGAGAACTCAGATCAGCAGCCTTGGTCTCAGCTCATTTGTTGTGTCTTTTATATTTTATAAACCTTTTTACAAAGAACGAGTGACTCCGTTTTTTCTCCTTTTAAAAGTTGCTGTAGGTTTCTTCTTCCTCCTGTGGCAAAATATAGATAGAGAATCTGAAGACAGACATAAATGTATGTATGTGATAATAATATATCTCCTCATAAATGACATTTCTGTAACCTATTTATAAACTGCCATCATTGACGTGNTATATATATATATATATATATATAAAACACAAACAGAATCTGTCTTTTTTCCAGATCCTCCATTTCACAGCAGCAGGGAGACTCAGTCCTTCATCTTATTTCCTTAAACACTAAACACACAAATGAGGAGCATGTTCACATCCTGACACTGTGTTATATTGTGTAAAGTAAGCTAAGAGTTACAAATGTAATTTTAATCATATATACTGTTTATAATATTGATGGAACCCATATGCAAATGTAATATATCTACATATATTGAATTTCCACATGAAATATATGTACATATAATGTCACNGGGATAAAACGCAGACGGACTGATTAGTTAAAGGCTTTAAATGTCAAAACTTTCACTGTCCACAGCTTGAATGAATCTGCTTCTCCTCTGCTCAGCGGATGGGGGGGGGGTTGTCCTCATCACCCACCAAACAAATGGCTGCCCTCATGACATAAGTAAGGACACACTTGGTCTCCTCTGTGAATCTTATACCTCCAGTGATTCTTTTAATTATTCTTGTGTTTTAATTAATAGTGTGCTCAAATATGATTTCAGCTCCACACATTCAGACTGGGAGCTGACCAGTGAAACCAGTACAACCCAGGTCTGTCACTCTGGGCTCCTGGTTTTTTGCTCATGATCATGTTGAAGACAAACTGGAGGTCACCACTGATTCATTTTCCAGTCGTGTGAGAACTCAGATCAGCAGCCTTGGTCTCAGCTCATTTGTTGTGTCTTTTATATTTTATAAACCTTTTTACAAAGAACGAGTGACTCCGTTTTTTCTCCTTTTAAAAGTTGCTGTAGGTTTCTTCTTCCTCCTGTGGCAAAATATAGATAGATAGAGACGACATCTCCAGAGGAAATGAAAACAACCAAAATTATTTCAGTATATAACACACACACACACACACATTATATANATATTGAATTTCCACATGAAATATATGTACATATAATGTCACATATTGACATATATATCTAGCCCATACAAATATGTATGTTTATGTATGTATGCTTATATATAATGCTTATACATAAATATACTGTATATCCATCCCAAATCCAAAAGTCAGACACCACTTTCCCAGAATCTGAAGACAGACATAAATGTATGTATGTGATAATAATATATCTCCTCATAAATGACATTTCTGTAACCTATTTATAAACTGCCATCATTGACGTGTGAAAATAAAATGAATTTATCAAAAAAAGTGAATGGAAAAAGTTTGTGGTCGCTCTGTGAGGTTTGTTGAAAGGCATTCTGGGAAATGAAGGAAAGTCGCCTACTGAGGTTTCCGTTGTCGAGGGAACTAATACAGGAAGACCCAATCGGTGTGCTAAAGATCCGGTTTACTGAGACTGAGGTTTGGTTCAGGCTCCAGAATCAAGTGAAGTGTAAGTTTGGGGAAAGATTGTGGTTTTAGTTGAACATTGAAGGACAAAACACTATAACTATAAAAACATTAATAAACAAAACCAAAATTCTTTCAACTTCATGTGTTTTTCTGAAGGAAAATGTCACAACTTGAAGTGTCCCTGTGCAACACAGGCGCAAAATTAGTTCCTACATCCTGCATAGAGCCAATACAAGTAAAAGAAAATATATCATATAATCATATATCATAAAAGAAATCACATAAATAATGTGTGCAAACAAAACATATCAAATGAAAACATAAATATATTTTTATGGCAGTTAAAGTTTGTTTTTTATTCACTTATTGTCCTTTATATGTGCCCTGTTTTTTATGTTTTTATATGTCCTAAATGTAAATATCCAGCTGCTGCTCTACTGGGGACAAATAAAGTGATTCTGACTTTTCTATATCTATGGATATTGTATATCTAAAAACAAATACTTAGCTCAATACTTAAAAAAAAAAAAAAAGTATTTGCTGTTGCAATTTTAAGTAAACAGGTATGGAAAACATGTAGTGATCATGAGATTAAGATTATATATTAAAATAATTAAAAAAGGCCAAAAGTGAAAAACTGAACGTGCTGCATGTCTCCAGTCCGGTCGCGTTGTGTTCAGACAGGTGAGTGAAACTCTGTGCACCTGCAGCACTCACAGATGTGACACTTCCCTGTGGGACGCAATCACTGAAACACTGAATGAAAGTTCAATTTAAAAGTATTTGTATTATTAGAAATGCTTCCAGGTGGAGACGTGTTTTAAACCATTTGCATCAGTGTTGAATGAAAATGAGACGGCGAGTGTGAACACATGCTCACACACACACACACACACACACACACACACACACACACACACACACCTTTTGGAGTCGCTTCCTGTGCTGTAATGATCTTCTCAAAGCGCTGCAGAAAAGCCTCCACCATCCGTCCTTCATTTTCCCTCTCCTCTTCTCCCTGATGAGCAGAGCCATCCCCTCATCATCAGCTGCACCATAATGTACTTTAGTCTGGGGGACCAGGGAAGGAAATGGAAGGATAGATTGAAAACAGATTTGCTTATAAACTGATCCTACATTAGGAGATGTATATTATACGCTGAAGTCATCAAGGGTTTGTTTCCTACAGTCAGAGCGATCCATCGACAGGTGGACGTGCTGCAGATGAACAAAGGTTTCCCTCTCCAGGTTGGAGGGAGGTTCTGGGGTTCTCATCCACATGGGACAGAGTTCGACTTTTGTAACCTCCATGACCTCAGAACCAGGACAAACTGAAGATCTGACCCTGGATTAGGGCCATAGAAACCTTTAAGGACACTTAGGTCCTGTCTTGGTGTTTTCTTCTGGGATTTCTGCCACGTAAAGTCAACATTTTAAAACCTGAAAATGATTAAATATACTTACTTTAAAGTCATTTAACTTAAAACGACATGTTGGGAAGTACAATTTACAGACAGTATAAATACAGAATATGTAAAAATCTAAATCCATGAGTATGGCACAGCCCAGGATCGTCAGTTATTAGATCATACACTGGTGGTTTTACATGTTTTAGTTCATTAATTCCTAATTGGACACACTTTACACCACCGCTGACCATTTTCCAAATTACATCTCTTTTTAAATTGACTTCTCTCATCCAGGTCGCAATTGGTTTGAATTAAGTTCCAAGAAAATCGACTTTGAAAAGACTTCAAATCCAGATAATCAATCACAGCCAATAATAAGTGGGTCTTTTATCAATTAGGATAATTCCATTTTTGTTACAGACATGTAGTCAGATTTATTTTAGTGCAGCATCACATGGCAGTGACATTGTAAGAGGAGACTTTACATGGTGTTGCATTCAAAGACACATCAACAGTGAGACCACTAATGACAAAAACCACATCCAGAGAATCAGAAAGATGCAAAGAAAGGATGTTGTCTGCAGCTGACTGTGAAACCTCAGAAGCTGACCGATCAGGGCCCACAGTTTTCCCGCCAACTACCACACGCCCCGCCCACGTCTTCCATTCTTGCGCAGCCATAAACAAACGTTTGTGGCTCATGACGTCGGTTCTGCCGTGTCGGTTTGAGCCGGAGTCCGACCCTGAACAGGAAGACGAAGACGAAGACGAAGACAAAGACAAAGAAGACTTTGACACAACTTTATTTAGGACACATTACGCCAAAAAACTTAAATGGTCCATTTCAAAACTTCTAATAACTTACCAGTGAACAATTAAACCTCCCAATCAAAAATGAAAAGCAACAACAACACACTCCTACCTAGAAATTAAAAAAAAAACAAAAACTAAAAGCTAAAACTAAAAGCTGAGCTGCAGTGATCCATCGTCCCCAATAGAGCACAGGACCCGCCTGATCCCCCACACATCCCTGAAAACGTCCAGGTTGCAGGTCAGTCTGTAAAAAGAGGCTCAGTTCTGAGCCGAGCTGAGACCAGACCCCTCAGACACAGCACCGGCTCCGTCCAGCCCACACCTGACAACTGGTTCTTGCGACTTTTCCAAATTGCCATCTTAGCATTTGCTAACAAAAAGTTGACAAGAACCAGTGTCTCTCTCTCAGCCGCCAGCAGCCTTTAGACGAAGAGTCCGCATCCAACACCTCGGTCCATTTGGACTCCCTGAGTCCTGCCAGAGAGCCGAGGTTCAGGACCTTTACACAGCTGTAGAACAGCTGCTTCTTCCCACAGGAGATGAATTTTCCCACAGCTGGAGTCTTTAGGGAGAGAAGCAGGCAGCTGTTCTCTCTCCACTCTCCCACAGCAGGACTGATGATGAGGGAGGGGAACACGAACTCGTGGCCGTCACTCCACTGTTCAGCCAGCACCCGGTCCAGAACCAAAGCCCTCAGTGGAGCAGACGGAGACTGCCCCCCCTCGTCTACAAACCTCTTCAGCACTCGGGATGACCTGATGTTGGTCACCTCCGTCAGCGTGTCCAATGACATCCTCATTAGATGACGAGCTTGACGACCCCAGCCTCAACAAAACGAGTCCTCAAAGTGCCTGAGGAGGGCACGCCATTGGACAGGAAGCTGTTGTTGAACAGCGGCTCCTCAAACAGCCACATTCCAGGCCTGGGGTCAGGAGGTCGGGTGATGCGACCAGCAGAGACCGCAGCCGTACAGCAGTCTCTGAACCGCCTGCAGTCTGAAGGCTGCCGTCCTGGATCTAATGTCTATGAGGCCCTGCCCCCCCCCCTCTGCCACAGGGAGATACAGCAACGCCGCCCGTAGCCAATGGCGATCAGACCAGAAGAAGTCCACGAGGAACCGCTGCAGCGCCTCCATGAGGTCTGGTGGTGGAAACAACACCTGTAGTCTGTGCCACAGGGAAGAGGCAACCAGGTTATTGATAATCAGAACTCTTCCCCTGTAGGACAGCTGGGGGAGCAGCCATTTCCAGCTTCCCCAGCACTCCCTCCCAATTCTGTCTTTCTATGTCCTCGTTGCCTAGAAAAACACCTAAAACCTTTGCTCCTCTTGTTCCCCAGCTTAAGGCCCCCATGGAAGAACAGGAGCCCCCCCCCCCCGGCAGAGAGAGACCCCTCAGCTGACCTCATCTGTGGAGGAGAGGCTGGATGGCCATGCTGTAGAGCTGGCCTGAGCATGGGGCAGCCCTGCATCGATCCCCTCCTGACCGGTACAGGACAAGAAGACCCCCCCCCCCCCACGCTTCAGCCAACAACACACCACCATGTACAGTAACCTCACCCAGGACAGGACGTGCTCCCCAACGCCAAAGGTCTGCAGTGTGGCAAACAGAAAAGAGTGGTCAACACGATCAAACGCCTTCTCCTGATCTATGGAAACTACACCCACATCAAGATTGTACAGATTACAAATGTCAAAAACATCCCTCATTAAAAACAAATCGTCCAGCATGGACGTGTCCGGGACGCAGTATGACTGTTCCGCCCCAATCAACAGGTCAATAAAAACCTTCAGTCTGTCAGATAAAAACTTGGAGAGGATTTTGTAATCTGCACACAGAAGAGCAACCGGTCTCCAGTTCTTTAAAAGCGTTAGATCTCCCTTCTCAGGCAGCAAGGAGATCACTGCGCGCCTGCAGGAAGCTGGAAGGGTCCCTTTAGTAAAAGACTCCTTAAAAACACCCAGCATGTCAGGCCCCAGCTCGCTCCAGAAGTGTTTAAAAAAATCCACGGGTAAGCCGTCCATGCCTGGAGCCTTTCCTCAGGCCATTTGGGACACGGCAGTGGTCAGTTCATGCAGGGAGATGTCTGAGCTCAGGGTGTGACGCTCCTCCGGACTCAGCTGTGGAAGATCCTGCAGCAGCTCAGCAGCAGCGTCCGCATCACAACTCAGCTCCGAACAGGTCAGTGTAGAAGGCCACTGCATGCCTCCTAATCTCCGCCCCGTCAGAAGTCAGCCTCCCATCAGGCAGGCGGAGACACACCATCCTTCCTCCGGGCCACCGACCTCTCCAGGCTAAAGAAGAATTTAGTCGGTGCATCCATGTTGCTGAGCTGAGAGAAACAAGCCCGGACCAGCGCTCCTTCAGCTCTCTCCTGGAGGAAGGTGCTCAGCTGCTGCTTTATAGAGAGAACAGGGAGCTCTGCTCACCAGACCCTCTCTCAGGCTCTGTGATCTCTGCCTCCAAACGCTGCACAGCTCTCCTGATCCAAGCAGTGGAGTACGATGAGTACTGCTGGCAGAAAACCCTGATTTGGCCCTTTCCTACCTCCCACCACTGACTCAGAGAAGGAAAGGAGTCTTTCCTAGACCTCCAGTGAGCCCAAAATAATTTAAAACTTCCACAAAATGTTTTATCAAGTAATAACTTGACATTAAAATGCCAAAAAGATTTAAAACTTTCAGTGGAAGATAAAACAAGCTCCATAAGGACTAAATGGTGATCTGTGAAAGCCACAGGGAGGATGTGACAGTCAGCAGCCCGAGCAGTAAAAACAGCTGACAGATAAAACCTGTCTCACCTGGCTGCACTGACCCTGCCACCTGCCACCTGCACCCAGGTGTACTGCCTGACTGAAGGCTGCTTCATCCTCCACACATCCACTAAATCCACCTCTGCCACCAGCTGAGACAGATGTGCAGCTGACTGAGGGTGAAGCTCCTGAGCTGTCCTATCTAGAGAGTCTGCAGCAGTTCCAGTCCCCCCCAGAACAACACACTCTCCCTGACCACACAGCCTTAACTGATCTTTTTAGGGTTGTGGTTTGGAGCATAAACATTAATGAAAGTAAGAATGAACCCAGTCTGCCTCATTCACTCTATCACTGTGTGTTTCCTGCAAAAAAACTACATCCAGTCTTTTTTGACTGACTACCTCTGACACTAACGCTCTTTTCTGTGCACTTCTACCCCCAGTAATGTTTAGAGATGCCACCCTCAAGACCTGCACAGGAGGAGGAGAGAGACAGGACAGTTCACAGCAGAGAGGAAACACCCAGTGTTGCCTGATCATGTTTCTGTCACTTAGAGACTTTTGCCTTTAGACATCTTTAAGTCTTTTCTTACTGTAGTTATATGTTTCTTTAACCGGTAGCGTTTTTTTCCATCCAATAAGTCCAGACCCACAATCTTTTGTAGAGTGTTCACCGTCTGGACGAACTTTCTGGCAACAGGAAAATAATCAGTTACATTGGCTGATTTACCAAAAGTATCTTCCAAGAAATGATTTATCTCCTCTAGAGAATACAGGTCAGTGTTCTGGGAGACACTGTCTGCCACAGAAACACTGTCCGAGTCACAGTCACACTCCATGTCTAAATCAGTGGTATCCAGACTAGCCTTTAACAGCTCAGCCTCTCTTTGGCTTACATCTTCCTCCTTCCCTGCTCTCACCTCAATCCCAGCCTCTCTCTGCCCTACAACAGCTATCACTGCTTCCTGTCCTGCTCTTACCTCAGCCGCCACTTCTCCCGCTAAACTTTCAGACATAGAGCCGCCGGCACCAGCATCCCCGTCCGCGGAGACCCCGACCCCGGCATCCCCGTCCGCGGAGAGGCCGACCCCGGCATCCCCGGCCGCGGAGACCCCGACCCCGGCATCCCCGGCCGCGGAGACCCCGACCCCGGCATCCCCGGCCCCCCCGCGGGGTGGGGGAGTCTAGGAACATAAACACTTGTCTCCACAGAGATTGAACGTGTTTGAGTTTGGTATCTTTACAGCCCAGACCCACCGAGCGGAATCCGCTCACAAACTTACCAGAACACCTGAGCTCTTTCTCTAACGCCTCGTTAGGGACAAACGGAGGGGCTCCGGACACGGTGATCCGGGTAGAGGGAACAGCCAGTGGGACACTTGCAGAAACTCTTCATTAAGTTCCAGGCCGCTCTCTATGAGCTGAGTTACAAAGCCCTGGTCTTTTAGAAATACTACCACCATGTTAGCATGACCCACCTGCTCTCCCACCGCCAACAGCACCTGCTCCGCCGGCTCAGAGGACGCCATCCCCGCCGAGAAAACACGGAAAACGCACCAAACAAACCACAGTAACAGTTCACAAACACTGCACAAGTATCACACAATACACACACAGTTGGAAAAAGAGAAAGAATATATATATATAGGAAACCTCTTCACTTCTCACCACCAAACACCCAACAGTGTTGAAGAAGAAGAAGAAGAAAGACAGACAGACAGACCCGGAAGTACGAAGCAAGTTATCACCTGGCTCACTTAACTCCGGGTTTACCTGTCCAGGTGTCTGTGCTACGAAGCAGCAGGTAACTTCAGGTTTAACTCCGGGTTTTCACTCCTACGTCGGTGGTTCACTTGTTACCGGGTGAATCACCGTGGTAACTCCAGCTGAACTCCTAACCTGCTCTACTGACCAATCAGATCCCTGGAAACACTGAGTCATCATTCCTACAGGATCCTGACAGGGACAAAAGAGTTTCTAATAACGTGATCAATAATAACGAGCAGTAGATGTTTATATAAATCAGTGGAATCGTTTTGCTGTTTGGCTCTTTCCATGTGTCTCCCTGGTTTAAAAACAGCTTCTAAAAATGCAGAAAGACGTTATCACTAGATAAATAAATATAAATATATAATCACTGTCAGAGCTTCATTTGACCTGAACACAGATTCTTTAATGGAGGATTCCTGCCAGTGATGAAGCTTTTACTCTCCTCTTCATCACTGAGCTCAGAACAACATGAGGAAACTCTGTGACACGTCTGGAGAGAAACCTGAACCTCTGATGTCTTTGATTAGAACAATGATCCACTTCCTGTTGAATATTTCCATGATTATAAATTTGATTTATAATTCTGACTCATCAGACATCAACTACTCCTCTTTTCTTCCTCTCCTCTTTTCTTCCTCTCCTCTTTTCTTCCTCTCCTCTCTGCAGCAGAAACTGTCTGACATTAACTGTTTTATCTTCATCACATGTTCATAACAGTTTGTTCATCATCAGACTAAAGAAGAAACTTAATGAGAATTCATGATCTTATTTACTATATATCTTTAGTCTGACTTTAACAGTAATTATATTTAGGAATATTTCTTTTTATTCCAGTCATGTGTTCATATAGTTTACATTTCACCTTGTTGAATATCCCTTTTGGACTCTTTCACATAAACACGCTCCTACCTGGACAGGTAAGCCAGAGTGGACTGCGCCTGCTTCGTAGTGCAGGTTATCAGGACGGTTAGTGTTCGGCTCCGTTAACCCAGATAACTAAAAGTTGAATGTTGAACTTGCTTCGTAGTCCAGGCCTCAGGTACGAGGATGTTCATGTGAGAGGCGGAGTTGTTAATTATAAACATTGTCAGAACCAGGAATAAACTATTAATATGAGAAGAAACGCTGATACCTACAGGTAAGTTCAGTTATAACCATGTCCAAAAAATGTCACTGCTGCTTTAAAAATCAGTCAAAAGTTTCAGAGTGACTGTGTGTGTGTGTGTGTGTGTGTGTGTGTGTGTGTGTGTGTGTGTGGATTTGCATGTGTTTATGAGTGAGTTTTTAATATGGATTTATAGAGTTTTAGCCAGATTGCATTTTCACATCAGTTGTCAAAATGCATTTAAAAAACAATTTGATACAAGATGGTGAGAGGCCAAGAGCCGCGCCGAGCGGCCGAATAAATAAAAGCTATGATGATGCCAGCATCAACCGGAGACCGTGATCAATGATTAACATACGTAAGCAAGTGTGTGTGTGTGTGTATGTGTGTGTGTGGGAAATGAAAAAAAGAAGATATAAAGTTGATGTCCATGATGTCTATTATCAATCATTTGCATATGGAGGTGTGTAGATGACTGTGTGTGTGGGTGCGTGTGTGTACAGGAAATGAGTGTGTGTATGAGTGGAAACGTGTGTGTGTGTGTCTTCAAAATGCTCCATCTGTAATTCCTCATAGCAGTTAATTCATCATCTGTGCCGAGGCGTCGCGGCGTCCGCAGGCGTTTAGGACTAATATTTCAGCTCTCATTACAGTGGCAGACCAGAGAGCCGAGGCTCCGGTTTGACCTTTGACCTCAGCCGGGGGAATCGCAGCCTGACCCCATCCATCAACACGGGGAGAGGGAAAATATTAAGAGGCTAACATTATTAGTTAGATTACAGGGCAGAGAGATTTAGCTGTCATTTTCAGCTGTCAGGGTGGGCGGCTGTCATTGGTTGTCTGTCCTGTTACCTGTCTGTCTGTCTGTCTGTCTCTGATTGGCTGGCTGGGCCACCTGACTGTCTCACTGCCTGATACTGACCTGTACTTTATGAAAGACAATGAAATGATGCTAAACTCACAGAGAAGACGACTAAAAATGTCTCTGTTTAACATTTCTGTAGTTTAAAGCTGCAGTATATAAAGCATCAAAAAAACTGAATCTGAGACGTCCGTATAATTTCCCTGAACACACAAACGCATCACGGAGCAGCTTCCTGCAGCTCCGTGATGCGTTTGTTCTTGCGGACTCTACTCTGTTTCCTGCTGTGGTCCGCTGCTTCAAGTTAGGAGGGAAATCTTCTGGATTTCTTCATGGCACCAAACGGCAACGATAAATAAAGGGGCCAAAAACTATTTGTTTGTTTTTTTCCATGATGAAAATAAAAGAAAAAACTCAAAAACTGTGATGAGATATATTATAATTTTCTACGATTAAATAATAATGTGGTGTTTCCTCAGATTCTTCAAAGACAAACCACCTTAAACCGCCATAAAGGCAGTACACAGAGCACTGCTGCTGCTGCCCCCAAACCCCCTTCACTGGGGCCCCGAAGTGTGCTGTAGCTAGCATCCACCGATAGTCTGCACGTGAGGCGTTTAGGTGACATCTGTGAATTGTAGCATCTACTGATTACCTGCATGTGAGGCGTTTAAGCGACATATGTAAATTGTAGCTTCTGCCAATAGTCTGCATGAGTGTGCGTGTGTGTGTGTGTGGGTGGGTGTCTTTGCTTGGGACTCCCCAGTCTAGGATTGCCACAGGTCACCATTGCTTCGCACGTTGTTGCTATAGTAACAACGCTGCACTGACAGTGAAAGTTTCTGGTTCTGTGAAAAGCAACAGACTTTTGGGCTTCATGTTGACATGACTGTGTTGATGTGATCTGATGTTGTGTCCGCTCCCTTTCAGATAAACCCACACAGCACTTTGGGGAACAAGCGGGTGAATCCAGCTGCTGAGTGATCAGCTGCTCTGCTGCCACGGTGACAGTGAGTGAGTGACAGTTGGGTCGACTGTGAACACTGCCAGAGAGAACTGTAACAGTCAGTATAAACATCTCATGACTACCTTTTCTGCTAACCTGTCAATAGACAACATCTGTAACCATGGCAACTGTCGACACTGAAGATGGTGACGGCTGAAGACTCAGAATCCTGATATAAAAAATTATAAATTTAATTAATAAGATTGAAATCTAGACACAAATTAGACTAAAATGGATTTATGTTTTGTTTTTAGTTGATTAGACAATTAACTGATCGTCACTTTTTGTTTTGGAGTGAAGCAGCTTAAACATGAGCAAAGTGGAGGTGTCAGTCTTTTGAAAGGTAAGAATAAAAGTTGGCGACACTTGTCATCTCCTGCCGACAGGCTTGTTGTTCATGAATCATCACTTGTTGGAAACACAGTGTGTTAGTTTGTGTCTGCAAACGGATCTTTAGGACAAAAAAAACATGATTTCCCTGTCATCGCCGTCTTTGACTGAAGACGGAAGAAGAAGAAAAAATCAAATGAGGCAACAGAGACGTGTGATCTTTAACGGGCTGATGGTCGGCTCAACAGAAAGGCACGTGTGTCTGCGCAGATGACAGGCTGCCTCCAAAATGGATTTAGAGAGGCATGATGGGAAATTATTGACTTTTCTTATGTTTTACAGCAAGTCAGAAAAACTGATGACGGCTGATGGTGCTGTGTGTGTGTGTGTGTGTGTGTGTGTGTGTGTGTGTGTGTGTGTGTGAAAGAGTTAGAGGTAGAATGTGAATGAGGAAACTGACTTTGAAAAAGTGTGTGTTGAGGCAGAATAAGAAAGATAACCTTTGTTTTGCTGTGACTGTATGAATGTGATGAATGTTGTTTGAGACGTTCAGGTGACACATGAACATCTGAGATCTGAGGATATTTTGAGAAGGAAAGAAAATCCTCATCCTGAGATTACAAAATAAAGTGTAAAATCTGAGAGAAAGTCTGAATGGTTGACTTTGATTCTTAGGTTTATTTTCAGAATTAACATTTCTCTCATGGTGCTGACTGAAACATTTTTTCTTAGCTCAAACTGCTGCTGATACAGAACCGTGGGTTTGTCAGCAGGATTACATAAGAAGTGCCGCAAACTTGGTGGAGGGATGGGTCATGGGTCAGAGAAGAACCCCTTTGATTGTGGTGCCGATCTGGTTAAAGTGGCACATCCAGGAACTATGCATGACGGGACATTTATTTTGCCATTTACATTTATTTCTCAGGAAATAATGTTTTGGATCTTGATGTTAAAAATAAATGACCTTCAGTATTTATGGTGATTTGATGCAAATCCAGATCCGACAGACGGGTGTAGGATTGTTTGACCTTAGCGGAGTGATATGCCCATAGCGCCGTTCTACTTTCAGTGTTAACATTATTATTTGATAGTGACAGCACAACATGGTTATAGAGATAGAGCTGTGAGCTTATAGGCCAGAATCGAACCAGGGACGTTGCAGTAACATGATGAGGGACTTAACGACTAGGTCACCGGTGTAACGGCTGAACACAGAGAGCGGAAACTAAAGCAGAAACCCGAGACACTCAGCGGGTAAAAGTCAGTCTTTACTGAGACTAAATACACTGGGGCACGGGCAGTGATGACACATAGGTGCAACACATTAAGGCGGGGTCAGGTAATCACACAGGAGGGCAGGAAGTGCAGGGACCTGGAATGAGACAAGAGGTGAGTATCAAAATAAAACAGGAAACACACATTGAAACATGCGGGAAGAAGTAAAAAGGGACCGAACTGACGAGACGTGACGACCGGGACAGCCCACAAATACAAACATCTTGTGACTAAACAATTGAAACTCAAGGTACACTTACTAGCTTGCTCTGAGGCTTTCAGTTGTATCACATGGTCTTCATAAGGAGATGGCCTTTTGCTTAGTTGTCCTGAAACTGAAGTGAGTGAGTGATTTTCATTGTTGGTGAATTATTGTTAAAACTCGGAAAACACTTTGAAACAAAAGCAGCTGAACAAGAACTTAAGAGTGTGAAGCTGACCATATATTCAGTGTGTACAAGTACACACTGAATATTTATACATATATTTAGTATTTGGTGCTCCAGACACACTGGTGGTTGGTACCAAAGAAGTGTTTACAGTAGGTTCAGTACTAATTGCACCTGAACGCACCACAACAATGTGAGAAAGTGTTTGTGAAGGCTCACTGTTTGTTGTCTGGCTGCTGGAGCATGGAGTGTGTGTGTGTGTGTGTGTGTGCGTGTGCGTGTGTGTGTGTGCGTGCGTGCGTGCGCATGTGTTGTCCTGAGGGATAACAGCAGGTTGACTGTCCTGATTCTGTCTGCTGTACTTTAGCTGGTCACAGCTCACTAATACAGCCAGTACACACAGCCTGGAATGTACACACACACACACACACACACACACACAGCAGAGCTAAATGCATATTATGTCAAATGTATAATGCATGCACACATTGTGAGTTGGTGGTCATGTGGTCATACTTAGAAAATACGGGGACAAACATCCCATCACACACACATACACACACACACACACACACACACTGTTCAGTCCTAATTCCATAAGGGGGTCCAGCATGTCTCTCCTGAAACCTCCAGTCCAATTCATTTGATTTCATTACAGAGAGCGAGTGAGCGAGCAAGGGAGTGAAAGAAGGGGGAGAGAGAGAGAGAGAGAGAGAGAGAGAGAGAGAGAGAGAGAGAGAGAGAGGTAAACTGTATAGTGTGCGAGCAGGGCTGGATTGTGGCGGTGGTTTTCATTAGGAGCTGCTGGTTAGAGCTGCGATCCAATTTAGAGTGCAGGCTGGCAGGGTGGCGAGCTGTGTGTTTTTATTGGTATTTAATCAGCTCAATTGGGACGTTTTATTAGTGCAATGCTTTGTTTCGGAGGACAGCCGAGAACTGTAGGTTATTAGGGGCTCTCAAAGTGAGGCTGGGAGTCCCTGCGGGGGTCCTGGAGGGGTTTGAGCGGGTCCAGAGGAGGAGCAGATATTGAAAATGTGTCCTGTGTGGCTCAATAAGGAGGAGAGGAGCAGTAAAAAAAACAGAGTTGGGGGTTCGATTCCCTGTGCTGAAAATGTCAGGATGCAAATGGGAGTTTTTGTTCTGCAAACATGTCTCAGAGGCAGAGCATCGAGGTCGTCCTCAGGGGGCGGAGCCAAAGACACAAACAGTCACGGCAAACTGAAAGAGAACAGAAGCAACTGAGGGAAGAAGATAAAGGCCAGAGTTTTTTTTTCATGTGTTTAATGGACAGAAGAGGAAGTTTATCAGGTTAGCTAATTACTACCATAGTTACACTGTAAAAAAGGAATCGTAAAAAAATCAGTCAATTAAATATTAACACAAGCTTAATATTGTAAAGTAAACCTTTTGTTTTGGAAGACAAAGTAAAAAATACTGTGTAAAACAGATTAAAATCATCTCAAACTTCAACTTGCAGTATTTGTGTCAACATTGAATCTTTAAGTTTGTAAGGTAATGTTAAAACCTGTAGAAGCACAATCTAAATACAATATTTACACAAATAACATACGCACCACTATTGACTTTATAACACTTTTATTTAATATATTCAGATGTAAATTTACAATATCAACCAATTATTCATAAATAGTTCTTCAGAGCACCGGGATGATCTGAAGAACTAAAACTGGCATTTCTCCATTGGTCTATCTTGCCTGTTAAGGTTCCTATAATGAGGAGGTGATGATGTCACCTCTGAAAGAGGGGGGGCTGTGGAGCTGAGGGGGTGTGGTCTGTTGTTTTTTAGCTTGTATCTTCCAATTCAGTTTGATCTTGTTTTCCACAGTATTCTCCATATAGTTCTGACAACATATGTGGACAAACATTATACTATCTTTTATGTCAGAATCCCAACTATACAGTGTATTAATAAGTCAAATCAAAACATACCACAAAGGTCAATGAATCTTTACCAGAAGTGACGGTGCAACGGAGCAGATGAAGAAAAATCCACCTTCAAACTGCCAGTAATCAGCTGGATCCTTGGAGCATCTGGGGAGAAAAGAAATAACAG
>NW_019174820.1:650167-668810 GCF_002260705.1 Seriola dumerili | reverse complement strand
CTGTCGTACATCGGGAGAAGCTCGCCTCTCTCCTGCTCTGGTCTAGGCTCAATCACCGCTTCTCTTCTACCAGGAGAGGCAGCCCAGGTGACAGTTCAAGGCAGCGACGGGGAAGAACACCTCCTGTCCTGGGAAGGAGAGTCTCCAGAGGTGAGAGTCACTTCAGATATCACTGTTTCCTCTAATGAATATCAGATCTATATTAACACACACTGCTCTCTGATTATCTTTCAGCTGTCTTCTTGGACTTCTTGGACTCCTCCTCCTCCTCCTCCAGATGATGAACAGCATGGCCCCTCATCCAGTGATGTTGGTCCTCCCCTCGCTCCGGCACCACTCCCCTCCTCATCCACCTCCTCTGCCTGGACTACCTGTACCCAGGACCAGAGCCTACAGGAAGAAGAAGGTGACCTGAAGCTGCTGTGGCAGAGCAGGGGCCGCTGCCTGGAGAAAAACCCCTGCGGCTGCCAACGTCATACATCTGCAGCAAGTGTGTCCAACCCAGAAGGATTGACACTGACCTCACTCACATTGCAGGTGTGTCACACTGTGACTGTTGGTGGACAGACTGTGGAGGAGTGGAGGGAAGAGATGAAGAGAAGACAGGACAACGTTTTCTATCTTCATTTCTAATGTTTAATTGACATTATTTATAATTATTATATTTGATTTGTTGCAGTTGGAGTGGTGTTTGTGTCAGCTGATGTCTCATGGTGATCTCAGTCAGTGTTCCCTCTCTTTTAGCTCTGTGTTTGGTCTCCACCAGCTCCTGAGGGAAATCTGTGTCTTTAGCTTCTTAATGCTCCACTATGTTCAGCAGCTGCTCTCGGACCGTGTGTCTGTTTGCTGCTGAGGAGGTCGTGGACAGCAGCTACGGCTGAAGAAGTTTATATATTCAAAGATGACAAAGACGGTAACTGAACTGTTCTTTTTTCTTTTCTTTTAATTACTGTATATTCTTAAACTGCATTCAGGACGGCGCAGTGCAAAGACTGGACACTGACTGTTTCCCTGGTAAAAATGTTGTAAATAGTTTCCATTGGACACAATGCTGTTACTGTATGTGAGGATTCATGTGTAATGTGTGCTTTCTTTTATTCTTGCAGCTCACATCATGTGCTGTGGTGCAGTGGATGGATGGGCATCGGTTGAGAAACCATCTATCGGTACGTGCAACTTGATCAGGAATGGTGTGCTGTGACCCTTTCTTAGCGGTTTGAGTAACCATGGCGATGTAAATGCCGCTAAAAAGTGAAAAAATTCCCATAGAGAATGAATGGGGAGATGTCTTCAAACTGACCAAACCCAGCCCTCTTTGAAGCTCTACTGCTGCATCATACTTCAACACACACACACACACACACACAGACACACACACACACACACACACATATATATATATATAGACAGAAACACAAACACACCTCTCTACGATTTGGATTACCTTCAAAATAAAAGTCTCAACATGGTAAGAGGGAATTATTGGCTCTGTTGTACAAAATTTCAAAATAAGAGTCTCAAAAAGGTAAGAGGTCATAGGTCATAAAAGTTTGATCTTAGAAGTGATCGTCTATATGGGGATGTAGTGGTATAGCTTTATAGCAGATCAACTTCTGTTAGGGCATGTACGTGTGTGTATACATGTACGTGTGTGTATACATGTCTTGCTGTGGTTGTGGGGACACATTTGTGTTGAAACCATCAGTGTGAGGTTATTGTGTTCAGTCGTCACAGCTTCAAAAGGCTTTCTGAGGGACAGCTGCAGTGACTGAGGTCAGTGTCAGGACGAGTCTCTACGACATGAATGAAACTTGAAAATTCCTGAACGCACTAAGCAGCAGCAACATTCAAAAGTTCTCCAGGAGTTTTCTAGTTGTTTATTATTCTCTGTCCTCAGTGTTCACAGATTCACTTTCTTGCCTTTTACTTCATTTCTACTGTTGTTGATGGATGACAGTAACAACATGTGAAGAGCAGAATGTGTTCAGCTCTAGCACAGTCACCACCTTCACAGCTGAAAGTATCGACCAGTTTAACATCAAACGGTGTTCAGTAGGAAACAGATGGAACTGACCCACCAGAACTGCAACCTGGAGCAAAACCAGACTCTTCATAGATGTGATGCTGTGACCTCAGAGACGGATGTGTTCACCTCACACACTCTTTAGTGTGAACTGAACACTGACAGTTCAGATTGTGAAGCAGTTGTCAGTGTAGTACAGCTCATGTTCATTAGTTTTATTCACAACTTCATCGTTGTCATTGAAAAGGTGTTTAATAAATAAACCTGTGATTAAATTGTACTGAATGTTTCTTCATATTTACCATCTGCCTCATGATGAATCTAACAGTCACTTTGGTGAATCAGTGTTTTCATTGTTATTTAAATTGGTAAGTTCATAAGACAAATTAGAAAAGCACAAACTCTAGTATCTGTCTCTAGATCCTGTGTTGTCACTGTTGAAGGACGGACACATTTAAACATTTCTATCATGTTTGTTGTTGATTAAAGCAACATAGAAAGTCTTTGATTAATTACAGATTCAGGAAAAACCTCAGTGTGTTGTGATTTCTATACTGTGCTGCTGCTACTGTTCAAATTCATACCAGACACGCTCCATAAAAACCATCAACAAAGCAAAGCTTCATAAGAAACTTTATTTTACATTAAAACTGCATTAATTTCAACAATTTACAATCAACTGTAACTGACAAATTAAAACTAGAATACAGTTGTGAATGAAGCTGCAGGTGAACTTCACTGTCACAAGACAAGTCTGCATCATAAAGAGGTGGATAAATCTTATTTAGTAACAAGTATAAATTATAGTAGAGATGTAAAATAATACTTCATAGCTCAGTGAGGACAGAGCAACAGTCTGACAGCTTGACTGTTGTGTGATAAACCATTGTCCTGCTTTCCTCCCAGTGCATGCTGGGATACACTCCAGTACTTCAAACTTGTTTGTTTGAATTTTGAATGTTTGATGTGATGAAAGAAAGTTTGTTACATTTCATCCAGAATCACAAAGTTTGAATGTAGAAGTCACATAAATATAAAACTAATAAGATTCACCCTGAAATTACAGAGAAGATCTTTAAATTGTTCGTATGGACATTAACCTTTAAAATAACAAGCTACATTTTTAATTACAGATAATTACTGTCATTTTACACAGATTTGTATGTAATTTAAGAAAGCTGAAAAAATACAGTATAAATTATACAGTAATTTGTCTTTACAAAAATGGGAAATAAATGTAACTCATTATTATTGGCATAATGCTTAAAATACAAGTTTGGCTTTTAATTCATATCATTTCTGTCATTTTACAGACTTTTGTTCACAATTTTAAAAAACATAAAATTACTGTTAGAAAACTTAAGAGTTATTTTACGTAAAATTTGGATTATTTTTTTTTACAGTGTAGTTTACTCTGCTACTGGCTAGCAGGGAACCTAGAGGCTAACTATCAGCAACTAGCAAACGATTGGTGTTGTTTACATTTCTGTCATCAAGTTACTAATATGAAAATAATCTGGACAGGAAGCGCTGTGCAAAAGTTTAAGTCACTTTAAATGTTTATATTCTTTTCCATCATCATTATCAGGAGGCATCTGATTGGTCCAGATTCATCCAAACCTTGTGGTTTCTTCCCCTCACTTCCTCCTCACGTTTCCTGATTGTGCTGAAAGGACACGTCCAGACAGGAACAGGAAGTAAGGTGGGACTGTCTGCAATACACACACACCTTTTTTCTTTTATTCACAAAATCAATGTCCAATGCAAGTTAGAGAATGAATTTACAGGAAGGAATAACATTCAGTAAACGATGGTGGAAGATAACAATGGGCTAAAGCACAAAGAATGAACCTGAAGATTTAGAGAAAGAGAAATTAAAACAAAATAAATAAAAACAAGGTCAGGAGATGAAAAGCAGAAATAAATATTAAAAAAACAAGGATCCAGAAATAGACTTAGACATTTCTTTTGCCTTTATATTCATTTTCTCCATGAACTTCACTTGAAATAATTGGCAAAGTTATAAATAATTATAAGAGGGAGTACTGCCAATAATATACATATAAACATACATACATATATATATATATATATATATATATATATGTGATATTTACCTTTAATAATAACAAGATTAACAATATCTGAAGTGTCATTATCCATCAAGTTAAAGTAAATTACATCATTATAGCTGAAAACGAACTGAAAACACATGGATCCACCTCAAATCTAATTTAGATATTATTTTAAAATGGGTACTGAGGAAGACGGAGAGATGTGGTCAAAAGCTCTGGAAAAAAGCGAGCAAGTGAATCATAAGTGAAGATTATTTGTCAGAGTATTTCCACAAAGTCAGAGAAACAATTAAGATAATAATATTATTATAATAATAATTGAATTAGTTTCATTGATCTGGTGAGAAACTGTTTAAGTATGGCACCAAGTTTGAGGAGGAGAGAGGAGGAGAGGAGGGGGGAGGAGGAGGAGGAGGGAGACAATAGGGGAGGGGGAGGAGGGGGGCACACAGTGTGAGCGTGCATTATAGACAAAAACAGAGAGAGAGGGAGGGAGGGGTGGAGAGTTTGAGTGAGTGAGAGAAAGGGGAGGAGACAGCATGAGAGAGAGAGAGAGAGTTAATATGACTTTATTCTGGAGTCTGATCACACACGGAGCTCCAGTGCGCGGAGGAGCGGAGAGCGGAGAGCGGAGCGGCTTCAGCTGCTCTCAGATCAGATGCTGAGCGGGGACGGTGATGAAAACACACACACTCATTCACACACTCCTCTTTTCTCTGTTCACCTTTCTGGCTCCATGCGTCTTATTTTGCCCCCCCCCCCCCCGGTAAAGTAACCGACCACAGACACACCCCGGGAATATTAGAAATACATCTGATAAATCATCTTCTTATCAACATAAAAACATTTAAGGTGGATCTGTTGCGTCTCAGATGAAAGTTTCTGACTCCTCTGCTCTCCAAACTCTGAAGGTTTGTTCGGTTTAAACTCCGACTTTCCCCGGTTGGTCTCGCGCCGCGCACCGGGGAAAGTTTTGGGGCCGTTTATTGAAGGTTTGGGGTCAGTCTGAGGAGTTGGACGACGCGGCGCAGAAACACGTCAGCTGGAATAGAAACTGTCTCTTTATTATCTGCTGCCTTTAAAATCAAAGTCCAGTTCGCAGCTGCTGCGTTCCTCCGCACAACGAACCAGAGGAAATGTCCTCCCGCTGAACAAACAGCGCTATCAGTCTATCTCTCTCTCTCCCTCTCTCTCTCCCTCCCTCCCTCCCTCTCTCTCTCTCCCTCTCTCTCTCTCTCTCCCTCTCCCTCCTGTGTGTGTGTGGAGCACAGAGGACAGCACACGCACAGACGCGCACACACACGCAGGCGCTCGCCGACATACCGACACACACTTTGCCGCTGCTGTATCACTGTATCACACCAATGTCATTGCCGAGCTCGTGCTGAAGATGAGAGCCGCGCGCTCACTGACTGACCGACTGACTGACTGACTGCTCTCCTCCAGGTCCGCTGTTCCCACAGACACCCACCCATCATCCACCCACCCACCGGCAGACACCAGGCGGAGGAGAGCCGGGGACGGGATGCCTTTCTCGGAAGGAGAGCCGGCGGCGGTGCCCGCGTGAGAGAGGGGACTCCGGAGCTCCCGCACCGGGAGACAGCGATACAGACACGGCTGTTCATCCGTCTTTAACTGGTGAAATAATCACCTATTAGAGCCACTGATCCATTGATCCCATTGATTGTTGAGTGGGACGAAAGAGAAGAAGGAGACCGAGCGCACCGGAGACACCGGGACCATGATCCGGAGCTGCTCAGGGGTTATCTCTGAAGGATAGAGCCGAGAGGAAGAGAAGGAGCAAGAAGAGGAGAGAAGGTTCATGATCTTTTCTGCTCGTGCGACACACTCTCAATAATCCTGTTCCTCTATTGATCCATTGATTGGTGACTGTTTGTTTTGCGCACCGGGACCATGATCCGGATTTGCCTGAGAGTTACATCCGAAGGTTAAAGAAGAGAAGAAGAAGAAGAAAAACAACAAAAAGAAGACTGCTGTTTGTCATCTGCTGATAAACCAGTGCTCCCAGTAAGTCGGTGACTGGTGTGCGTTGGGAGGAAGAAGCGGAGGAGGTTGTTAAAATAGACGCGGGAGCGCAGCGGAGACGGCCGGGACGATGATCAGGATCTTCCCGGATTTCAGCGTCCAGGTGACAGCCTCGGCGGCCGGAGGAGCCGGGGCTGGTGGCGGAGGAGGAGGCGGCGGAGGCGGCGGGATGGTGACCGGACCCCCGGTGGGTCGGGTGCCGGTGCCGGTCCCCGGAGCCACGAACGGGACCCCGCAGAGCGTGCAGGGAATCACCGCCTACCAGCAAAGGTACGTGGGGAGCTGCAGAAAAACGACCTGTAGCTGCAGAGTGATGCAGGGAAAAAGAGATTAATGTAAAATGAAGAAAAGTGACAGATCCACACCTGAAGAAGAAATTACCTCCATTATCCTGTGGTGTGTTTCTGCAGCTTAAAGTCAGTTTGCAGTGAAATCTCTGTCTCCTTCTATAATAGACCTGTCCCTGATATTTGTATTATTATATTTTATATGTATTGTTACACGGTTACCACACCACTTTCTTTATGGGACATTTTTCTGTTCAGGAACAGTTGGGCATCTCTAACTCAGTGGACACTTTTATTTGCTTTCATATATTTTAAAGAGAGACCATGAAATGACCCTCAGACTTTCCAGCTATCAGTTGGTATTTTACATCAAAGCTGTAAAAGTCGTCCACAACCCCTGAATGCAGCTCCATGAGTCAAACTGGACGGAGGTGTTTTAGCGGCGAGGGTCCGTGTTGGGATAAATGTCAGGAAAAATGTGGCCTTTTTCCTCAGTTATTTTCCTTTTGCTTTTTCAAATTTTTTCTATTGAACCTGAAGAGTAAAAGAAGGAAAAGGAGAATCTGGGGACTTTGACAATTAAATTCAATATCCACAGTTTATTTTATTTAGTGTTTGAAAGCAAGTTTTACACACACACTTGTTTGGGAAAAGAGGGATATGAAGCAAAGACGGAGGGATGAGGCGGCGGAGGATAAGTAGAGGAATCAGGTTGCGTGGTTTGGTGGAAAAAGAGGACGGAGGTTCAACTATTTAAGAGTGAAGTCCAGGTAATTCAGTGGAAAAACCCCGAACCAGGTTCTGCTAATTCAGTGGGAACAAAGGAGGTAATTTATGGGAAATAGAGGGATGGATTATTTCAAAAAGAGAAATGTGTTGAGTGTTTTCCAGCTGACCGTGAAGCCGCCGCTCCTTCAGTCCAACCTGTTTTCTGGTGACGATTCCCTCCATCTATCCCCCTGTTATTTCCTCTCTGAATCTAAATGATTGCCTCCGTCCAGCCGCTCAGTGTGTTGTTTTTTCTAATCATCTGGAGCCGTGGGGGGGGGCAAAATACACCCCTAACACACACACACACTCTTTTCTTATTACCCCAAAAAACTCTCCATATTATGGAGTGTAGCTGTGTGTGTGTGTGTGTGTGTGTGTGTGTGTGTGTGTGTGTGTGTGTGTGTGTGTGAAGTCTAAAAGCTACGGGGAGCAAACACGACGTAAATCACAGCTGGGGCCTCTCGGGTGCACAGAGAGCGTCTCAGCTCTAAAGCAACAAATACGAGGAGAAGAAGGGCCGCATTGTTATTTAAAGCAGGGCTTCTGGGCACACACACCCCAGACCCCCATAAGGGAGGATTTCGGGTAGTGGACTGTATGTTTGTGTCCATATGTGTGGGGCGAGGATTAGAGTCGTGGTTTGACACGTTCTCGGCTCATTTCTCCTGACATAAAACCTGCTGGAATTTAACTATGTCGTCATCCGGCAGCTGGGGACCCGTCAGGACTCCTCCACGACCCTTTTGAGGGCCCCAGACCACAAGTTTGGGAATAGCTGGTTTGAAACACAGTCCCAAACAGTCTCCTCCAGCTGCAGAGGCTTCTTTCATCCAGACAGGACGCTTTTTAAAAAAAGAAAAATTCTCCTCGTCCTCAGACGGAGCGTCTTCACCGCCCCGGCGTCTCGCTGCCCCTCTCCCCTCTCTCTCTCTATACATAATGTCTCCCCCAGCAAACAGCTGGGAGCTAATATGTTTATACATTACGCTCCATTATCCACGTCGCCTCCGTTTCACTGCTCTCGGTAAGCAGAGCTGAGATGGAGAGAGAAGGAGCGGCGAGCGGCGACACCGGACCAGGTGACGCCATGAATCAGACACAGAAAAACACGAATAAAAAACCAAAACACCTTTAAAGTTCATTTGTTTTTATCCCACAAAACTCTGAGCGTCTCCATGACGTCAGTGCAGCTGAGGGCGGCTGCTGCTGCTGCTGGGGGTCAAACCTGTGACCTTTCGGCTCCTGGACTCTGGTGCTGCCGCGGTCTCTGCCTCGTCTGTGTCCTTATGCAGGGATGATGAACTGCTGATGACGGGACGCGTCACAAACCAGCCTCAGCTTCCTGAGACTCAGAGTGAAAGGAGTGTGTTCCTCCGCACCTGCCGTCACACCGGCGTCCACGCCTGCTCCTGAGCGCAAGAGTGCACGTGTGTCGATCGGCGGGCGCTTAGCTCATGACGATCGTCAGCTGGAGGTCAAGGTTCCCCTCCCCAGTCTTTATTTTCCACCGCAGCACCGCCTGTAACCCCCTGTTTGTGTGGAGAATACCCAGCATGCCTTTGACCTTGACAGGTCATTGGTATAGAGAGGGAGGCTTTTCAGCTTCCAGGGCTGCAGCCTGGGGGTTAATCACACGGCACAGCGATTAGGTTACAATGAATTATACATTTGGAGAAAAAAAAGGAGGAATTTAAATAAATGTTGAAGGGAAGAAAAAGATGGAAAGAAAAAGCAGGAGGTAGTTTCAGTTGGAGGATAATGAGCCGTCACAGACATCAGAGTCTGGAGGACATTTCATCGGTCTGAAATCTCACAATGATCAGGATGACTTGATGTGTGGAGACGACAGGAGGAGTTCTGCTCATCTCCTGCACATGCAAACACCAGGACGTGACAGAGGCGGGAAACTACAGGAAAGTTGGCGGCTGCTGATTTAGGAATTTGAAGTGAGACATTTGCTGTGATGTGTTTATTATGACACTGAAGGGTGGAGGGGAGGGGTGTGTGTGTGTGTGTGTGTGTGTGCGTGCACGTGTGTGCGCGTGTGTGTGTGTAGGTGCATAGATCTGATTTACAGGGCAACCATCCAAATAAATCCCCCATCACCCCCTGCGCACGTTGGGTGTTTCTGTTGGTGGTTAAAAATTGGATAATAACCGCGCGGTGCAACCTGTAATACAGGAAGAGAGGGGGAATTAAATAAAGAATAAAACACACACACACACACACACACACACACACACACACACACACACACACACACACACACACACACACACACAAACTGATTCCAACTGCAACTGAGTGGCGTTGTTGCGCCGGGGCTGGAGAAAATACCGGAGATGTGTGGTGTCTTTTTTTCCCTGTCAGCAGCCGGAGGAAGGAAAAATGCTCCGAAAAACCACAGAGACTTTGACCGCTGAGCGACGCTCCGCCGCGGGGATCGTAACGCGGATATAGACGCTGCAGCGGCGGAGGGAATGTAAAGATCTGACGCGCCTGTTTGGTTTTTTTTTTCCTCCGGAGCGCATGCAGGAAATTCCTCTGTAGTGCCAAAACCGAAGCTGTGCATGTGTGCAGAGAGACAGAGAGGAAGAGAGGGGAGAGACAGCGGGATCTGAGAGGCATCCACCCCGGGTTCCCCCTCACTCCGCTCGGCATGCCTCGTCTGCTGCTGCTGCTGCAGCCCGGTCCCTGCCTTCTCCACCGCCCGTTGTTTCCACGCTCCTGAGCGGCAGCGGCGGCGGCGGCGGAGGAGAGAGACGAGCAGGAGACGCACGCACAGCACAGCACAGCACGCACGCACGCACGCACGCTCAAACACACATAACACACACTCACACGTTCACACACACGGACATGGCTTTGTCTTAACACACCGACCATGACGCATTGCTGTCAGGGCGCAGCGCACCGCCGCGGCTCCGCGTCCAAATAAAGCCGAGGAGCCGAGAGCGGAGGAGAAGAGAAAGTAAGAAATCAAATAATTGTTGCAGGAAGATGGCGCCCACCAAGCCGAGCATCCAGCAGGACCCGACACGGAGAGAACGGTAACGGGGCTTGGATTTGTGTTCCCGCACACACTCCTCCTCCACTGCATGTTTACAGCCGCTCACCGGCGGCTCGGAGCGGAGCGGCAGCCCGGCGGCTTCACCGGCTCCGCGCCGCTTAGCGGGTTTTAGTCTGAGCCTGGAGGTGTCAGGAGCAACGCTGTTACCCTTTCCAGAGGAGAGTCGAGGCGTGCGTGCCCGCGTGAGTGCGTGCGCGCCTGTGTGTGTGTGTGTGTGTATGTGTGTGTCAGACAGAGAGGCTCGTGGCTGGGTAACAGGTCGCTTGGCTAACTGTTCAGGGAAACGAAGCTGTGTCTTTACCTGGTGTTGTCTCGCCTTTCCTGTGTGTGTGAGTGCACCTTCACGTGCACGGGTGCGCGAGCAGGTTAGGAAGCCATGCAGTATGTTGACGCTCCAAAGCAAAGCAAAGCAAGGTGTGTGAGCGTCGAGGAAAACATGTGCATCCATCGATGACTGTGTGTGTGTGTGTGTGTGTGTGTGTGTGTGTGTGTGTGTGTGTGTGTGTGTGTGTGTGTGTGTGTGTGTGTGTGTGTGTCAGTCTTAGAGGAATTAACAGGACATTCTAATGTGGAGGGATACGCAGGGATTTACCTGTGCAGGTCAGACTGAGCAGACCCGGACATGACCTCAGAGCTGGTTCACAGGCTCTGATTGTTAAGGTGGAATTAAGGTGGAAATATGAAGAACTGTGTTTCTGTTTGTAAACATGTTTCCTGCTCCACCAGTGGATTCACATGCATCATGTTTTATCTCACAGAGTTCATCTACTCTATTCTATTGTATTCTATTGTATTTTATTCTCTTCTCTTGCCTGATTTGATGGAAACACTGAAGGTGTGTTTACATTTACACCTGTTGTTTCTCTGCACATCACAGAGCAGGACACTGCGCCTACATGTCCGACACTGATACAGCCCTCACCTGTTGATTGAGTTATTGATTGATTCTATTCTATCTTATCTTCATCAGGGATGGAGACACATGTCACAGTCATGACTTTATATTTTTGTACTTGTTTTATTCTATTCTATAGGACATATGGTGGATTAATGTTCTCATGCATGTGAAGCGTCTGCTTCCTTTACACTTGTTGATTTAGAGATGACAAGCAAACACATGCAACAGTGATTCTATTCTGTTCTGTTCTGTTCTATGTTGTGTGTCTTGTGAACAGGACTCCACGTGTGTTTCCCCTGTTGGTTTAGAGGTGATGAGAGATCACACGTGATTCATTCTGTTCTATTCAAACTGAGGCTGAAGTGTTTACATCCGACCAGGACTCCATTGTGTTGTACTGTGTTGTACTGTGTTCTGTCTGCTGGGCAGAATCAGGACTAAACTTTATGTAGTTTTTCTTGTAATGAGCATCTTTGACTTTATTCATCCACCTGTTGTTTGAGCTGGACTCGGTGTTTTCTCTCTCAGTCCGTCCTTCCTTTACTGTGGAGGCTCATTTACATCAACTCTTCAGTTATTCACTCGTTCATTTAGAGACGACAGTCGCATTCCTACGAAGCCGGCGCTCTCTCCTACTCTCTGTTACGTGTTCACTCAGCATCCGACATATAGTTGAAATTTACAATTGAATTTATTTCTCTTCTTCTGTGGTGTTGTGATGGCTGTAACGGCGGTGATGTAGTGTGTCTCAGTGGTGCAGTGATGAAAAGGGAGTGTGGTGTAATTCCTTCTCTCAGTGCCGTGATGTGTTGCCACTTGTTCTGTCTTCAAACACGACGCGATGCATTTAGACCAGGACGATGAGTCGGAGACGGATCACATGACCACGAGGAGCTTCATTCGTTGGTCGGTTTGTTCGACTTCAGAGAAACATCACCACGCTCCAGAGCAGGTGTCCGAGATAACAGATCGACACCTATAAAAGCCCCGCCTACTCCTACTGACCAATCAGTTCTGTTGGAAAATGAATCAAATGTAATCACAGTCTGATCTACTCGTGCCCTAACGATAGGAAGTGATATTATAAACACATTCACATGGTCAGAAACAATCCACCTTCACACGGGGAGCGAGTAGGAAACAAACCAGAGCTGCACGATGACGAAAACAAAAAACACGTGATTGTGATTTCAGTTGGAATCGTTTCTGCATTTTCATTTTTACTGAAGAAAGATATAAAAATGATGTGATTTCTGTTGGTCTCGCACCAAACAATCACGTTCCTTTACGTCTGGAGAACATGCTAATGCTAACTCAGCGGTGTGACGCATTTTACCTTCATCAAAGAAAACTGCAGCGGCTGTGATTTGGATTTTACACTCGTCCACATTGACATCTTGATTAATTGTTCAGCCCAAAAACAAGCGATAACTTAGACCCAGGTTTTGTGTCTCTGTTACCGTCACGACACTGGGCGGTTTCCCGCCGGTCAGACTGGGACCTGAACTGACTTTGAATGAGAAACGAGCATCATCTGAAAAGCAGAGCTGTGTTTTCAGTTGTTCACGTTTGGAACATTCAGCTGAAGCTGGAATCCAGAGTGAGCGACACAGCACGACTATGACTGCAGTCAGAGGCATCAGGTCAGTGCTGAGCAGCAGATTAACAGCCGGCTATTTGCATACGTGTGCTGTTAAAGAGCGGGGAGCAGGCGGGGGGTCAGAGGTCAAATGTATGGAGCTGAAATTACACTCCACTGCCGTCCAGCTTTTCACTTTCACCGATTCTGCTGCCGAGAGGTTTTTATCCTTTAATTTGTCCTGAACCGCGGAGGCAGGAAGCTCCGACCCGACGGGAGGAAGTTGAATTCACGCTGCTGAGAGTGAGACTTATTATCTGATATCACCTCGGCCTCTCCGCTCACCCGCTGAGGGGGAAACTGTCTGAAAATTTCTCTGAGGAAATCCAGTGATTTTTACAGCTTGTGCAGACAATGAAAGCCGAGCGCTGTCTCTCTCTGACTCCTGAGGAAGACCAGACTCATGTCGGACTTATTCATAAACTGCTCCCACAACAGACGGGATCTTCTTGTAGTTTGACAACCTGAAAGAAAAATGTAATAACAGTGTGTTTGTAATGATAGTGATGGAGATTTCAATCTGCTGCTGTATTTCTGATGAGTGTGTGCCTCCTCAGCCTTTCACACCACATCTCTGTTCTGGTGATTCAGAGGTCGGGCACTTGAGTCGAGTGAAAAGTTTTAATGTTTTAATTTGAAATCCCCCCCGAGGTTTCTGGATGGACACAAAATGACCCAAAAAAAACCCATCACAGTTCTGTGTTTATCACAAAACTGAACCAGGTTTGCCTGCCAGGGATCCTGGTTCAGATCTCGGTTCAGGCCCCCGACTGATGGATTTTATCAGCTTATCATCAAACTACCTGCTTGTGTCTGTTTCGGGGCAGAAAGCAGATTGTCTGAGTCGAGCATCCGGAAAAAAACCGGAGTGTTTTAGTCTGTGAATTACAAACAGAAGCCGGCTGCTGCCCAGAGGCTGGTGGTTGTTGGAGGTTTGCTCCTCGGCTCCTCCTCGCCTCCTTCAGCCCTGAACCCACAACTGCAAACGCTTACACAGGGAAAGGAAATGCAACATACAGCATGTCATGTATACATGGGGCGTGGAGCTAAAGCTAACAGAGAGACGCAGGGTGGCGTTAGCATCACCCTGGTTACCTCCACAAACGGCCAATGGGATGTCTCCAATGTGTTTGGGATTATTAGAGAAAATAAACAATATTGAGGTTCAGTTCAGCAGGATACTCTTGTAACCGCAAAGTCATGTGACCGTCATGTAACCACGGTCACATGACTTCAGCGTCACCACTATATAAACACAACGAGGCTTTAAAGGTGAACTGATGAGTTAACCAGGCTGTAAAGGTGGACTGGTGAGTTAACCAGGCTGTAAAGGTGGACTGGTGAGTTAACCAGGCTTTAAAGGTGGACTGGAGAGTTAACCAGGCTTTAAAGGTGGACTGATGAGTTAACCAGGCTTTAAAGGTGGACTGGTGAGAGATCTGTTTTCATGTTCAACGTGACGACTTTTAACGTCCCCGACAAACTGTCTCATTTCGACACTCGTTAGCAACAGAGACATAAAAGCTTTAAGAATCAGGTCTGGAGTATTTACTGATGGATTTTATGTCGTAGAATAAAAGGTGAAACATAGATTTGGGGATAAGGGAACTGGAGGAGCTAAATAAAACACATTTCCGGGTCTTAAGACTCTTCTCATTCCCACAGCACTTTATTTTCTTCATGTTAAATTCACAAGCGTAAAATAACGGAATGACTCTGATTAATCAATAAAACAGACTCAGGATAAAAACACTCATGATTGTTTTTACATGCACGTACGTGTGTGACACATCCACAAATTATCAGAGCAAATTACAAATAACTGATAACGGAGCTTGTTGCTGCCCATGTGAGCTTTTTCTGATCTTCCAAGTAGTTAAGGTTTGGTTTTGTTCAGGTAACAAACCACCTGGTTAAGATGAGGAGAGGATAGTGTTCACGGTTAAAGGAGATTAGTCCTGACTGTGAGAAGAAGACGGGATGAAAACACTGATCTAAAGTCGACGCATTAGCAACATCAAGAAAACAACAAACTCTGTTGGGTTTCTTTAGAGGATAATTTCATCAAATAACTTATCAAATCCCAGATGTGTCCTTGAATGCACCACAAAGTAGAGTCTTCAAAGCAGCTCCTGTTTCTAACTGGATCATCTGTTGATGCTTTAACTTTGATGGGGGGGGGGGGGGGGGGGGTGATTAAATGTTTTATTGTGATGGATTATCCCTCAGCAGGCCTCGAGACGCTGCGAGCTGATTTTCATAGAAATGAACAGAAAGCAATGGCTGCCTGGAAGGAAGGGAATCAATCTGAAAACTGATGGTTTGTTTAGGCAATAAAGTGTACAAATTTGTAGGTAATCCATCTATTAATTTCACTCCTTATCCATCCATCTTCTCCTCCTACCAACCTCCCATTCTCTCACCATTTACTCCCTGCCTCCATCCATGCCTCCATCCATCTCTCCATCTGCTTCCCCCTCCCTCTCCATCCAGCAGTGTGTGTGTGTGTGTGTGTGTGCGCGCACGTGTGTGTATGTGCGTGTGTGTGTGTGTATTTCTTCTAAAAGCTGTCAGGCGGCGACGGCGTTTTGGCTGAGCTGCTGTTTGTGGATCTATTTCTGGGGGCATTTCAGCACCGATAGGCATCTGGAGGAGACCAAATTAATTTCCAGGTAGAGAGGGAGAGAGAGAGAGAGAGGGGAAGTGGGGGTAGAAGGAAGACGAGGAGGAGGACAGACTTCATAGCCGACTGCACAAGTGCTTCCACTATCAGTACACTGCACTGGCACTGGAGAGGAAGATGATGGAGAGATGATGGAGAGGAGGACTGGACAAGAGAGCCACAGAGAGACTGGGAAAGGGTGAGGGAGAGCGCAGGAGGAGGAGGAGGACGACTGAGAGGAGGATTAAAACAGTGAGGAAGAAAAAAAGGAAGAGGAATGATATGACAGGTGGGGGTGTGAGGGGAGTGGGCTGATATGGAGTCAAAGGGAGGGAGGATAAAAAGAAATGAGGAGTAAAGGCAAAAGGGAGAGATGAAAGATTTGGATGTGTTTTTTAGCAGGAGACGGACACAGGAGGTGGCAACAGATATGATTTAGACACAGCTTAGTCATAGTTTGTTTAATCTAATTAAGACGCACAAATAAGCAAAGTAACTGAGTGTTTGATGAGGTGTTTGATGAAGATGAAACTTTATGCTGCAGCCTCCACAGTCACCACATCTCAACCCAGCTGTTCTGCAGCATCGTGTTCACACCGCCCCACCACCGAAACACAAACGCCACATAAAGAAACCTGCAGCGTTCATCCTCCACAGAATGTACAACAAGTAGAACTGAAGCTCCTCTGGAGGCTCGTGGCAACAACACCCTACCAACGCACCCATGTTGGTTTTTACTTTGTCGTTTGCCTCCAAGTTCTGTGTCCACAAAACATCTGATGTTGTGTTAGTGAGTTACTAAGTGGTTGCTAGGGTTCTCTTGGCAGTTGCTAAGGTGTTTGCCAGTTCTTTTCTAGGTGGTTGCGAAGTGGTTGCTAGGGTTCTCTTGGCAGTTGCTAAGGTGTTTGCCACTGTTTTTTAGGTGGTTGCTAAGTTGTTGCTGAAAAAATCATTCCAAAATGAATCTGCATAGTTATCAATAATAATTGTTATTAATAATTACTTAATAATTGTAAGAATTAAAGAGGAGGAAGCACCTTCAGTCATTAAGCTCTAAACTGGAGTATGTCAACATACATGTGATCAGACTCAGTAGCAGCTGGATTATGGAAATCTATATGAAGAGAGAGGAAGACTGAGAGAAACAGGAGGAGGAGAGGACTGAAGAGGAAGGACCAGCGGAGGGATGGAAACGGGAGATTGACTGTGACGGACAGAAGGAGACGGAGAAGTGGAATCGCTCATCGACCTGATTGGCTCTCGACCTGAGAGGCTGAATCAAACTCACCCGCGGGCCGGATAAGAGCCTCTCAGCGCCTGCAGGAGTGCTTGGTTCGCTGTCCCAGAGGAGGCGGGTGGGAACACCTGCCTGATTGCCCGACGCCAGGAAACGAGAGTGTGTGTTTGTGATGTTAGAGTTTAAGTTCCAATTTTAAACCAGCGTTAATGAGTAATGAGAGCTTAGGATGTATGTTATTGATAATCAATCATATTCAATATTTAGTAATGAGTGTTTGTGTGAACAACAGTGATACCTGGGGTTGTATTATAACCCACGAATGCAACATGCAGCCAAAATAAATAAATACTTGGCAAACCAATAGTGACGGCCCAGTGGAGAGGAAGCTCTGTCTTTTCATTTCCTGCATTTTTTATTTGACATTTTGCTCTAATTTTCCTTTTCCATTTAAATTTTACATCTCGTACGTTTGCAGGAAGATGTTTCCACTTTCAGGAAACTGAAACAAATCCCAGTTAATAAAAATGAGCAGAGATTTTCAAGATGTTTGTGAACACAGTTGTTTGGTCTCAGGTTGTGTTCTTGTCCTGCACACTAAAGGACTCTGCTCTACTCACACTTGAGTTAAAGACGTGCACAAACCTCTCTGGTGTCGCGCAGCTGTCCGAGCTTTGTTTGACTTGTTATTTCTCTAAAAGGAATCAGAATAAAGTCAGGTGACGTCTCTGACTCAGGGATCAATGAGACCCTTTAAAAATACAAGATGAAACGTATTTAACACATTTTCACACAACATCTTCTCACTGCATCCGTTTATAATTTGAAGATAAAATACACAATATCTGCAGTTTCATCTGACAGCTGTGAGTTTAATGGGTTGAAGGCGGCCACCTGACTTTGTCTCTCCTCTGCTGAAAAAGTGGGAAAAAGAGAGAGAGCGAGAGGAAGAGGAGGACAGATTAAGAGAGAAAGAGTGGAGTGGCAGAGGGAGAAAGGAGAGCTGTGAGAGGGAGAGGGCCTGTGGTGGTGGGTAGTGTTGGCGAACTTTCAGAAACAACAGAAAAACCACAAAGCACAAAGTTGGCTTTGTCTCCCAAACACTCCCCCCTTCTCCCCTCCTCCCCTCTTCCTCCCCAGGGGCGAAATAACACAATAAAATGTCCCATTACCCCATTCTGATGAGCGAGAGACACAGCCACAGACAGAGGGAGAGAGAGGGAGGCTTGTCTGAGGTTTTGGCAGCGTGGCGGCGGTTGGGTGTTCGAGCTGGGCCAGATCCTGACATGTTGTTAGGAAACAGCAGCAGCAGCTTAAACAGCCCGAAGAAGAAAAACCTCGAGTCCTGACGCTTTAAGTTTTGTTTCAAACGTGCAGCTTCGGTCCCGCTCCCCTCTGTGATTTCACCAGATTGGTTTTGTCCAGACATGCATGTAAACACGGTTATCAGAGAGAGGAGGGAGGAACAGTCGCTGATGCGTCTGTAGTTGATGTCTGAGTGAAAATTGCTTTCCATTTCAAACTGAATTTACATTTTTCTTTGGGAAAGGAAATGCATAGAAGATGTGTGTCCGGCGCTGGAGCAGTTTGTTCGTTGTTACCAATAACAATGTGTAAATTTCCTGCGCGCTCTGACACGGACTCTGGCTCTTCTGTCCCAGACGGAGAAATGTATGAAAATGTAAATGATGGCGGCGCAGCGTTTTACACAGGCGGGAAAAAGTGGCACAAACATGTTGTTAGAAGGTTTTACATAAACAGACCTGCTTTTTGTTTCCTGCTGCAGCAGCTGAAACTCCTCCTCTCCTCCTCTCCTTTCCTCCTCTCCTTTCCTCCTCTCCTCCTCTCCTCCTCTCCTCCTCTCCTTTCCTCCTCTCCTCCTCTCCTTTCCTCCTCCTCCTCTCCTCCTCTCCTCCTCTCCTTTCCTCCTCTCCT
>NW_019174820.1:649542-649794 GCF_002260705.1 Seriola dumerili | reverse complement strand
CTTTTTGTCTCCTCCTCCCCTCGCTCCAACTCCTCCTCTCCTCCTCTCCTTTCCTCCTCCTCTCCTCCTCTCCTCCTCTCCTTTCCTCCTCTCCTCCTCTCCTCTCCTTTCCTCCTTTCCTCCTCTCCTCCTCCTCTCCTCTCCTTTCCTCCTCTCCTCCTCTCCTTTCCTCCTTCTCCTCTCCTCCTCTCCTTTCCTTTCCTCCTCCTCTCCTCTCCTCCTCTCCTCCTCCTCTCCTCCTCCTCCTCTCCT
>NW_019174820.1:638877-649082 GCF_002260705.1 Seriola dumerili | reverse complement strand
CCTCCTCCAATCTTTACCTCCTCTCCTCTCCTCCTCCTGTCTCCTCTCCTCTCCTCCTCTCCTCTCCTCCTCCTCTCCTCTCCTCCTCTCCTCTCCTCCTCCCCTCCTCTCTCAGACAGAGGATGTAATCAGCTCAGACCTGCTGACTCGGCAACTTCCCTCCTCAGGACCAATATCTACCTGTCCTTGAAAACACACACTTCAATTATACTGCACCTTAAATTGCTTAAACACACACACACACACACACACACACACACACACACTTTATCCCTGTGCTGTATTACTTCTTTCCCACTTTTGTATTATTCCTCTTCTCTTTCTTCCTCCTCTCTCTTTGTGTCCGTCCTCGTTCTTTTGTTAGAGTCTCTTTTCTCCCTCTCTCTCTCCCTCCCTCCCTCTCTCCCTCTCTCTCTCCCTCTCTCTCTCTGTCTCCCTCCCTCTCCCTCTCTCTCTCCCTCTCTCCCTCCCTCTCTCCCTCCCTCTCTCTCTCTGTCTCCCTCCCTCTCCCTCTCTCCCTCTCTCTCTCTCTCCCTCCCTCTCTCTCATCCTCCCATCTCCTCCCTTCCTCCCCTCTGGTGACCCCTCCATCCTCCCTCGCTCCCCCAGGTTGTGGTGGTGATGGACAGGAATGATGGAGGGATGGATGGATGTAGAGTGTGTCACTTGTCGTTTATTCTGTGTGTCTGATTGTAGAAGAACTGACTTCATAAATCTGTTGCTTGTTTCTTCAGCGTCTCTGGTTGTAACAGTCTGATTGATTCTGTCGTTGTGACCAGGCGCCGTTAAAACGCTTCCTGTTGGTGCGGCGGGAAAAACAAGAGTTTGGGGAGCGATGTAGAGGACAGCAGAAATAAATGAAGCCAGAGCATCTTTGTAAACACACTTCACTCAGCTTCTGTCGTGAAGTCAGTTTGGTCAGCGGTTCAGATTCACTATATCTGACACACGATCGATTTATTGATTTATTGATTTATTGATTTATATGTAAAACATCTGAAAAGACACGAACTATCAAAATAAAACCAACATTCAAAGAATTAAAAACATGAAATTTAAAGATGAGCAATATAAATAAACATAGAAAAAGTTGTATGTGTGTGTGTGTGTGTGTGTGTGTGTGTGTGTGTGTGTGTGTGTGTGTGTGTCTGTGTGTGTGTGTGTGTGTGTGTGCAGCAGTTAAACCAGGTGCTGTAACATGTAGATTAGCCAGCTGTTCACATTGTTGCTTCAACCCCAAGAGGAATTATTTTGAAATTAATTTGTGTGTGTGTGTGTGTGTGTGTGTGTGTGTGTGTGTGTGTCTGTGTGTGTCTGTGTGTGTGTGTGTCCAGTTGTCAGGACAGGTGTTGTCGCATGATGGTAATCTGCTGTTCTTGTTTCTCTTTCTCTCACATTCGCCAAATTCGCCACAGTACTCGGTCGCCCACTGGGTTTGATACCAGCCTTATGTTTATTGATGTGTGTGTGTGTGTGTGTGTGTGTGTGTCTGTGTCTGTGTCTGTGTCTTTCACTGTTTTTTCATCATATGAAATAGCCATCACTCCTCCTCCTCCTCCTCATCTCCTCTCCTCTGCTCTCATTACCTCCTCTTGTCTCCTCTTTGCCCCCGGTGCAGTCACCTGTTTTGCCCCTGTAGGCAGGAAGGAGACCCGAGGGTGAAATGACTATTGATTATTCTCTGTTAGATGGGGGGGGGCCTCAGTCAGAGAAAATAACTGAATATAGATAAATCCTGCTGGAAATACTCACCGCCGCACCAAAGACAGATTAATACGCCGCTGAAAATAGTCCCCAACAGATTCACTGTTTCCACAGAAAAATATAGAATTTATATTTAATGACTCTTATAAATTATATTGTCTTCTGTTATTGATCATGAATATTTTAATCTCAGATTATTCTCACCTCAAGGGCCATTTAGTAGCTGTTCTGGAGCTTTTAACCATATCACATGTTCTTCAGCAGCAGATGAAATGAAGATGTAGATTTGTGATTTCAAAGGTTATTTTTACATCTATTTTCTAAATGTTTACTTTTATTAATTATTCAATTTAATTTATTTTTGAATTATATGTATATTTATTATCATGATGCTTTTATTCATCTTTTGCTTAATTTTTTAATTTGAGATTCTTTTTTCTTTTTAGACTTAATTGACAAAAGAAGATTTATTCTTTATTTCAGTGTCATCACTCGTTCATACATTTACCCTCCCTGTGTCATCCCTTCTTCTGTCTTTCTCTCCTCCTTTTTTAAATCACTTAATGTAGGCAGTGCAAAGGAAAGTGGAAAGATGTGTGTGTGTGCGTGTGTGTGTGTGTGTGTGTGTGCGTGCGTGCGTGCGTGCGTGTGTGCGTGTGTGTGTGTGTGAATGGCGACCTGCTGAGAGTACATGGTGACATTTGGGAGAAGACTCGACCTCATGCTGATTAGAGACGCGCGCTCTTCAAAGAGCTGTCACACACACACACACACACACACACACACACACACACACACACACGTTACTCTCACACAGGTTTAAGATTAGCCTGGTTCAAAGGTTGTTGGCTGATGATGTCATAGATATAATTAATTTAACCCCCCCCTCCCCACACACACACACACACCTTTTAAAACTGATGATTTTCACTCTCACTTTAAATTTGAGAAAACTTCATGTTTATCTTTCTTTAACCAATCAGAAGAAACAGCTTCACAGCTCGTACAGTCGTCTTAATTACACCGGCTTTATTATTATATTATATAATTACATTATCATATTTTACTTTATCACCACAGTTTTTATTTTAGCTTCATTTTAACTCTTTGGTTTGTACAAATCTGACACCTGATGGTCACGTTCTCCCAAAAACTTCTATGAATTCAAAACAGCAAAATTGTAGTTTTATATATATATATNTGTAAGATGAATAAAAGTGGAAATAAGCTGTTAATACCTAAAGGCCAATCACTCTTCTCTACTGTTTGTCCAGGGGACGGCTTCTCCTTTGTTTTTGTTCTCAAAGATTTTTCACCTTTATCATCAAATGTAATTTTCTCAAAAATCCAACTCCTTAGTGTGTATGTTCATATATACAGAAATATATATATATGTATGTATATATATCTGTGTGTGTGTGTATATATATACACTGTTGCTCATAAATTTGTAATAAAATATTTTTTTACATATTTTTTTAGCACCAAACAAATGTTATGCATGAACTCATTTCACCTGGGTAATTGGGACACATAATGTAATCATTGCACCTGGTCAAAAGTGATTACTGATGCATTTAAATAGGAATAAACAGAGGATTGTGTTTGTGATTGTGATTGTGTAAAACAAAATTATTCCAATTGTATGGGCAATAGTGTATATATATATATATATATATATATGTACACACACATATATACACATTTATATATATATCTATATATATATAGATATATTTATATACACACATTTATATGTTTCTGACACCAGTATTTGACATTATTTACTCTGACATCACAAAAACCACAAACACAAATTCTGATAAAAACAACATAGAAAACCAAACTTTTCCTGGACTTTCACAATCTTCTCTCATCCACTTAATCTACCTGTGAAAGTGATTGAAAGCTCTGGAAGAAGTCACTAAATAGACCTGAAGTTAAGATGTTTTTTGTCAGTAATGTTCTGTGATGATTTAAATGACTTCTGAGTTAGAATCATTTCCTGACATTTTTACACTGTAAAATAATCTGCATTGGGATTTGAACCTGCAAGCTTGCGGACACGAGCGTCTCTGTCACCTTCAGTGGCTCAGCCGCCGCCGCCGCCGCCGCCACCTTGTTGTTGTCTTCGTTGTTGATGCTGCTGCTCCTCCATGATGGATCTGCTGCGTGTAATTTCATGCAAGTGTCCTCTGGTTATTGATGTCTGTACTTATTCACCCACTTGACTTCTGCCCCCTGCCACACACACACACACACACACACACACACACACACACACACACACACACACACACCTGCAGCCCTTGTCATTAAATGATTTCAGCCATTATGTCCTGCACACACATATAGGCACTCACATGTGTATTGAAGCACACACACACATATACACACACCCACACACATATACACACACCCACACACACATACACACACACACACACACACACACACACACACAGAGGCCAGAGACGGCGCTGTGAATCCTTATTGTGTCTCTCTGACCTTATTTCTGAGAGCCAGACCCCCCCCCCCCCCCCCCCCCCCCCCCCCCCCCCCCCCCCCCCCCCCCCCCCCCCCCCCCCCCCCCCCCCCCCACCCCCCCCCCCCCCCCCCCCCCCCCCCCCCCCCCCCCCCCCCCTCGTCACACGGTGAATTCCAATAAAGTTTGAATTTATTCAAACTCTGTAGTGTTTCCCTCTTCAGTGTGTTTGTCCTGCAGCGGTGACCCCTGACCCCTGTGACTTCAGATCAGAGCGTGAGCCTGAAAACGTCTGTTTCAGTCCAAGGAGAGATTTGTGAAAAGAAAAGAAAAGAGCTGCTGCAGGAATCAGCCCAGATCTCACCAGGCTGAAATCACTTCATTCACACACACAGTTTAAAGATCAGGTCATGTGACTTTATCTTGTTTAATAATAATAATAATAATAATAATAATTCCTCCGCCCGGCGACAGTCAGAGCGGCAGCCATATTATTTTCAGGTTGTCTGTCTGTCCGTCCGTCCCGTTGTCATGGACACTCATTCATGTCAAAAAAAGGAACCATCAACAACTGTTCCTCAGATCTTAGTCTCCAAAGACGAGGGTTAGCCCTGACGTCAGCGATGTGACGCTGGGTCAAAGTAAAACTGAGGAAGTCGCACCCATAAACACTGAAATGTTTGGTTTCAGTTTTATTTTGAAGTGGCACCACAGGAAGCAGACGTCCCATCACGCTAAGATAGATTTAAAATAACTGGGGAGATTTTGTTTTGATGTCGAGCTGATTCTTCCACAAACTCTGGGTCGGTTGCAACTTGTTGAGTTTCACACGAACGCATCATCACCAATCAATTAAAGATGGAGTCAGACCTCAGAGGTGGACCGCTCTGCAGAGAAACGTTTAGTCGGGAGTGAACATCCGACGTGTTAACAGACTCTCTGCTGCGTGGTTTGTCAGTGCTTCTGCGGAGAACATCTGATGATCCAAACTCGTCTCATGAATATTAAATGTTTGGAGCTCAAACAGAAGCTCTGCTAATTTCCAGCTGATGTTTCCATTTTCTGTTTTAAAAAACTGCTTCCTGTGCAAGATTAAGATTCAGGTTCCAACGGCGTAGCAGCCTTTCATGCGAGCTGGAAAAAAACAAAAAAAACAAAAATGTAAATTTGTCTTTTGGCTCGGTGCCTCTGCTCTTAACATATGAACAGTATCTCCGTCTCTGCTGGGGGAGAACCTTTTATCTCCCAAACTAATCTCCTCAGGAAGGAGAAGCAGATCTGTTTGGGTCAGTTTGATCAATTCAACTGAGGAACAGATGATTCCAAAGACTCAATTAAATCACAGTTTCTTTGTGTTTGACTCAGTGATGTTCTGCGGGGGGGGGGGGGGGACAAATTGAAAGCCGAGCCAAGTATCAGTCACTGTGGAGATGAACTTAATTTTCCTGGACTCACAGATGAGAGGCGGGAAACAGCAGAGAGCTGCTCTAAACACCTTCACTTAAGGTTTCCTTACAATAAAAACACCTTAAGTCTTCTCCTTCAGGTTTCCTTGAAATGTTGCTGTAAGTATTTAAGGTTTCTTCTCATCCTGGCCTTAAGGAATCACTTCAAGTCACTTCAGACCTTAGAGACCAAACTCAGGGAAACCTTCAGCTTCCTCCGCCTGTCTGAAACAACATGTCTGACTTCATGTGGATTAATGAAGAGGATGAACGTCCCAGCAGGAGTTTGAACCCGACCGACGTTGCTCTGTGTTTTGATTCTTCGGGATCTTTCCAGACGATTATTGGTGAAGTATTGGATGTCGATCGATCAGCTGTGAGAGTGTCCGCTGAACACTGAGCTGAAGTTTCATCAAAACGACAGGAGATAAATGTGTTATCTCATGCTTTCCGAGCAGAACGCGGCACTGATGGCAGCAAACGACCCATCTCCATGGAAACTGTAGAATTTTACCGCTGTAAAATCTCTTTCATTGCTGCAAATGCCTTAACGCTTTATCTTAACTGGTGTGCAACACCCTTAAATAACTCCCTCAGTTCAACCTGAAGTGTCAGACTTCAGTAGAAAACTTAAGGTGTTTTGAGCGACGTGCTCCTGGTCGCTAACCGGCAGCAAACCTGCGTCTGCACAGGAAACAAATCCATCCACACGCCCGTCCAACCAAATATAAGTCACGTCTTTGTTGTGCTCACAACTACGACACCCCCCCACCCTCACCCCCACCCTCACCCTCACCCCCACCCTCACCCTCTCTCTCTCATTCACATTCTCAGGTGCAACGAACGAATACAAAATGCACCAAGATCAATAACATGTATATATTGATGATATGTTTACAGTATATTATTGGCGTGTGTGTGTGTGTGTGTGTGTGTATGTGTGTGTGTGTGTGTCTCAGGTTGTGCATGTAGATGTATATTATTGGGCAGTGCGATACGCCCCGTCTCTCTCTCTCTGTTTACTGGCAGCATATTGTTTCCTCCGTTCGGCCAAATTAAAGGGAGATTCCATTAATTTTTCAGCGCGGCTTCTCGGCCCGTCGAGGTCGATTTGCATTTCTATCTCGCAGCTTAGCGGACGCTCGTTAAAAAAGAAATGCTGAAATTGTAAATTGCAGAAAGTTTTTTTTTTTCCACAGAAAATCAAAGTGCACTCACTCACTTTTTTTTTTCTAACCCTCACCCCACACACACACACACACACACACACACACACACACACACACACACACACATACACACACACACATACACACACACACATACACATGCATACATTTCAATGTGCGCACTTGAACTTCTTTGCACACCAACCAACATATGCATCCATATACACACCTCACACACTCCCTGATTGTGTGTGTGTGTATGTGCACTCCTCCCACGTGCACGCGCACCCCTATAGGTGTGTATGTTGTTGTTAATTGGAGTGTGAGGTCCATGACAGCTATCAGCGGCTCATTCACTACATTAATGAGAATGATAGCAGCTTTAAAAAGACTGTTCCACACTCTGACCAAACTCATTAACACCGGCTCGCATTTAAATACACTCCTCTTCTCCTCCTCCTCCTCCTCCTCCTCCTCTTCCTCCCTCTCTCTCTCCCTCACTCTGTCCGTCTGTCTTCAGCTCTTTTTTACCTGTTTCCACTCCTTCGTCTTTATCTTTTTATTTCTCTCACTTCTGTTTCTCTCTCCTTCTTCTTTCACATCATCTCTCTCTTTCTTTCCTTTATTGATCTTTTCTTTTGTCATTTTACCAGTAACTTTTCTTCTCCTCTCTCATTCATCCCCACTGGATTTTGTCTTCTATTCTTTTTTTGGCACCTGTCCTTCCTGTCTTACTTCCTGATTTGTATTTCCCATGTTTCCTTCTTCCTTCCCTGCCTCTCTGCCTTGGTTGCTCTCCCTCTGCTCGGTGTGTCTGTGGACTGTTGAGGATGGATCTTACACCAACGCTGGATTTTCCCTGAATTTAAAACAGGAATCATTTTCATGTGAGGTTAAATGGCTCAAAGAAAACGATGACTTTTACATTTAACAGTATGTATCATGATATTAAGGTCAATAATCTGCTGAGTAACGTCAGTCTTCTGGGTTATTACAGATATGAATGAACATTCAAATGAAATATTCTCTGGAATCAGAAGAAGTTCTGGTTCCATGTCAGACTTAGTTCCACATCATCTCTGTTTTTGAAGCTACGTGTGTGTCGGCTCTCTGACCTCTGACCCCTGACCTCTGACCTCTGACAGCAGAGGACATTGAATGAGCTCAGACAGACTCAAACCAAAGACAAGCCAATCAGAGCTCAGCACTGCAGCAGCCCCCCTCTGTGTCAGGTGCTGTAAACACACACTGTTTGTACATTAATACGAAAATATGAAAATACAAACAAACAGTTTGAAAAATGATTCTTAAAAACAAACGTGAAACAAAACGTCTCTTCACTTTCTGTTTCGGAAAAAAAATTCTTCCTGAGAAAAGTCAAGAATATTTCTGAAGAGACTCTGATTCACTGCCAGCTCAAACATTGAGGGGTTAAGTCTCTCTCCCTCTCTCTCTTTGCATGTGTGTGTGTGTGTGTGTGTGTGTGTGTGTGTGTGTGTGTGTGTGTGTGTCAATATTTGGACAGTTACCATACAGCTCACCAGATGAGCCCGGCATCTGCTTCTTGGCAAGACTCAGAGAGAGTGACAGAGTGTGTGTGTGTGTGTGTGTGTGTGTGTGTGTGTGTGTGTGTGTGTGTGTGTGTGTGTTTGCTCTGCAGCTTACTTGTTTTCCTCACATGTGCTCACCATCCAGTTTCATTTAGAAACAAAAGACGGATGCATCAAGTTGGATTTCCTTTCACCTCTCTCTAAACTCTTTTCCATTATAGTCTAAGGTCTCTCGCCCTTTTGCTTTGCCCTCACTCACCTCTTTCATTCCTCCCCCGACTTCCTCTCTTCCTTTACATCCCTCCTATTCCTCCTATTCCTACTTCTCCTCCTCTTCCTTCTCTTCTCTCTGTTTGTTTTTTGTTGTTTTTGTTTATTATTATTATTAGTTTGTTTATTGTTATTGTTTTAACGAAGTACGAACTATGATGTAATTTTATAAAATCCTTTTTGTATTTGTGGGAAAAGTCTTCAGCCTCCAGTGTCTGAGTGGGCGTTTCCCATGGCAACAGATATAATATATATAATCTACATAACATCACTTATCAACCATTAGTGATGTCATCGTAGCATCTTGCTAATGTTAGCACTGATTCCCATTGAATGCTACCTGCCGAGTCTTCAGGTCAGCACAGAGGAAAGGGGCGGGGTCTTAATGTGTGGCTCTGTGGAGGGAGGTGTGGCCTGAACACATAGGCGCACTGTTATGTGAGCATGTTGCTAGCTAGCTTACAGCTACCATCTGCGTCTCTTACTCTTCTCTCTCTCCTCCTCCTCCTCCTGTCAGCGTCTTTCCTGTCAGCGTCTCGCTCCGTGTTATTCGCCTCTACAAGAATAATCCTCCCCCTTTTTAAAATAAAATAAAACTATCAAATGAAATGAAATCATAAAATAAGATGTAAGAGGGTTAAGGCGGATCTCGACTCGGGCGCTCTGCTACATAATCCGCTCCTCACATGACTTCAAACGAGGCGGCGACGAGCGCTGGGCCTCCTCCTGTTTACCATATCAAGGCTCTGCTGCTGCTGAGGAGGAGGAGGAGGAGGAGGAGGAGGAAGAGCCCACAGAGCTAAAGAAGCAGGAATTGAAACACAGCGATGAGTTTGTTAAGTTGTGACGCTCATTAGGAGGAGGGGAACTGGGGGGTTGCACTTGTTTTCTCCTCCTCTCTTCATCCATCCCTCCTCCTCCTCCTCCTCCTCCTCCTTGTCTCATCTCGTCCCTTCTTCCCACAGTTGTCTCTCTCTCTCTCTGACTCTGCGTCGACCACTTCAACTCGATTTTGCTTTTCGCCTCCACCATCTGTCTTCCTCCTCTCCCCCCTCCGTCCTCTCCTTCATCCCTCTCTCCTCCCCCCTCTCCCCCTCTCTGTGTGTCTCAGTAGTGTCTTTGCTGTAATGATGAATGGTGTTTAGTGTCGCTGTGAATGGAATCACTCAGTACACACACACACACACACACACACACTGTATATCTGGGTGATGGATTGTTGAGATCACTGCAGAGATACTGACAGAGGAGACGAGCTGTCCTCTCTCTGTCCTCTTTGCTCCTCAACCTCTTCCCATCCTTCTCTCTTCTTCTATGGTCCCATTTTTAATCCTCCGCGCCGGCGACAGTCAGAGCGGAAGCCATATTGTTTTTGGGTTGTCTGTCTGTCTGTCTTGTTCTTCATATTTGGCAAAAATATTCACTAGGACTCAAGGATGAACTGATTAGTTTGAAGGGAAGGGAAACATGAGTTAAGAGTTTCATGGTGTCACATGTTTCAGGAGGCGGATCATGTGACTGTTCCTGAAACAAGTGAAATCCATCAGCGCACAGAAAAACGCGAAGAACCAAACTCAGCTTC
>NW_019174820.1:633877-636377 GCF_002260705.1 Seriola dumerili | reverse complement strand
TGTCAGTGAATGGAACTGTATGTGAATCAAGAGTCAAGGAAGTGAAGTGTCAGTAAAGTCACGGGCATCAATGAAATGTCAGTGAAGTGAAGTGTAAGTGAAGTGTCAGTGAATTGAAGTGTCAGTGAAGTGAAGCGCCAGTGGATTGAAGTTTCAGTGAAGTATCAGTGGAGTGAAGTGTCAGTGAAGTGAAGTGTCAGTGAAGCGTCAGTGAAGTGAAGAGTCAGTGGATTGAAGTGTCAGTGAAGTGAAGCGTCAGTGAAATATCAGTGAAGTGAAGAGTCAGTGGATTGAAGTGTCAGTGAAGTGTCAGTTAAGTGAAGTGTCAGTGAAATGTCAGTGAAGTGAAGAGTCAGTGGATTGAAGTGTCAGTGAAGTATCAGTGGAGTGAAGTGTCAGTGAATTGAAGTGTCAGTGAAGTGAAGTGTCAGTGAAGTGAAGTGTCAGTGAAGTGAAGTGTCAGTGAAATGTCAGTGAAGTGAAGAGTCAGTGGATTGAAGTGTCAGTGAAGTGAAGTGAAGTGTCAGTGAATGTAAAGACGTAAATACTGTGGCTGCTGTAAATGGATCTATTGGCTTATTTAAAATGAAATTTGTGAACAGATGCGACTGAGAGATGGAAGGATGATGAACGGATGGATAGAAACAGACGGATGGAAGGATGAAGATCTGTGTTTTTGATGAAGACGGAGGGAAAATGGGAAAAAGAAGGAGAAAAGGGAAGTCAGAAAAAAAGTGGTGGAAAGAGTTAGAGAACAAAATAGGGGAAAGTCAAGCTGAAAAAGAGAGGGATGTGAAATGAAAAATTAAATCTGGAGAGAAGTCTGAGCGGTTAAAGTTAGACAGAAGGAGACGAGAGCGAGGTGGAAAGAGAGAGATCGAAGGATGAAGAGATAAATGGACTGAGAAAGACGCAGGGAGAAAGAAAAGAAAAGAAGATTATGGAACGTGAGCGGGAGGGAGAGAGCGGCGGCAGAGCGAGGGAGACAGACAGACAGAAAGAGACTCTCTCTGGTGTCAAATGAAGAGATAAGAAACTAACCCTCCCTCCATCCCTCCATCTCTCTGTTTCGCTCCACAGAGAAAATGAGTGGGAATTCCACCGGGAGGCCTTAATCCATACTCTCTCTCTCTCTCCCTCTTTCTCTGCCTCTCCCTGCCTCGCTCGTCCTCTCTGTGAGAGTGAATCTCTCTATCTGAGCGCTGCTGGCTGGATGTAATGATGTGCTGTCATCGCTGTCACACTCACTGGTCCGACTGGAGCAATGAACTCCCAGTTACTGGTGAGAGTTAAAGAAACTGGTTTGATCCTGTTGAGTCAGATGTCCTCAGTCTCTGCTGTTTTACAGATAGAAAGATACACAATACTTTATAGTTTTATATTTATTTATCTATATGTTTAATTGTCAAGTGATGTTCACACATGACTGGTCTGCTGCTGGTCTAACACATTTCAGAGGGAGATTAACGTTTGGAGAGAAGTACATTAAACATTTTTATTCCTCTGTGACGGCGACAGTCAGAGCAGCAGCCATTTTGTTTTCAGGTTGTCTGTCCGTCCATCCCGTTTTCCCAGACACGATACCTCAGTACCTTAACGGAACTTCGGAAAGATTTTGGGGGTCAAAGGTGAAGGTCACGGTGACCTCACAAACCTCGGTTTTGGACGTGTGAATGCCGCAATATCTCCGCCATGATGAAATGGCAGCAAAGTGGTCCGACAGGTCGGACTCAAACCATAATAAACGTTTTAATGTGAAGGCAGGTTAGGTGCTCATGATCGGGGAGGTTAAAGCCTTCAGTTAAAGTACAGGGGTCCTACAGGTGGGAGTGGCAAAGCTGGCACGCTCCTACAGGTTGTATTATTGTTACCATGACGATTACACGGCTTGTATCCGAGGGTAGGAACAGTCGGCCATCTTGTTCGGCTCGCCATTTGACTCGACTTACGAACCTCCCTGGCAGTTGGCGGTTCGATCCCTGGCTCCACCTGACACCCTGGCAAGACACCCAACCCCAGCTGGCCTCACTTGTAAATGAGTGAATGAACAGTGAGCCATCAGTTCAGTGAAGTTATTATTACCAGTCAAACCAGAGCAGCTGAGTTCAAAGGTACTGGTGGAACTGGGATTGTTTGAATGTGAAATGATCACATGATCCAGAGCTGCAGACGTCCTCGTTTCTGAAGAGTTTAATCTTCACGCTGCTGCACATCGTCCTCCATGTTTCTCTCTCCCTCTTTCATTTCTGGTCACATCTCTTCTTTTCATGGATCGAAGTCCAGAACTCTCTCTGAATAAAAGACGAACCCGAGCGGCTGAATTGAACCTTGTTGGACAAACTGGAGAGTCAGAATTGAAAGTGACTGGTTCAAATGGGCTGAATGGTTGAACTGAAGTGGCAGCGAGACTTTCCATCTCTCAGCGCCTCTGGCATTTCCTCCGGAGGGCCTGGCTCAGGAGAGGCACTGTGTGTGTGTGTGTGTGTGTGTGTGTCTGTGT
>NW_019174820.1:632616-633672 GCF_002260705.1 Seriola dumerili | reverse complement strand
TGTGTGTGTGTGTGTGTGTGTGTGTGTGTGTGTGTCTCTGTGTGTGTGTGTGTGTGTGTGTGTGTGTGTGTGTGTCTGTGTGTGTGTGTGTGTGTGTGTGTGTGTGTGTACATATATGGGTGTATGTGTGTGTGTGTCGCTGCTGGCAGGGACAGTAGAGCAGAGCTGGGCATACATCCCCTCTCTGTCACCCAGTTTATAAAGCAGCACAGAACAGTATAAACCAGTCTGTGTGTTATTAATGGGCTCACTTACTTTTTACTGTAAATGATGAATAATGGCTCCTGCTGTGGAAGTACAGTGTGGAGGAGGGAGAGCTGCTGGATCAGCTCTGAGCAGACACGCTTTAAAGAAGAAAAATAGTTGGAATAAAAGTGATATCCAAATGTTTTCAGCAGCCGTGTATATGTACGCTGTGAGGAGCTGGTGTCTGTGCTCCTGTGTACGTCTGTTAGCCAGACAATTAAACTCACAGGGGAGGAAACCGGGAGAATATGCTGATATGGTTTCGGCGATGACGCTGATGTGGTTGTTTCCAGCTGCAGTTGAGTTCTAGCCACAACACGTTTGGCTGTGTTCATTTGAGGTGGAAAATTTCACCACCTGGGACAAAGTTAGCTGGTGATGGAAAAATCAAACCAGGGGATAATTTCACCAAATTTACAACGTGAGGTCACTTCCTCTGACCCCACGTTTTCATTTTAAAGCGGCGTTTTCAAACGTAAACAATCTCCGTTCAGACTGTCACACCTGAAGACACACACATACCTCAGCAGTCACCTACACTGAGCATGTGCGAGCCGGTGTAAACAGGAAGTACATTGTCTCCTCTGAATGTAAGTGAACAGCAGCTGCTAGCAAAGACAACAAGGTCAGTAACACTGTCATTCATCATCATGTTGTATTCACCACTGGTAGTCCAGGCTGATGACAGCCAATCAGGAGAGGCTGGCTGTGACCTCATCATTTACAGAGGTCTCAGTTTCTGTCCAGACTACAACACAACCCCAGAGTTTTCAAAATAAAACACAACCCCATATTTTTCAAAATGAAATG
>NW_019174820.1:600116-630116 GCF_002260705.1 Seriola dumerili | reverse complement strand
GAATCTATCTGACATATTTTCTTAGTTTTTTTTGTTTGTTTGGTTTTTTCAGAAATGCAGGAAGTCAGGATCCATTAGATACTAAACCCAAAATCAACACTTGAAGAAAGTCAAGGAACCTGGAGACGAAAACAAGAGGAAAGATAAACAAGACAACAGAAGAGAAGTTGCAGGTTGTTTGGTGAAGGAGTCAGAGTTCAGAATGTGTTTCACACACATTTTTCTTGCCGTCAGAGTGATGTTCTTCTGTTTCGCAGCCTGGGCCTTCACATTAGGCCAATTTAATTAGGAGCCTTTCAACAGAAACTAATTAGCCAGCCACGCTAGCCGAGCTGAATGAGGGGCGAGGGGAGGCGATTGAAGTTCTGCTACCCAAGGAGAGCATTGTTTAACGGTTTGATTCCCACTTTTCTTATTTTTTTTAATACAAAACAGACTAATGGAATTTGAGGGAGCTGGTTTGCTTCAAAAGACTTTGGGTTTGGGCGGGAGGGAGCGGCGGCTGCCGAAGAACCGTCTCACAAGGCTCCGTTTGCATTCCTTGGTTTTTAATTAAGAAGCTCGCGGGCTCCGACATGACTGATCGTCCTCTGTGATAGTCTTATGTGGTAAAGATATTTCATTTGTGTTCACAACTCATCTGTTTAATTGGCTCCCACTCAGGAAAGGGTGCAGGGCCATGATGAGATGTGAGGGGACTTTCACCAGAACTCATGATCCGGTGGAGCCGCGTACTCGTGTTGTTTTGGACGAGCGCCTAATAGGAAAGTTGGCTCGGCTGAAAGTTGACAGCTGGATGTTTGAGAGCAGGTGTGTCGCTGGGATGGTGAAACACTTTTATTTACATGCATCTGTTTTTTTAGGCACATTAGTGATGTGGCTTTACAGAGGGGAGTGTGTGTGTGTGTGTGTGTGTGTGTGTGTGTGTGTCGGTCCAACGCTGTGAAATCTCAACAGCTCTTGAATGAATTACAGCTCGCTGTCGAACTTTGGACAAGCTGCAAAACCTTCACAACAGACGATCCGACAGTCACGCTTAACGAGTTTTATAAAACTCAATATGATGAAAATTATTTCATGTGGTGGAAAATATCAAAGATAATCTGTATCACTGGTTCCCAACCTTTCCCACTGATGGCCCAGGGCAAATCATGCCTCCTTAGATCGATCAAACATTGGCTTATCACAGTTATAGTCTTTAATAATTACCAATTAATGATTATTTTCACTCAAATTGTTCTGTTGAAATTGTTGTTAAATAGTTTTGCAGATGATTTCACGGCCCACAGGTTTATAGCCACTGTTCTCTGTCATCAGGTATCGACCCAGGCCTAGCGGTTAGCCATGCTAGTTAGTCCAGTTCCTACACAGCATGGATGTAGTCCGTCTGTTATTCTGTGCTGGACGACAGTAAAACGGCCTTTTGTTTAAATAAAAAAACGTTTTTCTTTTTGGGGCATTTTTGCCTTTTTTTTTTTTTTTTTTTTAACATTTTATTTATTGAATTTTCAAAAACACAGAGCAGCTGAGAAAACACAGCATAAAACATCTAAGATAATGAGAGAGAGAAATGATATAAAATAGAATCAGTAAAAAAAAAAAAAATCAATAAATCAATAAATAAATAATAAATAACATGTTAAAATAACCCTTTAAGGCCAATCGCCCCAACACACCAGACAGGAGCCACGACACAGCTACAGAAACAAAGGCACCAGAGGAGTGAGAAATATGTAAATTAATAATAAATCAAATTAAATAGATAAAAAGGGGGTGAACATGTAGTGAGGATAACATGAATCCCATAAATTCAACATACATTATATACAGCCTTTATTCTGATAGATTAGTGAGAGAGAGAGGAGAGAGAGAGAGGGGAGGACATGCAGCAAAGGGTCGGACTCGAACCCAGTCTGCGCTCTGTCAGACTGTCCTTCCTGACCGTCACCTCTCAGGTTGCCGCTCTTCGGCCGACCGCAGGCCTCACTCGGCGCTGTGTTGGAACTTGTTGGCGTGGCGTCGAGTCCAGACGTCGCCTCACAAACAAACAGAACGAACTGATTCACATTCAGCCGACAGCAGCTGACTCTCAGCCTCCTGCAGGTTTTAACATTTCACAGCTCAGACTCTCAGAAACACACTCCAAAATGTAATATAACATAATCACTTAATCATTGGTATGATACACACGTGTGCGCACACACACACAAACACAGAGATACACGTGCACACACACACACTCAGAAATACACGTGCACACACCTCTCACTCGTTGCCCCTACTTCTACTTGTGCCACCTAACCTCTCAGCGCAATAACAAGCTTGTTTCTCTCTCTCACACACACACACACACACACACACACACACACGCAGACCCGTCGGTGTGATTAGCTTTGGCAGCACAAGGCCATCCAGCGCTCTCAGATATAACTGCTTCTCTTTGATAAACATGAGAGCTCACTCAGACACACCACTGTCTGCAGCTACCATCTGACTGAGAATCACACACACACACACTAACACACACACTCTCTGACTGAAGCTGTGCGCACACACACACATACTCAGGAGCGCACAAGCCTTCGGTCAGCAGCGTACAATATCTGGGAGTTTGTGCAGCCTGGAGAATATTTGATATGTAGATAAGTCTTAAAAAGGGTGAGATTTGCATACTGGGCTCCTGTTGCACACGGCTCAGAGCCGCATGTGGTAGGTACATTTTTAATCAGCGAGTGGAGAAAAAATTAATTTGTTTTTGGTGGGAGGAGGAGGAGGAGGAGGAGAGACGATGCTCCTCTTCGTTCCATTAGCAGCATTTTGTCAAAACAGTTGAGTTGGATTCAGACAGGCTGTGAAACTGTGTGTGTGTGTGTGTGTGTGTGTGTGTGTGTGTGTGTGTGTGTGTGTGTGTGTGTGTGTTGTACGCGCAGCTTTGTGTGTTTAAGCATCATATTACTTTCCTGCAGCTAGCATTTATTAAACGAAACCTCTTCAATTAAACGTGTTTTGTCGCCTCATTAAACCGACACCTTGTTGTTTCAAGAAAAGACGACTTTACATTTTTTTAATTTAAGTAAATTGTTTTTACCTGTTTCAATTTGTTTTTTTATTATTTGGTTCTATCCGTGTTTGTGTAATCTTGTTTTGAATTCATGTCTGCTCTTGTTTGTTTTATTGGCATTTGTATTACACTTCTTTTCTTTTTGTCTGGGAGCCTTTTTTTTTTTAACTTTGGAAATTGTCTGAGAAATTGACTTTGTGATTGTTGATCGTCTCCGTCTGTCGCGCGATGACTCAACGTTTCACAAAACTTATTTCATCCTTTACATTCTGACACAGTTTTGTAAAGTTGTGGTTCTGTGCAGATGCTGCAGGGCCCCGAGGACAGAGAGGTTAACTCTCAACCGCGGAGGTGTTAGCGCGTTGCTACATGTGCTGATCTAAATGATGTAAATAATATAACAGTGTCAGATCAGCAGCAGATCCTCCTTTATTACATAATTATAAAGATATTCACCATAGTTTTAATCTTATTACAGTGTGCTGCACATACATGTACACAGGCACATGTAAAACATATTACATCTTATCATTATAAGGACGTTATACATCATATATTATCTATTTACCAGGTATTAAAAATATCCCCAGTAGCTGATCAGAGCTGAATGATCTTATCAATGTTCAATAATGTGCAAATTAATTTGTATTAACTCCAGTTTCTGTTGTTCTGACCATCAGGCACCAGTTATCAAATAATCATGTTCATACATTAATAGAATAAATTAAATGATGCAGTAATTGTTGATGAAGATTCACGTTGTTACTTTTTTTTAAGTTTGGTGTTTTCTGTAAATTTAATGAGATAAAACATTAGTGATGTTCTTCAGATCATATTCATGTACTGTATAATCACAGCACACAGTCCTGGTGTTTTAGTTATTGAAGCTACAGATATATAATGACAATATATACTACGTATTTACATATATACAAACATACATTCAAAACAGTGGAAAAGTAAATAAATGGATGGATAAATGGAAATAAATGAATAATTAAAAAATAACAGAAAGAGTGAAGCACTCAGACAAAGCAGATGGGTCAGGGTCTCCAGAGTCTCCTGGATTCTGTCCCATGTGTTTGAGACCATGAGACCACATGTGGACTGTGGTGACCTGCAGACGGGACACCACCACTAAAATACGCCTCTTATTCCGTGTCTGACTCCGCCCCTAACTCCCAACTAATCCAAAAATGGTGAAAGAGGAGGGGCCTGTGTGGAGCTGAGACTTTGGTGCATGTCGGTTTGTCATGTAAACAGGTGAGTTATATAAACAGGTGTCATGAAGGAGGAAATTAGCTCTAGAGACCAAAACAGTTTCTGTACCAGGCTGTAAACACGTTTATTTCTGCTGTAAAGTTGGACATTTTAACATGGGAGTCTATGGGGACTGACTCACTGATGGAGCCAGACTCTAGTGGTCGTTAGAGAAACTGCAGCTTCTGGTTCTTCTTCATGTTTCAGCCTCGGGGGTTGATGCTTAGTATAAACATAGCTTTATATATTAAAGTGTGTTCATATGGGAGCATAGGTATATATATATTATATTTATATTTTAAATTCCTCAATATGTGGCTCAGCCTGTCAGAAAGCTGTGGTTCAGGTTCTTCCTGGTTAAAGCGAAGCTGCAACTGAGCGTCCTCGCTCCTGTCCGTCTGCTGTGTGAGCGGCTGCAGGTTCCAGCGGCCGAGCACCTGCTCTCTTTATTACAGCTGACAGTTTGTTTACGTCTGCTTTGAAGCGTTTATTTTTACAGCGTTTTACAGCTTCCCTCGGCCTCCTCCTCGCCTCACTCCTCTGACCTCGAGCTGCCTGCCGCTTGTTTAGACATTAAACAGATTCAGACCCTCGGTGCTGTTACAGAGGAGCAGGGCCGGGAATCATCTGGAAAATTACCATACAAGCCTTGATACCGGCACATTTAAAGTGACACTGATACCAAAGCAGAGCTTCATTTGAATATCAGTCATGTAAGTGGAGGTAGTTTATCACCAGACACATCGGTCTGACCTGAACCAGCATCCTCTACACAGATATTCACGTTCACAAATGTCTTGTTGAAGTTTTAAACACAGTCAAAGTTCATTTTTTAATTTGGAAACAGCAGCAGAAAACAATTGTACCACAAGGTCTCTTTAGGATCTGTTCTGGAGCTCTCGATCACATCACATGGTCTTCATCAGAAAGAAAATCAATGGAAATCGGTCATTTCTGCGTAAACTCCATCTGCTTATGAAGATCATGGGATGTAACTGAAAGCTCCAGAAAAGCTATATTTCCATATGTAGTTCAGAGGTGCCTCATACAGATTTATAGACGTTTAAATGTTATTTAAACATTTTTTCTTCCAGGGAATGTCAAACAAAAGAGGATGAGGATGTTGAGTTGCATTATGGGAAATGTAGAAGGTTTTTCTTTCAAATGAAAACGATCCATCCAGACTGACACACCTGAAAACACACGTCACATGACCATTCACCACATTGAGCATGTTTTAAAACCAGGAAGTAGTCGTGTGGTCGGAGCAATAATCTGTAGCATCAGGTCTTCAGGTGTGACTGTGCGCTGGTTCAGCTCTCATACTGTTACCTGGTCCAAACGGAATGAGTTCCCATTATTAAGGCAGATCTGTAAGTTATATAATGTTGGTTATTGATCCATTGGAGAAGACTAATACAAGAAATGCAACATCAGTTTCCAGGGTCTCGTTTAGTGTCTCCAGAGAGTCGAATTGATGAGGTATGAGGGATGATTTCTCGCCTCTCTCTGAGTAAGTTTCAGCTGAACTAAAGCTAAAGTTATTATTATCGTTCGATGAAGCGGGGGCACTGTGGGGATTTTAACTCCCTCCTTCCCCTTTAAAGGAAAGCGACAGATTGAGGCAGAAGATCTTAAAGGGACGCTGAGCGTTGGCGGCGTTCCCCACCGCTGTAAGGCAAACTCTCCACCTGGTGAGTCTGCAGCAGCACTCGCAGCGTGATAGGAGTGTGTGAGTGTGTGTGTGTGTGTGTGTGTGTGTGTGTGTGTGTGTGTGTGTGTGTGTGTGTGTTGAACAGTGTAGATTAATTGCAAAGAAGCACTTCTGGACTGACGTCGGCTCATGTGTGTCTGTGTGTGAATCGCAGTTTTCGAACAGATGTAGAGAGCGACTGTGGGAGAGTGAAGAGAGGTGTGTGTGCAGCCGTTTGAAGCCTCTCCGGTGGCGGAGGGTGTCCTAGTTTCAGCACGACGTGCTCCCACCACTTTAGGAAAACATTTATACATCAGCTCTTGTGACGTTCTCTCGGTTGCGTGGTTTAGCTTTAGTTTTACTCTGAGTCGCTGTGAAGCGATGCAGGGATCAGTTATCTCCTCCGAGTCTTTCCACACACTTCTGTTGCCTCTGAGCCTGTTCATGGAGGTAATACAGCTACTGAGGTTTTAATACAGCTGTCTCTGATCGGAGCTGGTGGTGGAGACCAAAGCAGAGCTGAAAGGACTTATATTCCTCAGGGTGAGACAAACACCTGTCCAATCAGATGATCACGTCTCCCTGTGTGCTGATAATATATCAGAGGTGTGTGTCTGTCTGACGGATCATCTGCTCCCTCAGTGAACGCAGGTTTAAAACTTGCTTTAGCATGAAAGAACCAGACCTTTGAGTTGAGAGCTGAGTGACAGTAACGAGGACTGAGGACTGGACCTTGTCCCGGCTGCTGTGAGACTCAACACTGAACCTGGTTTGACACGTCAAAGCAGAAACCTTCAAAATTCTTGACTTTTACTTTTCTTAATTTACTTGAAACTGAAATTTCTTACAAGGACTTGAGGCTGGACTTGAGATTTCCCTTAATTGGACTTGGACTTGATATTTGACTCAGACTTTCACTGATTCACTTGAGACTTGTCTCGCCCTCAAGGACTTCAGAGTTGTTTTCATAAAACATGAGTCTTGATTTTTACTTTTCTCAGTTAACTTGAGACTTATTCTGACTTCAGATGAAACCTTCCTGATTTATTTTAGACCTGATTTTCCCTCCAGGACTTGAAACTTCTTACCTTTGAGGATTTGAGACTTGATCTGAGTCTTTCTTTGACAGTATTTTAGACCTGACATGCAGCTTTACTTTACTTCTCTTGACAAGACCTGAGACATGACTTGATAATACTTGTACAGACATTACAGTCGACTTGAGACTTGACTTTCCTTCAAAGACTTTGGACACGTACTGTAAACACTTGACTTGTCGTTAAGGGCAGCTCTGATCATAAAGCTTTGCCCTGTACTGTAAGTTAAACTGGGGGTGGGCGATCTGACCAAAGATCACATGACAATCTTTTTGGGTAGAATGGTAATCCATCATGTGATCACTTGATTAGTTGTGTGTGTGGTTGCCCGGATACAAAGCCTGTCACTCTGCATCCTCTTTTTATCCTCGATTTTATTTTGAAAGTCCATGTCTTTGTACCTCTTCGACGCTTCTTTCGGAGGTTTGTCCGCTCACCGCTAATCTTTGCTGACAATGATGTCTTCTGTTCACAAACCCTGTCACAACTGCTGACCAGCTAGTTCAGGGTGAACAATGGGTTGGTTAGCAGCAATTTAGCTTCTTAAATTCAACATCTAAATATAGAAACTTTTAATGACACGTTCTGTACCATCTGAAACACCAACGTAAGATGGTCGTTACAACAATGCCATCCCTGTGGAGATATCTGAACAACAAAGGTCAGAGCACTCTGATAATCAGACACAGAAATGTTAACCTGTCATGATTCAGATGTTAATGAGCGTTGAGGCGGTTGAGTTCTCGGGTGTCGAACATCAGTTGAGATGAAGTGAACATTAACCGGAGGCTTTGGAGTGTAAATGGACATTTGTTATGCGGTTTAATCTCTCGCTGGTCTCCATGATGCCGCTGAGTTTCCTCCAGCCGAGCCTGTCAGAACGTTTCACCCTGACAGCCTGACAGTCTGTTTGAGGGGAAAAGCACACACAATCGCAATCCACATGACTACAGTTTTCACCGCAGGGGTCTGAGTAAATGTGTGCATGTGCGTACGCTTAAGCAAGAGAGTGTTTGAGAGTGTGCATGGGGCGAACGAGAGGGGGTACGAGTAAGTGTGTGTGTGTGTGTGTGTGAGAGATGACAGCTCGCAGCATTGATCAGAAGATAAACCGGCAGCCTTTCTGCTCCATTGTGGCACGTAATGGTTATGGGAGCATCAAAACACACACACACACACACAGTTTTGCTCAAAGCCAGACTGATATATCTGCGATGTTCGTGTGGCTAAACTCACAAAGGCGCTCGGGATAAAATCTTTATAACACTGACAGTCTTCAACTTTTTTCCCCCTGCCTGAGATCTGCATTCAAATCAATGAGTTTCATCTCTGTCAGTCTGAAAAGTGTGACAGCTTTTCTTTCAAAATGATTAATAGCAGCAAATCAAAACTAATATTGGTACTGTTTTCAGGGGGGGAGGGGCTTGAAGACCTCTGTGGACAGGCTGAATTCACATAAGTTAGATGATCTGAATGATACATATCAGATGTATACCCAGAGTTTTGAATCCTCTTCAGATGAAGCATTTTCTCTTCTCTGGGGGTTTGGCAGAAGACCGATGATCAAACACTGCAGCATGTTGTATCACGTAGAGTCGTGTCAAAAACAGTGCTGTACTCTGGTTCTGGTTGGATGGTGGTCAGAATCCCTTTGAATGGATTAAACTGCAGCCTTAATGTTACATGAAGAGATAATGAGCTACAAATGTGGGCTGAAACTTATGAAGCAGGATGGATGCTTAGATCTCAACATGGTTATAGTCAACAGTTTATTAAAGCTTTATTAAAGGTCCATGTAGTATATATGGTAGATGTCCAAGAGAAACTTCAGTTCCTCTTGAAACGATGAAAACGTTGAGACACTTCATGAAATTTTCATTTATCTTCACAGGAAATTTGTAATTTTTTTTTTAAAAAAGCTAATTAAGCTGCAATTCTCTCAAACATCCATGAGAGATGGACTATGAGATTTGGTCAAGACTGGATTTTAAAGCTCCTCCAGTGTAAAGGTCTGTGTCCATGTGTAGTATGATTATAGATCAGCTCTAGCTTCTATATTAATACTGTGAAAGTATCAAAGCCTCAGTCCACAGAGAAATGCACACAGCCTGTATTCAGAAACTGAGCCTTAAAACCAGCCGTCAGGACTTCTGGAACTTTGTGATGTCACAACAAAGCAGTCACCAAGCCCCGCCCACCTGGACCCACCATCCAAACCTTTACAGGATTTGGTTTCTCTGAGTGTTTTTACCTGAAATCTGCTATATTTTTATTGGATCACTCAGAAAACAGTCAGCCAATCAGAAGAGAGGCTCAGAGCCTCCTCTCTTCTGATTGGCTCACTGACCTGTTGTTACTAGAGCTCCAGAGAGAAGCCTGAGAGAGGAGATGTAAAACTACACTGAGATGGTTTTTATATCTTCTGATGGATCAACACTTCAAATAAAACACAGAAGAAGAAGAAAATATGGAGCTTTAATCCACAAGTAACCATAGCAACAATACTGATACTTCAGGCTCTGTTAACAGTTAACTGACTGGTGAAACTAACCTACCCATGGGTTAAACTTCCTACAAACTATATACAGGTTTATTTTTTGACAGTTATGTTACAGAGTTGATATCAGAACTCTGTCACATTCAGATCAGTGTCACACATGTTCATACAAATACACAGAGAAACTTTAACACACTTTCCTTCAGTGGTATTCATTCAGTCATTTGTGAGAGTAGACTCTGGTAATAACTTCACTGAGGAAGACTCCCTCCACAGTAGACACACACACACACACACACACACACACACACACACACACACACACACACACACACTCAACTTCTCTGCTCTCAGCCACAAAGCAGCCGTGACAGAAATTGGGCAGCAGGTTAATAACTACTGCCCATCCTCACAGCGCCCAGGGCCACACACACACACACACACACACACACACACACACACACACACACACACACACACACACAGTCACACGCAGTCACAGACAGCATGTCCAGGTACTGCAGATGATAAAGTGTTAGGTCTTGGTATTAAGTCAGTGTGTGTCAAGGATGTCCAGCTCTGCTCTATTTCCTCTGCATGCTATTAGATTAAGAAACTGCCACACACACACACACACACACACACACACACACACACACACACACACACACACACACACACACACACACACACATACACACACACACACACATACACACTGAGAACTGCTTCACTCCTGCTTCTCTTGTTGGCTTTCCTTCCCCATCTTTCCACCTCTTAGCGTTCAATATTTGAATTCCTAAAACATTCAGTTGGACATTAATATTATATGATCATATGAAACTGAAGGGAAGTCACTGAGGTCAGAGGTCATCACTGCAGTCACAGTAATTGTGCAGTGGAAGCATGAAGTAGTAATAGTAGTACTATTAGTATCACTGTAGAATATATTATTACTTTTCTGTTTCTATTTTCTTTTAAATTTTAGCTGAAGATGTTTCAAAACACATAATCATGATTTTCAGTCACTCCCAGAATGCTTTGGGCTTTTTTACTTTAATCCCCCCCCTCACACATATGACGTCAAACACTGGGAATGTGACAGGACCTTCAAAAACCACCTGGGTCAGGAGAGGAGAGGAGAAGAGGTGAGGAGAGGAGGTGAGGAGGTGTGTGTTGTGAGGACTAGGAGGAGAGTTTGTTGATTCATGGGTTTATGCATCAAGGTGTAAAGCGGCTCAGTGTTGTGGGTAAACAGGTGAGTACGGAGAGCGTATGTCTTCCAGTCAGTGCCGCTTTGAGTAATGACACACATTAGAAAGAAGAAGGAGAGGGGGAGAAAGAAAACGATCACATGAGGACACAAAAATACTGCACAACAGTCCACCTGCAGCACTGCTACTGGGGACTACTTTCAGCGGTGGATTAATCCTCAATACCACTTAATTTTAACCCTCATTAATCCATGTCTAAGTATATTGTTGTTTTGTGGGTTTGAGGCTGTTGGTAAAGCACAACCTCAGTTATCTGATCCTTCTTTTGCTTAAGGTGGTATGTACTGCAGGTCGTTGTTAAGGTGTACCACAGCCTGTGCTAATGTGTGGGTGTCTGGGTGGTTCTAAATCCGTGCGGTTCTGATACCAACTTGCTGTTAAGGTGGTAACAGGTTTGACTTGCTGAGAGAAAACAGGCCTTTAGAAAAGTGAATTCTACCTTTGTTAAGGTGGATGTGAGACGTATACAGACATAATCCCTTCAGTCTTGTCTAACCAGTCAGTTAAGGTGGAGTTTGAAGTTCTGTTAAAAGGTGAATTAAGCTTTTGAAATAATCATTTGTAGCATTGTTAAGGTGGAATTAAACTGTCTATGAAAGGGGATGTACCACCTTTAGGGATAATGTGGAATATAAGTCTTTTTTAAGGTGGAAATGACTTTCTAGTCAAGGCTTCTCTTACCGACCTGCCTTCAGTCCCCCTGTTTTAAACCTGATTTGCCACATTTGCATATGTTAGTGTAATAAGCTTATAACAGAAGAACTGTGCGGCCAAAATGCACTTATGAGACCTCATTTGAAAGGTAATGTATTGTAGTCTCTGAAAATGTGCTTGTTTTGCACGACTACAACCCAATCTAAACTACATCAGCTCATACGTGAAATTCTTTTGTATTTTATAGTCATTACCTGTAAAAAAAAAAAGTCATATTACATAACTACCAGCAGGATTTACTTTATACAGGAACAATAAGAAAGATCCAAAAACACTTGTCCTGTGTAAGGCCTAATAGTTTAGTTTAGTAGGCCTTAATTCTTCATTTTTTCACTGGCGCTCATGAACCTCTCAGAAATGTGCTTTAACTCTTTAATATGATATAGTAGAAAACGTACTGAAGCATTCTGATGCCTAAGAAACCAGAGCGGATCCCTGTCTGTCATGTACAGCTCAGGCTTCAGGCTCTCAGCTGTTTACACACCTCCCACAGCCTATTGGTCTTCGCTCTGAAGTGCCCACCCCCCAGGTTTGCTCTGATTGGTCAGGAGAGACGTCTATCTACGACCTAGCGTCATGTTAGAAAGGCTGTGAAAAAAACAGGCTTTTTCCGACGGAGAGCATACGTCATTACGTCTTATGCTCGGTAACGCTCGCTGTTTTCCCCTGACGCCCCGGAAGTGAAATCTGCGCCGATCGTCACAGGGAGGCCGCCATTTTGTAGTCAGAAAGCCAACAAACAGTAACAGTCCCGCCAAAACAGCGGCAGACCCGACAAAACAGCCGCACGAAGACTCACGAAGACCCGGGAAGACCCGCGAAGACCCGCGAAGACCCGCGAACACAGCCGCAGAAGGAGCCCGGGAGAGAGAGAGAGAGAGATGGGGAGCAGAAGTGAGGGAGGAGCAGCTGGTCTCCTTTGGACTTCTCTTGACAATATTCACGACCTGGAATACTTTTCTGAGGAACCCTTGTGATTCCTGTGATCCCTGGACCTACGGACTAAAGGAATACAGATAATGGAGGAATGGCGGGAGAGTCGGAGTTCTTCAGGGCTAAAAGGTAGGCAGTCTCTACCCTCTGCTGCTACATGATGCCGGTACATATTAATAAATCATATTTGTGTGCTTATGGTTAGCGCGAAATGAACAGAATATTTGCGTGGTAAAGACTCTAACCGATCTAACTTCTGTATTGACAAACATTTATTACTCCTTCAGAACATGATCATTACCTGTTACTGTGTCATGACCGGGCCGGCGGGCCGGGTGAGGTTTTAAGGTGGTATTTGACTTTCTGATAAGAGAGAAATGGGCCTTTAGAAAATAAATTCAAGCTTTGTTTACTCTTGGTAAAGTAGATGTAAGGACTTTTTTCTTCAGGGTAGAAAATAGATGCTTGTTAATGTGCATCAAGCCATGTTAAGGTAGAATGTCTGTTACCCACCTGTTGTTAAGGTGGTATTTGACTTTCTGGCCTTCACAAAAGTAAATTCAAGCTTTGTTAAGGAGGATTTTTGGTAAACTGCAATCTACATCCGCAAAGAGGGAACATGTGGCCTTCTAGTCTTTTATTTAAGGTGGACTGTAGGTCCTTGTTAGGGCTTGTTTACAAATCTGCTTTTAGAGTGATATTTTAGGTTTTGTTAAGGGAGACATTTGACTTTATTAAGGTGGATTTGAAACCCTTAAAGTAAAGTAGATACAAAGACTTCTTGAATCTTGTATTTTCTACATATTTGATATATTTATTAATACATTATGATTTATTATTATTATTATTTTTTTATACAGAGACTGTGTATGCTTGACCTCAAGGCCTCTTTGAGGGTCTGGGGGATATTCCTACAAAAAACAAACACTTGTAATCATATATTTCTATATACTTGTATCCTGAATAAAACAAAACAGTAGATGAAAGGACTTCTAGTCTTCTACTTAAGGTGGACTGTAGATCTTTGTCAAGGCTCTTTTACAAATCTGCTGTCAGGGTTATATTCTAGTTTTTGTTAAGGGAGAAATTTGACTTTGCAAAGGCGGATTTGAAACCCTTAAAGTAAAGTAGATATAAGGACTTTTTTGGTCAGGACAGAAAATAGATGTTTGTTAATGTGCAACAAAGGCAGCGTTAAGGTAGAATGTCTGTCTCTGGTGTTACTGACACGTTGTTAAAGGTGGTAATAAAAATGAACAGAGTCAGATTTAACACTGGTAATGTGGATTTTAGGCCTCTGGTAAAGTAGAATCTTGCCTATTTAAGGTGGAATTAAGCCTTGTTTTGAGATGAAAACACTTTTTTTGTGAGGAGAGGAAAACACAGAGGAGGTAGTTTCAGTTGGTCTCCTCCTCTTCTGGATCCTGAGGTTTTATTTGCCCTCTTTTATTGGCATTTGTGGAGACAGAGAGACAAATTGTGAATGTGGAGAGAGAGAGGGGGAGAAGAGAGGAGGAGAGATGGACTGAGAGTCTGAGAGAGGGGTAGAAAGAGGGGGAAGTTGTGTGTGTGGGCGATGGAAGGGAAAGATAAACGGCTCTTCTTTGATGGTGTGAGGCGTCGATTGAAACGGCGAATAAAGGCCGGCTTTCATCGGCCAATGGGCTGTTAGTGACACAGGGGGAACGAGCCAAGCCGATTGGCCGGTAGCCTGAGAACACTTCCTGGGCCAGTAAACTGCACGCTCTGTCACCCCACTATTCTTCCCCTCCATCCCTCTCTCTCTCTCTCTCTCTCTCTCTCTCTCTCTCTCTCTCTCTCTCTCTCTCTCTCTCTCTTTTATTCATTGTCTCGCTCCATTAATTACTCTTTCTTTCTCTCTCTCACTTTTTCCTCAACATCTTTGTCTCTCTCTCTTTTTACTGTTATCGACCTCTCTCGCCCACTTTTCTGCCCGTCTCTTTTAGTTTTTTGCTCTCTCCTCATCTTTCTGCATGTCCTCCTCCCTCCTCTCCCTCACCTTCTTCCTCCCTTCTCCAGTACCTTCTCTTACTTGATCCCCCTGTTACCTTCCTCTCCTTTTTCCTTCTTTCCTCTGTCCTCACCTCCTCCCATTCTCCTTCATCTCCCTTCCTCTCCCCCTTTTTCCTCCCCCTTTCCTTCTTTTCTCTTCTCTGTCCTCAACTTTCATCTCCTCTATTCTTTTTTCTCTCCTTTTCATCACCTCTTTCCCCTCCCCTCCCTGTCACTTTCCTTTCCTCTTTCTTCCTCCCTCCTCCCTCCTCCTCCCTCCTCCTTCCTGTCGCCTCAATCCTTCTTTCCTTCTCCATCTCTCCATCCTTTCAGCCTCCTATCCCTCCACCCTTGAATTCTTCTTCTCCCCTCCCTCCCTCTCGCTTTCCTTTCCTCTTTCTGTCTCTCCTCCCTTCTCCTCCTCCTCTTCCTGTTGCCTTAACCCTTCTCGTCTTGTCTCCTCCTCCCTTCTCTCCCATCCCTTCCTCCCACATTGTCTCTCCTGTCTCCTTACCCTCTGTCCTTTTTGGTTTCCTCTCCTCTTAATTTTTGTCTCCTCTGCTTTATTCTTTCCTGTCCTTTCCCCTCCTCTCTCCTTCTCTCCTCTCCTTTTTGCCCCCTCTCCTTCCTTCCTTCACCTCTCCTCGTCTTCATCTCCTCTCCCTTCCCTCATCTCAATCTTTACCCTCATCCCACCTTTCCTTTCCTCCTTTCTTCCTTCGTCCTCTTACCTCCACTCCTCTCCTCTTTCCTCTCCTCTAACTCCTCCCTCCTTCCTCTCACATTCCCACATCTCTTTTATTCTCTTGTGTTTTTGTTTCTTTCTCCTTCCTTGATTCCTTTATCTCCTCTTCTCCTCTTTTTCTCCTCACTCCACTAGAGAGTGAAAAGTGAAACGTCATCTTGTCGTGTATCAAAAAAACATTTTTCTTTGCAAATTGTTTAAGAGGAGTGCGATGGAGAGCGCGGGAATGAAGGGAAGAAATAGAGAGGGCGATGGAGGGAGGGAGGGTGGAGGAAGGGAGAAAAAAAGGAGGAGAATCATTTTGCTATGAAGTAGAAAGAGAGAGGGAGCGTCGCTCGGCTGCCTCAGAGATCGATTGCTTTGCGGAGCTCCTGACAGGTGTAATTGTAAGGGCGTCATCTGTTCTTGTTTGCACAAAATATATTTTTTTCCCCTCTCTCTTTTCTTTTTTAGTTTTTCTTTTTTTTTTCCAGCGAAGCCGCGACTGTAGAGACGCGGTGTGCTGCGTCGCCGTCACCGTTGCCTAATCTTCCCGCCATCATCCCATTCTTGCGCTTGCCACCGGACAAATCCCCTGTTATTTGAACAGATGGTCGGAAATCCATTCTGGTGATAAGTTGCCTCTAGTTAGCATTTAGATTACCTGCAAAAATGGAACAATTTACTACTCTGCCTCCCAGCATAACTTCCTCCTCCTCCTCCTTTACCTCCCTCGCTTTCTTCACCAACAACACCCCCCCCCCTCCCTACACCTGCCACCTTTGGGCGCCCCCCCCCCTTCAGCTCCTTGTCATCTTTTGTACTCGCTTTGACTCGTTTTGTAACAAATTACATCGAACTTTGACGAGTGTGTTAAAGAGGAGGAGGAGGGAGGGGAGAGAGAGAGAAAGAGGAAGGGAGGGGACACGAAGGAAATCAGGGTGGAGAAGGGGAGAAGGAAGGAGGGACAGAAAGAGGGGGAGGGTGGAAAGATAGGACGCTGAAAGGATGGAGAGATGCAGAAGGAAAGATGGATTAGAACAGGAAGGAGCACAGAAGGAAAGATTTAGGAAAGGAGACGATGAGGAAATGAAAGGAGGAGGGAGGCAATGAGGAAAGAGGGATTGAAGGTGAATAACGGGAAAGAAAGAAGGAGAGAAGAGAGGAGGTGAAGCAGGGTGGTGGTGTCTGTTGTACAGCGAAGTTTGAGTGTTAGAGGAGGGAAGGAAAGAAAGAAAGTAAAGAAGGAAGGCGTGACTGAAAGAAGAGAAGGGATAGGAAGAGGAGAGAAGACGCATGAAAAGGATGACGAGACAGAGGAAAGGAAAGATAATGTAGAGGAGAAAGAGGCAGAGAGAGGAGGGGGAAAAGGAGGTATTCAGAAAAAGGGGAAAAGGAAAGAGGAGGTAAAGATTTCTTCTCCTCTCAATCTATCACTCATCCTCCTCTTCCTCTTAACTCCTTTCTCCACCTTTCTCTCTTCTTCTTCCTCCCTTCTCTCCTTCCCCTCCTCTCTCCCTGTCTCTTAATCAATCTGTAATTATTTCTCCACCCCCCCACTCTCGCTCTGTCTCTTTCCTGCCTCCGTCTTCTTTTCTTCTTTTTGTTTTTCCAATTTCAACTTCCTCCTCCTCTTCCTCTTTCATCAGGGATAATTTATAGGATGTGTTTTGCATTGACATATTTGTCTGAAAGTGTGTCGGTTTTCGGAAAAAGACACACACACACACACACACACACACACACACACACACACACACACACACACACAGATCCAGGTGTATGGAATATGACAGATAGCTGTGTGTTCCTCTGGATATTGGCGTGTCTCTTTCCCCTTGTGCATTTGTGTGTGTGTGTGTGTGTGTGCGTGTGTGCGTGCGTGAGTGTGTGTGTGAGTGCTCCTTCCACACTCGGTCTTCTTCTTCTCTGGTATAAATTATGTGTCACTCGTATCCCAGAGCTGCGATGAGCGTCTCATTTGCATAATCCAGTTAGAGGAGTCAAATGGCGCTGTCTGCTAGCAGATTTGGCATGCTAGCCCTGACGCTAGCTTCATTAGCATGGACCATTACAGCCTGGATTTAGCCTGACACACACACACACACACACACACACACACACACACACACACACACACACACACACACACACACACACACACACGTGTATTTGGATAGATTTGTGTGTGTTTTCAGGTACATTTATTACAGGTACAGTTTATATATGTACTGTGTGTGTGTGTGTGTCTGTAATGGATTTAACATACTGATACAACCACCTCCTGCATGGCTTACATCTGCCTCCTCTGCATGGTGCCAATGGAGTGTGTGTGTGTGTGTGTGTGTGTGTGTGTGTGTGTTGTGTGTGTGTGTGCAGTAAATGCTGTGTGAACACGAAGATCTTGTCGGTCGATTGGTCCATTATTTTAGAACAGAGTGAGACATCTCCAGAACTTTACTGATGACATCACTGTCTCCGTGACCTTTCCTCTACGCCTCCCTCACGACAAACGTTTCTCCTCCTGTTCAGAAAAGTGAAATCCTCTTCTTCTATCATGTTTTTATTTATTTTGTGGTGTGACAGATTCCCTCCAAACTTTCTTCTTCTTATGTTCAGTCCCTTGAACACGTCGTCCTCTTAGCTCCCCATGTACGACACGTGGGGCCAGAGTCGCACATGACGCGTACACATGGAAACATCAGCTGCTACCAGAAAACACACCTGAATTTGCAACGGAGTCGAGTTGCATTGTGGGTAATGTAGGCGCCAGGTTTTGTTAAGGAAGAAGAATGTGTGGAATAAAAATGGAGGTTATTTCTGGTTCTGCTGCATCATGTTGCAGGAGGTGGAGAACTCTAAGGACAATTTTTACGGTACAGTGTTTATTATGGTAACCATGACAACCGAAGTCCGGTACGCATGCTGCCGTAGGGGCGCCTTTTCAAGAGGCACTCCTATGAGTCGTATCAGAGGGTGGAAATGGACGATCTGATTGGTTGTTCAGCTTGGAGGAGTTGTTGTTTGTAATTCTAAGTGTTCTTCTTCTTTTATGAATATTTCTGGTTTTGTGCGGCACATACTTCAGTCATGAGTTTTATCGCTCTGCTCCCAGGAAGTTGTACACTTTTTACTCTTTCACCCCCCCTCTGAGAGACAATGGAGACAGGGAAAAACATGAAGAGAGGGATGAGAGAGGAAAACACAGAATATGTCAAAAAGGAGAGAGGAGGAGGGGAGGAGGAGAAAGAGGGGGGCAAGTACTGAGAGAGAATGAAAGAGAAACTGTCTGAAACTGCAGCGGTGTGTTGGATAATGGGATGTAGAGGTGATGTGTGTGTGTGTGTGTGTGTGTGTGTGTGTGTGTGTGTGTGTGTGTCCAGCGAGCACACACACACACACACACACAAAACTGGAAAAAGCCTCATCTCTGGCAGCACATGAGTTGAGTTTAAGTTCAAGTGTGTGTGTGTGTGAGTGTGTGTGTGTGTGATACCTGTACCTCTAGTTCAATGCTAAAACCTATAATCCAGAAACTTGACAAATATTATAAAATAATTTAACTGTGAATTAAACCAAATGTAATTAAGTTAAGTCTGGAGACTTTCCTCACACACTCCTCAGCCTGTGTGTTGTGTGCACAATAATCCTCTGGAGGCTTTTATGAAAATGTGTGAGGCTAAAAAAGGAGATTTTCTCTGTGAGGATCGATACAGCTTCACATTATTAATACATTAATCTGCGCTTTCAGAGATGCCTGATGATAATTTGCAGAAAGACCCCCCCACCCCCTCCTCCACCTGCTAATCGTGCATAGCATGGTTGCCATGGCAACGTGCTGTGGCGAGCAGTATGGAAACCTGGTTGTCGGGGCGACTGCAGAGGTAAACGCATCATACAGCAGCGGGTCAGAGATCCATCATGGCTGCACGACAAGAAAAAAACAGCTTCTGGAAATGGACGACTGAGCGTGACCTCTGATGTCACCTGATCTCACACACACACACACACACACACACACACAAAACCTCACAAACTAATCCACTTTACAAACACACACACACATACACATTATCCTCCTCCACCTCCAAAGGCGGCCACGTGGTGGCTTTATCATGCTTCCTGCTTCTCACCGCTGCCCCACAATCCTTCAGTCTCCCACAACAGGAAATTAAAGGAGCGTGGCGCGGCGCCCCGAGCGCCTCGACTTTTTGATTTGTGCGAGCCGCTATCGCTAATGAAAATCAGCGCGGCGCTCCGGACAACGGGGGCCGCTGATACAGGAGCGACTTGTTCACCACACAACAGCCCGCGTCTCCCAACAAGTGAGCACTGTAATCGCCCGGCGGGGGGAGGAGGAGGAGGAGGAGGAGGAGGTGGAGGTGGTGGGGGGAGGTGGCCAGGAGCAGACGATTCCCCTCTAATGGAGGCAGGTTACACACAAACACTCAGATGTAAATACAAGCTGAAGAATGTGATAAAGACTTCCACTTTTTTATATATGAAGAATTAATAAAGCGTTTGTTCACTGTGGAGCTCTGAGGGAGGAGGAGGGGGGGGGGGGGGGGAGGAGGAGGAGGAGGAGGAGGAGGAGGTGCTTTCACATCATCTCTCCTTCCCTGATATCTTCACTTATTCCTCTCCTCTCCTCGTCTCTCCTTCCATCAAGTTTTCAACAAAAACTGAACCTGAATGTGTCACGGAGGAACCAGGTGTTCCTAATAAACTGACACCTGAGCGTTAGGAGCATATCAGATTTGAGTTTTCTGTCTTTTTTCTCCATTAAATCATCAAGTTTAATTTGATTTCTCCTCAGTTCCAACAAGTTGTCCTCCTCTTCTCTCTCAGCTGGTTTATCTTCGTCATTTAGTTTCTATTCTTCTATTTCCTCTTTTCTTTTCCAATCAATGTTTGGTCTTTTTCTTCTCCGAGTTTTTCTTCTTCTTTCTCATCATTTCATTTAATTTTCGTGTTAGTCGTCTGTCTCTCTGTTCTCGTCTCTCGTCACCTGTCATCCCTTTGTCTTTCTTTCATTCGTTTCCCTTCGTCCACTTCGAAATCTCATTTCTTTTTCATCTCTGTTTCCTCAGTCTTTCCTCTCTGCCCTCTTTCCCTCTGCTTTTATTGTGTTTATCTTGTCCTCCCTTCATTTCTTCTATCTCTTCTCCTTTGTCCCTCTCTCTCTTTTTCTTTTTTGTACTCTCATCTTTTTACCTTTCTTACTCTCTTCACCTGTCTTCTCTCCATCTCTGTCCTCGTCTTCCTCCGTCCCTCCTGTCCTCTTCCTCTCTTTTTATTTCTGCCAGTATTTAGTTCGCTGCATTCAGACAAGGTCATGGAGCAATTTGTGTGTGTGTGTGTGTGTGTGTGTGTGTGTGTGTGTGTGTGTGTGTGTGTGTGTGTGTGTGTGTGTGTGTGTGTGTGTGTGGCCGCCGCTCTGCCTCGTCTCATCCAGGCACTCAGCCAAGAGAGAACGTCTTGATCCTGCACTCAGGACATTGTGTGTGTGTGTGTGTGTGTGTGTGTGTGTGTGTGTGTGTGTGTGTGTGTGTGTGTGAAGCATTTGTTTGGTTGTACAGAGAACAGTATAATATGTGTAATGCTCTAATGGCTGACAGGGGGAGAGCTATAGTGACTTTCAATGTTGCAGATCTTTATACCTGTCCTGTTGTGTGTGTGTGTGTGTGTGTGTGTGTGTGTGNGTGTGTGTGTGTGTGTGTGTGTGTGTGTGTGTGTGTGTGTGTGTGTGTGTGTGTGTGTGTGTGTGTGTGGACTCCCTACAGCTTAACTGTGTGAACAGCTGCACTGTAAAGCCACTTCTTTGTTATGTTGTGGATCTTATCTATCTAGTGAGGTTGCCAGGTTTGTTACTGTACGGAGATGCTTCACAAAAATATTGGGTGGATGGAGCATGTGAACGCATCATTATTCAGTCACAATTAAAACAAATAGTTGCTTTGGCATATCTGCTCATGTATGACACAGTGTGACTCTAACAGTGAGTTTTAGAGCTGTTGTATATTTCGAACAGGCTAGTTGTTTCCCTGTGCTTCCAGTCTTTATGCTAAGCTAGGCTAACTCATTGATCTCCATCTCCTCATCTCACTGTCAGAGAGGAAACAAATATCTCCTAAATGTGGATCTATTCCTTTGTAAGACACGCACGCACGCACACATACACACACACAGCTTTATTTCCTCTTTCTTTACACATCTTCAGCTAACTTTCTGTCTCTCTCTTCTCCTGCTTCCAGTCTATGGAGCTCGCCCACACAAACCCACACTGGTGTTTCTCCTCTTCCCTCCCTCTCTCTCTCTCTCTCTCTCTCTCTCTCTCTCTCCCTCTCCCTCTCTCTCTCTCTCTCTTTCTTTAATTTGACCAGAATATTTTGCTTTAATGCATTTTTTTAAAATAAAGTCAGCGTTAATATTCAAAACTGCAGCTTATCAATGTTTCTCTCTTTGCCAAGCAGCCCATAAATATTAATGCCGATCGGCCACGCTTCCTCGATGTGCCGCCGCATCGCCGTCTTCCTGCACAGTTGTGTGTGTGTGTGTGTGTGTGCGTGTGTGCGTGTGTCTCTGGCAGGCTGTGATTTTCTCAGACTGTGTGTGAGTCTGTACATGTTTGTGTACATTGTCTATGTGTGTGGTTGTGTGTGCAGGTGATCTACAGTTTGTATGGGAATTTGTGTCTATGTCTTTATTTCTGTGTGTGTATCAGCTTGTTTCTTTGTCAGTGTGTCTCTGTGTGTAGTTAAAACTGATGTGTGTGTGTGTGTAGGAATGAGAAAGAGAAACTAAATGCCCCTGCAGTATTTCTTTTCAGGGATAATTGCCCTGCATGTGGTAAATGGTTTATTTTCTGTCTGACACACACACAGGCTGGACATACGAAAAAAAAATATAAAATTGAGCAAACGCACATGTACAGACATGAAAACACACAGTCTGTGTTCACATTATAATGTTTCCTTTTCTCTCCATTTTGTCCTTTAATACCAGCACCATCCAACACTGAAAACTCTGCACCTTTACCACCACCATACCTGTATGACTTTTATCTGAAGTATACAGTATTTATCCTCCGGTTCTTCTCAGGTGCTGAATGGAGAGAATTAAAAAAAGAGGAAGTGAAAGACATGAAGAAGAAGTGATGAGACAGGGAGGAAGAAGAAGTGTAGAAGGCAGACAGTGATGTAGTGAGCTGTTGAAATCTTCTGAAAGCTGATGGGAATGCACATACACAAACATACACACTTACACCTTGACATCTCATGGCTTGCAGCTGTCTACACACACACACACACACACACACACACACTGACCGTTCATGGCAGTGAGCGAGCTGTCTTGCTGGACACACACACACACACACACAGCTTCACTGAAACCCATACATATGAATTAGCCGACTGTTTATGCTGTGTATCCATATTGTGGCTGTGCTAACTCACTGTGTGTGTGTGTGTGTGTGTTGGAGATATAGTATATACATACCAGTCTATACCTGGGTTTCAACTTGTGTGTGTGTGAGTCACCTGCCGGTTTATATGAGCAGGTACCCAGCAGGAAATCTGGATTATAGAACAAGAGTGGAGAAGAAACCGGAAGTAGCTTAATTGAGTACAAGTGGGAAAATTTACTGTCAAGGGTTATAAAATATTTAGCTGGAAGGTTTTGAAGACTTTGATTAAAGCAACACAAATACTGAAGTTAACTTCGAGTAGTTTTATTAGAGCGTTTACAAAACAACCCGAACCAAAATGTTTCAGTCGCTAAAATGAACCGTTAGCTAAACTGAGGCAAACAGTTGTAGCTGCCCAACTTAACTTAACATCAGCTGAACCAATCAACTACTTAAAGGAGCTGTTTGTAAATTCTACTATCGCTACATAGCTAACGTTAGCATTAAGCATCTTGCCAAGAGCTTCAGCCATTGTTGTGTTTACAACATCAGAGTTTATAACATGGTTTAACAACAGTTTAATGCTGAACTCACGTTTTTTCTAGACAGCCTCTAATGCTAACATTAGCTATGTAGTAATAGCAAAACTTACAATTAGCTCATTAACTGAAGTGTAAACCCTTTGTTTTAGCTGCTTAACTGGAGCATTATAGCTAACCTCAGAAAACAGTTGAAAGGTAGAATAACTATAACTGTCGGTTCAATAGGAAAGACAGGTTGTATAAAGTATAATATTTTATATTTTTGAGTGTTATAATTGGATTGAGTATCATGTATAATAACAGAAACAGGCGTGTTTGTTTATCAGCAGCTGGTTGTTTTTCTCTGTGCTGGTGTTTGTGTCTGAGTTTCTGACTCCTGCTCTGCTGTAAATGACCTTGACAGTCATTGGTTTTAGGACGACACGCTGTTTTTCTTCCAAACTGTATTAGTCCTTTATGTGTAATGAGATTCACACATATACTAAAGGCGTGATTAGCATATATATTGTATTGACACAGTGGCAATATGTTCTCTCTCGTTCTTTATCTATCTGTCTTTTCCTCTCTCCATACCTTTCTTTCATTTTTTTTTCTCCTCCTCTCTCGCCCCGTGTCCTCCCCCCCTCTGTCTCCCTCCTCTCTCTCTCTCTCTCTCTGTTTGTGTTGCACTTTGAAGTTGAAGCTGTGCTGTTTTCTGTAATTTTTATCTGCACAACACGCAGTCGCCACATTGCTGCGATTATTTACAGTAAGAGGAGAAAAAACACATTGCCTCAGACAGCTGAATTTTTTTTTCCCCCCATTTCACATTACATTTTCACAGCTCAGCTGAGCCTGTTATTTATGTTATTTACTGAAGAGAAGATGCACCGACCAACATGACAGAGCTCAGAGGTCAGAGGCTCAAATTTTGCACATAGGTTTTATTTTTCTCTTCTCTATATACTTCCTTACTCTTTTTTTCTCCACTTCTTCTGTCCTCTCTCTTCTCTCTACTCCATACTTTCAGATCCCTAAAGTTTCTCTGTCTGTTTCTGTCTTTCAGTGTTAGCTTTACCTGTATTATGTTTTTAAATTAAAAAATTCACTCACAGAAATTACAACAAAGAAACGTGAAAATTTAAACTATGCATAAGGATTTCTACAAATTATAATCATAAAATGATTTTTTTTTTTTAAAAGATCTGTTTTTGATATATTCCCAGAGTTTTGTTCGTTTGAATGAGACTGAACTGACATTTGTTTTTCACTTCATTATTAATTGAACATCGTGTTCATGTTAGTTAATTAATTTGATAAAAAATACAAATATAACAAGTTTTGGCATGTTTTCTGGTTTCATAGTTAATGTTGTTTTATAATTCATTAGTCACTGTGGAAACATGAAACATCTGTGTTGGCTGGTGTTGATGAGAACTGAACACGCTGTCAGGAGGTGTACTCCTGCTGCACACACGTTTAAAATGACAGACCAAGAGATATTGGATGTTTAACTGACTTGATGAATTTAAAAAAATAAAAATTTATAATTGTATTTTTCAGTTTTTCAAGAACTAAAAAACCTGAGCTCAGGTCTATTTTTGGGGGGAGCAGATCGATTTGCCTTTGTGAGTTTTCTCTGTTTCCAGGTCAGTGACCAAAACACGTCTCGACCTATCGACCAATCAGAGCAAGGGAGCGCATGACGTAGCGACAGAACAATAGGGACTCCAAGCAGCGATGGCGCCCGTATACATTCCAATGCGTTGCCGTGGTGATGGAAATCAAAGATCAGCCTACTTTACTACTTGAGGACACCGAGGTCGCTCTGAACGTTCCTACAACATGTCTGTGGAGTGATATTTGATTTAGAGACAATTGACCATGAGATGAGGAGTCTGTGACTTCAGCACCACGGACAGCGTCATGGTTTCATCAATAACAGGACGGAGGTTAACAACAGTCTGTCTGACACGTCTCAATAAACTGAGAGTCAGTCACATTATCAGGTGTCTTTAACAAATAAACTCATAATCCATAAAACTACCGACGATATAATTGAATAGAAACGAAATGACAAAAAGGTATAATTACCTGCTAACTCTTCAATGGACCACAGGTATGGCTAACTAGTCTTTCTCCTGTAGTAGACAGTTGGGCTGCAACAGGAAGTAGAATCCACATCATCGCATCATGCCGTCGCGCCACTTCAACCGTCGCTAATGTAAAGCAGCTACAGCGTGCACAAGGAGTCGTTAGATGCTAGTGCAAACATCCGATTATAACACACGTTTGACATGGCATGCTGTTGTCGCCAGCAATAAGTGTTTGTACGTGAGGTGAACGTCCACGACAGTTCCCATGAGGTCTTCTTGTAAGACCGTGGGCGCAGCAGCCAGGACTATTGGTAACGTCCGCTGCAAAGCAGTAATTTCCCAGTGTGGTCGCCTCCCTGGTCTCCTCCTCTGTGGCAGCGAACAACCACTGGCTTTTCATACTGAAAATATAAAGATTAAACTTTGACCTCGCCCTGTTGCTTGTATGACAAACACATCTGAGGTCAGTTGTTTAAAGTTTGTTTAGTAATAACAGACTGAGTACAGCACTGGAGAGACTTCATTTTTGTTTTGGTACTAACTCCAGTTTCAACTCAGTGACTCAGAAGATATTTTCTCTACATTAGTTTATGTTTCATTTTCTCCATTTGGAACAGAATACAGTGGAATAAGTCGTCTTATATAAGTTTTATGTTGTCTGGGCTTCAGAGGCAGAGATGGAGGAAGTCTCTCTCTCTCTCTCTCTCTCTCTCTTTCTTTCATTCATGGTGTCCATTAGCGCTCCTCTGTCTCTTGCCAGCCATTCACATTGCCCATGGAGACAGAACACACACACACACACGCACACACACGCACGCACACACACAAACACACACACACACAAACACACACACACACACACACACAAACACACACACACAGATACTGTGTTAAGTTTCCTTGGTTACTGAATGCCTTTTTCATTGACTGTCCGTTTCCATGGAAGTGAAAGGACGAGAGGAGGTGAGAGACGATGATTAGAGGAGAGGAGGAGAGGAGAGAGGAGCAGATGAAAAGAAGGAACAGCAAGATGAAAAAAACAGATAACAGGATAAACAAGGAGGGAAGAGAGTGACAATGGAGAGGAGGAGAAAAGATGATGAGGAGGGAGAAATGTGAAAGTAAGAGAGTAAAAGGAAAGGAGAGAAGTGAGAGGAGAAATAGGGATCGAGGAGGAAGGAGAGGAGAACAGAGGGAGAGATTAGAGGAGACCCGCCCTCTTCTCATCTGGTGTTGTGTTTTAAAATCACTTTGTTTGGCAGATTTCAGATTGTACAGTAAAAAATATCACACACACACACACACACACACACACACACACATACACACACTGTGAACATACACAGATTCGACTGACATGCATAAATACATGCATAATATATGGAGAAGAGCATTCCTCCAGACATGTTGGCCTTGTGTGTGTATGTATACATTATACTGTCTGTGTGTGTGTATACATTATACTGTGTGTGTGTGTATGTGTGTGTGTGTGTTGTGGCTGTCTAATTGCTGAGAAGTGTCTTGGCTCTGATCCATGACAGTGTCTCTTTCTCTTTTTGCCAGGAATTAGACTGTGATTGGCTAGAACACACACACACACACACACACACACACATGCACACACACACACAGTAATTACAACGCTGACACCTCCTTGAGCTCATTTGTGGAGCTCAGATTCCAGTACATGAACCCTAGTTTCTTTTCCTCTAAATATCTGGCTAATTGTTGATCAATACTCACGTTCTGATATTTAATGTAAAAAACAAACAAACTGGAGACCTGTCCTGATTGGCTCCAGCTCTCCCATGTGACCTTGCACACACTGACAGTTACTGGATGCTAAGACTTTGAAACTGAACGTTTCCGCCATAAACACAGTCAAATTTTAACTATTCATTTAACTAATGTATTTGAAGCTTTGTTAAAGTGCCCGACTGTATTTCCATTTGAATTTATTCTCTGCATCAGTGTGCTGGCTCCACCTCCTCCTCCTCCTCCTCCTCCTACTCTCCACGCTGCAAATCAGATATGACAGGAAATATTGTCCTTGTAATGGAGACTCAGGGCACTCTGCCTCCACGTCTCTGAGACACACACGCAGCTAAATACACAGATATACATCAACACAAAACGCACCCGTGTACACACACTTCAATCCTCCACACACACACACACACACAGATTGCACCTGTACAAGGCTTGAACTGACTCGTGTTGAATTATTGTCCTTTAGCTTCCTCTCTTCTCTTCCTGTCTTTCTGCGTGTCGTGTTCATCTGATCGTTATCTCCGCTGCTCCGGCAGTAAACTGCCCGTGGTCGACTGGACAGAGCAGTTACATTATTATCTCTTAATGGACCTGCAGTGTTTAATTAAAAACTATTGTACGTACGTCTGTTTAATTATTATTTTTTCCTAATCCTATTAATTAGGTAAAGGGCTTTAAATTGAGCTTGTTAAAGGCTTAAAACATCTGATGATATCTGCAGCATTTAGTGACTTTTCCTCCAGCGGCCATTTTGGATTTTTGAAACGTGGTCAGGGTTTGGAGCGTGTGTTTTAATTGATTTGTTTGGACGTAGTCAGCGGGGTGAGGGTGGTGCCACAAGGAGCAGACGTGAGAAGGCTTCGCCCTCTGGGGACCGTGAATGTTGGTACAACATGTCATCACAGAGAATTCCAGCTTCTGGAGGAACAGACGGGGAGACTGTGACCATATTTTCTGTAACTCGACTGGTTGGTGGAGGCGTTCGACCACGCCGCGATAATTCTGGTTAAAGTAAAAATATTAGAACAGTCTCAGACAGGAAACCCAAGAATCTTGTTTCACTTTTGGGAAAGACTGATGAGGTGTGTGTGTGTGTGTGTGTGTGTGTGTGTGTGTGTTGGACAGACTGACATCCCCATTTGACGGCCATGTTGTTTTCCAAATTCTCCATCTCCTCATCTCTCTGTGGATCTGTGAGCTTCTAAAACATCTCTATCCCTCCGAAAATCACTGTTTAAAAACTCGACTCAGCAAAGGAAAGTCACCCCCCCCCCACCCACACCCACACACACACACACACAACTTCCCAAAATAACACACACTATGACTTCCTTTGTCTTTTAACCACGTTTTAGTTTTGCCCTTCAACTGGGACTTCAATCCCGCGCTCAGATGTCGACTTCCTCGATGTTTGCCCCCGAAACTTCATTGCAAGCTTTATTCCCTTTTCAACAAGTAGGCGTCGAGATGGAGATGGTGTTTTTCACTTCTCCTTGACTCTGAAAGATCAGGAGATGGAGGGAGAGAGAGAGAGAGAGAGAGAGAGACAATAAGAGGAAGAGTCGGGGTGATGGAGAGGATGAAGAACAGACGCAAGAGAAAGATTTTGAATCTAAATCTCTTTTAGTGACTCTTATCTTCCACATTCACTCACCACAGCCAGAGAAAGATGGAGGGATGAAGGAGAAAAGCGTAAGGTGAAGATGCAACAATATTTTTTCATCTAATTTGCATAACGGGCGGTGTCTTTCCCACGCTTCCTCCAATCAAAGCTTTGGGTAAACGCCTCTGATTGGCTGAGACGTGAAGGGCACAGCGACCACAGGCGACACCTCTGTGAATTATTAACGAGGAGCATCGCTCTATCCATCATTTTAAACACACACACTCCCCTATAACTATATTAACACAGATATGAATAGAGACGGACTGAGAGGGGGAAGACAAATCTGTCCTTCTTCTTTATCAGCGTGGTTTTAAACGAGCAGCACTGAACTGGGTGGTTTCACATTAAGCCAAACGATTTTATCAGCCAGACGTCTCTTTAGTGGATTTAAATGGGCTCTTAGCAAGGTTAACGCAGCTGCAGGCTCTCGCGCTGGGAACAAAACTTCAACCAGCGCGCTGGGACTGCTGCATGTTTCATCCCAGTAAATACAAACTCAATATTTCACGTGTGCTCAGCAGATTTCAGCATCATCCTGTCAGTTTTCAGATGTATTTCCCTCCTTTATTCAACACACAGATGTTGTTAATTCATACGAAGATCAGAGAGAAGAGAGCAGACGTGCTGCAGAGACGTGATCCGCCTCGGTATTCACTGACCTGGTGTTTCTGCGTGGCATTGCCTGGCAATGCAGCCGCACACAAACTGTACAGGTTGTGTCACACCTGCTGTTAACATGTGTCTTCAGTGATCCAATCAGCGATCAGCTCTGAGTTCGTCAGTTCACACCTGGATTTAAAATGTGTCTCATGTGACCACTTGTGGCCAGATCTCACTTCCTGCTTTATATGCAAATAAACAGGTATGTGTTGTTGTTTTTAGGGTCTGTTGTCAATGTGTGTGTGTGAGAGAGAGAGGGAGGGGTTGACCCAGTAAAATATTTTCTGTTCATTAGTGGGCGGTCCTTCAGAGGACGTCAGTAGAGTGGGCGGTCCTTCAGAGGAGTGGGCGGTCCCTCAGAGGACGTCAGCAGAGTGGGCGGTCCTTCAGAGGAGTGGGCGGTCCCTCAGAGGACGTCAGCAGAGTGGGCGGTCCTTCAGAGGAGTGGGCGGTCCCTCAGAGGACGTCAGCAGAGTGGGTGGTTGAGCTTCTTATTTTCTGACTGGATCCACAGAGACTTGTGATCAGTGCCAAAAGCTGTCAGTAAGATGTGGGTGGTGACGCAGCCTGAAGAGGGCGATGACGAGCTCCATGAAGTGAAAGTGACGCCCTG
>NW_019174820.1:585116-590116 GCF_002260705.1 Seriola dumerili | reverse complement strand
ACCTGCTTCTCTTCTTGCAGACGGCTGCGCTCTCTTCATCTTTTATTGTTTTCTTCCTCCCTTCCTCCCGACAGCAGCAGCAGCAGCAGCAGCGATATGTTTCCTAGTCATGCATCAAGAGATCAAATCTAAAAGTAATACAATCTCTCGGACTTACATCTCGGTGGTTTAATTTGAAAACCAACTCTCTCTGCCGTCTGCCGTGGCTTTAAAAGTGAAATAAGTTATGCCGGCGGTGCCCTCGCTTCACCCTCTGACAAGAACAATAGCGGCCGGCTCGCCTCAGAAAACTGTGTTTTACAATAATACTCGTCCACAAAGCAAGACCGACAATGTCAGTGGTTTTATGGTGCGCTACACAGTGCAGCTAATGTTCTCCTGCAAGCCAGCATCGCTTCACTGCCTCTCCCTCTCTCTCCCCTCCTCCTCCCTGTCTCTCCCGGTGTGTCTCACCCTCTTTCCGCCTCTTATTTTTTATTTTTTTTTATCCGTCTCCTCTCTTTTATTCTCCTCGGCTCTCCCTCGCTCCCTCTCTTCGTATGAAAAATCCATTCCGGCATGGGTTTTGACAGCCTGTCTTTGGTGGGTGTGTAAAATTCAAATAATTCACTGTGCATAGACAGTCACTTTGGGGCTGCTTTGTATTTTGTATTTGACTCTGTGTCACTTCGGCTGCCTGTTGAGTCCCAGTCGGCAGCGTTTAGCTTTTAAAAAAAAAAAAACCCACCACCACTAAACTGGAGGTTTTATTTATTTGGTAAATATTTCCAAAGGCAGCTTCATCTCCAAATGCACTTTAACACTTTAACCGTCCGACCAGAGATTTAACTTTGAACACGCTGATAATTAGAAGACTTTTATTCATGGACCAGGACAATAGAAATGAAATGTTGCCTCCTTCAGTGAAAGCTCTTTGACTTGAGTGTGTTTGTAAAAAGCATGGAGCTGAATCTGTGCAGGGCTCAGGCTCTTTTAACCCTTCACACACAGCTTTGCTCTGGAGTAGATTTCAGTTTGTCAGAGCATCTTATTCCACGGAGTCTGTTCCCTCTGTCAGCTCCTCCTTCAAGCTACACCATGTTTACAACTGGGTGACCAACTCCAGCTTTCACAGTGTGGACAACTAGTTTTTGGAAATTGTAATAACTGCTAATTTAAATTCTCCGCTCCAGCACATTATGAAGACAGAAGTTATAATGGTGTTTTTATCTCCTGCCGTTCCAGATCCCAGATCTCCTTCCACACAGTGTGAAAATCAATCTGCAGACTCTTGAAACTTGCTTGGGTTGTTTAAGTCATCACAGTTAGTCAAGTATGCATTTATTTTCCCTCAATCTGCCGAGGAAGGCCACCAGATTTTTGACTGAAAGCTCTAGAATTTTCTTTCAAAATGTTGTTTCCATTTGCCTCATGTCATACGAGGGAGGGTGGAGTCAGCGGGGGTCAGTGGGGTCAGCGGGGGTCAGTGGGGTCAGTGGGGGTCAGCGGGGGTCAGCGGGGCACCACAGCTCATAATTGTTCCTGCACTTTAGGTATTTTTGGAAACTGTGAGAATTTAAAAGTGTTGTGAGTCGGTGATAACGAACCCTCCTCTGCTCCGCTGCTTGTTGACGGATCGTTAAAGCAAAAGTCGCGCTGTTTTAATTGTCCCCTGTTTGTGTTGTCATGGTGATTATGTGTAAACAACAGACTGGTGCAGTATTTTAGATGATATAAGGTCCACACCTTTTTATTTGGTTTGCCCACTGAGCTTGAGATGCCCAATTGTTGATCATTTTTCCACATGAATCTGTTGCCAAATAATCTTATTGATTAACTGCTTGTGTGAATATATTTTGCAATGGTTAATTTTATTTATGCTCATGACATTTGTATTTTGATGTACATCCTTTCTCCATGTTTCCTCTTCTCAATCTTTGTTTCTCTTGCTTTCGTTTCCTTTTCCTCCCACCTCCTCTTCTCCTTCTCCTTCTTCTTCCTGCTCGTTGTCTCTTGTCGTTAAAGAACCTTTTCACATTTTTTTTTGTGTGTGTTTCACAGTGACCCCTACTGGGAGCGGCCAGCTAATGCAGGCAGTTGCTCCGCCGCCCGGCCCAAGACCCTTCATCTGGCCGGCCAGCAGCATACCTCGTCACCATGGTAACGTTTGTGTGCGCTCCCAGGAGCAGTAGTAGTAGTAGTAGTAGTAGTAGTAGTAGTAGTAGTAGTAGTGTGTCATTGTGTGTATGTGTGTTTTGTTGGATCAGAGCATTGTGAATATCTTGTGTTCGTTTCTGTTTATCCAGAGTCCGACCCAACGCTCCTTCAGTCTCTTTATGGAGGCAAGTTGAAAATGATGATAGCTTAGCTTAGCTTAGCTTAACTTATTTTAGCTTAGCTTAATTTATGTTAACTTATCTTAGCTTAGCTTAGTTTAGCTTAGCTTAGCTTAATATCTGAATGTCAGAGGAATCAAGAAGAAAGTCATATAAGCTGTAGGAAATAGATCTTTCACTACGAAACTTGATGAATTTAAGTTGTACAAAACACCTTAAGTTAAGTTTTCCTTAAAGTCTGAGTTAAGGTTTCCTTAAAACAAACACCCTAAAGTCTTTTTTCTGAAGGTTTCCTTCAAATGTTCACTGAAGTATTTAAGGTTTTCTCCTTATGGGAATTCCTTTTAAAGACGTTAAACTACTTCAGACCTTAGTGACCAAACTAAGGTACAAAACTAAAGGCACCTCTGACTCTTAACTGCAACATGTCTGAGTTCACGGTGATTAATGAAGAACATGAAAACATCCCAACCAACGGACCTTTAACGATGAGGAAGTGATTCCACGTCACAGATCTGACCTGCAGTCAGTTTATGATCCGTCCGACTGTCTACAGGTGGATCGCTCCTCTCTCCTCAGCTCAGGGAGCTCTACAGTTTTATGTCACATGATCTCTCTGGTCAGGTGAAGTCCAGGTGTGTCCACAGGTCAGAGGTGTGTCGGGTCACTCACAGAGTTACTGACTTTCCAAAACTGATAACACTCAGCCTATCACAAGCTAATGGCAGCAAACAAACGGGAACAATGGAAACGGGACAATTTTACCGCTGTAAAATCTCTTTCACTGCTGTAAATGCCGTAAATTGTTCCTCAAAGGAAACCTTAGAAGAGACTCTGTGCTACACACCCTTAAGTACGTCCCTGAGCTAAGGAGAAATTAAACCTTAAAGTAGTAGTGTTTTGTTATCCTTGAGAATGTATAAAGGTGAGGATGTGTTCAGCATTAAAATGAAAGCTAGTCGACAAAGAACGACTTTCGACTCAGAGCCGAAACCTGGGAAACTGCTGTTTCCAGAGACGTGGAAGAATCCAGACACAGTATCGCTGACCTGAGGTGCTGCCCAGGTGATCTTGGACAGCTGTTAATCAGTGGCTTCTGTTCTGTACAGTCGGCTGTGTTTCATATAGGAGATGGGAACAAGGGCTTCAGTAAAGATGGAGGAATCAAACAGCTATAACCAATCAAGAGAGGGGAAGTCATTCTGCTCAAAACGTCCATGTTAACGCGGCGTAGTGTCTAGTTAGTCTGTGCAGCCCAGGTAGAGACGGCGTCAGGAGAACAGGCTCTCTGCTCAAAGGGAAATCTGATCACATGACGATATGTTTGACATGATAGTTGTACAGCTGAACCTTTGCACAGGTGTTTATCGGTTGTTGCTAACGTTACAGTTTTACCTGTTGAAACCTGCCGCAGTCTATGTGAGCTTTGTTATTGTGTGTGTGTGTGTGTGTGTGTGTGTACATATTGCTGTCTGGATTGCAGCTTTTATAACCACCCCACCATCCCTCCTCAGAGGTCTTTGTCAGTGATTTGACACCAGGAAGTGAACTGAAGCTAGATGTTGTGGTGTGTGTGTGTGTGTGTGTGTGTGTGTGTGTGTGTGTGTGTGTGTGTGTGTGGTGGATTATAAAGGGGGGATTTGTGTCGAAGTCAGGCTGAGAGCTGAAAAGAGACGGCAGTTAATAGCTCATTATATGACGGGCTTAACACCATGTAGGTCTCTCACACACACAAACACACACACACACACACACACACACACACACACACACGGGTGTAAGAGCCTTCTTTTAGTGTGTGTGATGTGTCCAAAAACAACCGTGGCTTCCAAGATGCTGAGTTTAAATCACATGAATTTATTCACAGGTCAATAATTTATGTGATTTATTTCCTTATTATGATCTTTAATTTTCCATATAACATCAACAGTATATTTAGTGACAGTCTCATCTTTTAAATGTTGTTTAAATGACAGTTCTGTACAAACTGCACCTCCCAAGAAACCCCAGTTTTCTGTCAGAAGAGTTGGATGTTGAATCAGCAGCTTCCTCTCTCAGTGTTGAAACTATAAACAGTCAGCACAAAAACAGACTGTACAGTTCCTGCTCCATTCACAGGAGGAGTTCTCACTTGTGCTTCCACAAGTTCACATAGAAACCTCATCATAAGCATTACACTCTACATGTTAATGTCATGACAATTAAAAGCACAAGTAATAAAGAAATGTGAAAATGGAGAAAAACGAACAACTGTGGTATCAGCTAAGAGAAGTGGGAGCGCATACACTTCCACCTATCACCTTGTCTTCAGAACGTCATTACTCCACCACTGTTTGAGTCAGAGATGTGACGTTTTTTCTCCTTAATCTAGAGAATTGTGGTTTTCTAATGAGCTCCTGTTCGTCCGTGTGAGTCTCTGACTTCTGTCGATACACTGACATTAAAGTTAGGAAATGTTTGGAGTAGTTTTACCATTTGTCTGGAGCATTCCTGCTTTCTGTGCGTTTATTGATCGATTCTCTTCCGCCATCTTTGATAGTGATGTCTAGAGTCCCTTCAGATATTCAGAGATGTTTTTCATAAATCCTGCTCCAAAGAATGAGAATAACTCATGATCAGATTCAAATCCCCTCTAGAACAATCCAAACAGATGTGAGCAACTTCCTGTGTTGAAAGATTCCTTCC
>NW_019174820.1:550116-582616 GCF_002260705.1 Seriola dumerili | reverse complement strand
TTTTTACTAACCTCTAATTTTCGTGTTTATTTACCTTGTAAATATTTTTATTTATGTGTGGACTTATTTAATTATTATTTATCAATTTCAATGATTTATAGCTTTAACGAACGGCTGGCACCGTTCAAGTTTTAATTTATTGCATGCCCCAACTTTTAAGCACTTTTTTATCCACATGGAGAGGAATAATGGAATTTTAATAGATTGAAGAAGTGTGATATAGGAGCTGCCTGCATTTTTGAACTTCCTTTAAGAATATAAGAACCCTCAAAAGTTAAAAACTATTTTAATTAGTTTTATGACAATTTTTTTCAATTTAACTTTTAACCTATAATTTAATAATATATTTACTTACTTATCTTTTAATTTCTCTTTTAAATATTTAAATTACTTTTATTTATTACATACAGATACTTATAACATGTAAAATATATATATATATGTATATATATATACACTTATTTTACTAACTGTGTTTTTGTGATTTTAAGCACTTATATTATTTGATCTTGTTTGAAGTATTTTTTTATACATTTTATATAATTGCATGTTTTCTTTGTATATTTTAACATATTTTATTAATAACCTTGTCTTGCTTTATTTTATCCAAGTGTTTATATATTTTAATAACGGTATCTCTATGTTACATATTTTATTTTTAAGAATCTGTCAAATTATTTAAAAGAAATTATAATTCTATTTATTAAATTATTTACTATCACTGAAATTATATTTATTTCAGATTATTTTATTATTTTATTTCTTTTACCTACTTTATTAAATTTGGTTTTAATTGGAGAAATTGTCATTTTAACATATTTTATCCCTTTTAATCCAACAGTTGGGAGAGTCCATGACAGTCAGGAGAATTTTATAATAATCGAAACTCCTCCCTGTGTTCTAGGTCCTTTCTCTGTCTTTTTATTCTTTTATTCTTTTATTAGTTTTTTATCTCATTATATTTTAATTCTTTTTATTTCTTTATTATATATTTTTTATAGCTTTTTATTATTATTATTTTTTTATTTTGTGTTTTTTAACATCCATGGTCACCTTGCGCCAGAGCCCATCGTAACACTCTTCAGAGTGTTACGTTTTAACCCCAACCTAACCTAAACTAAACCTAACCTAATCTAAACCTAACGTAAACCTAACCTAACCTAACCTAACCTAAACCTAACGTAAACCTAAACTAAACCTATCCTAACCTAAACTAAACTAAATTAAACCTAAACTAACCTAAACCTAATGTAAACCTAAACTAAACCTAAACTAACCTAAACCTAAACTAACCTAAACCTAACGTAAACCTAAACTACACCTAACCTAACCTAAACCTAACGTAAACCTAACCTAACCTAAACCTTACGTAAACCTAACGTGAACCTAAACTAAACCTAAACTAACGTAAACCTAAACTAAACCTAACCTAAACTACACTAAACCTAACGTGACCTAACCCCGTCAGTGCTGAGGACCTGTTGTAGCAGGAACAGGGAGGGAGATGAAGGGAGGAGAGGAATGATGAAGAGATGTAGACATGTATGTGAATTTATGACGGAGGTGGAGGCGGATGGAGAGATGGATCGGAGGTGTAGCAGGTGTGCAGAGTCGCCTCAGGTCTGTCCTTCAGAGATGACAGCTGTAAAAACACATAAATCCACCTCCTCCTCCTCCTCCTCCTTCTCTTCCTCCTCTTCTTCATGTTCTCATCCTAAATCTTCTTTCTCCCTTCTGTTTTCTGTTTCTTTTCCCCTTCTTCACCTCCTTTTCTCTCCTCTTTACCCTCCTCTCCTTCTACTGGCCTCCTTCACTCCTTCACTCCTTCCTTCCTCCTCTTAGCCTTTTCTCCTCCTCTCTCAATCTCCCCTCCCTACCTCAGTTTTTCTCCTCCTCCTCTTTGTCTTTGTCCATCTGCTCTCCTCACACTCCCCTCCTCTTCCTCCTCATGATTCACCTTCTTCCTCCTCTTCATCTTTCATCTTTTCTTCTTACATCTTTTTCTCCTCCCCGTCATCTCTCCTTCTTCATCTGCCTTTATCCTCCTTTCCTTCCCTCCTCCTTTCTTTTTTCTTTCTTTCTTTCTTTCTTTCTTTCTTTCTTTCTTTCTTTCTTTCTTTCTTTCCACTATCTTACCTTCCCTTCACTCCTTCCTTCCTTTGATCTCTTGTTTCCTCTCTCACCTTTTCCTTCCTTGGTTTCTTTCCTTTTCAAGTCTTCCATCCTTTCCTCATTCATCTTTCCTTCATTTTCCTTGATTCCTTTGTGTTTTTTTCCTTCTTCTTTTTTCCTTATATTCTAGTCACATCTTTTCTTTCTTACACATCTCTTAACTTATCCTTTCCCTCCTCCATCCTGCCTTTCTTCTTCCTCCTTTCCTGAGCACACTTCTCTTTCCTTCGTCTTTATTCTCTTGTCTCCTCTTAGTTTATTCTGTATGTTTTACTCATTTCCTCATTGCCCCCCCCCCCCCCCCCCCCCCCCCCGATAGGGGAGGTGTGATGAGTTCTGATGTGTGTGTTTTCTCTCTCTCCCATGTCGCATGAGTCGACTCTGGCGTGTCGTTGACATTGTTCAACTTTCTCTCTTTGATGCCACTCGTTCTCTCTCACCTTGCTTTTCTTTTCTAACCTACTTTTGAAAATTTGTTTCCCCCCCCCCCCCCAAAAAAAGAATAGAAATTCTCCTTCTCTCTGTCTTTTTATTTTGAAGAGAAAGAGCAGCCCCCGAATTCAATAATTTAACCTTTTCTCTTATTTTGTCTTTTATTTTTCTATATTTTATCGTCTACCTGTGTCTTTGTCTGGCAGGAAACATGTTAATAATGAATTGTATAGATTTAGACAGAGAGACTGTGTGTGTGTGTGTGTGTGTGTGTGTGTGTGTGTGTGTGTGTGTGTGTGTGCGCAGAGATCTTTTGAAGTTGAGATGTGATGTTTGTAGTCCAGAAGCATTGATCTTAAGCCCCATCTGTCTGATTGCCACTGAAATCAGCAGTCAGAATGTTTGATGAGGTTTGTTTGAAACGGATCAGCCCGATGAGTTTTAGCTAATATCACCCGAAACCTTGTTTACCTTCAAGAAATCAAACAGGGAGATGTTCACAATCACAACCCGTGGCTCTGAGTTGCTGCTATGTTTTCCAGCTGCAGCTTCCAGCAACCCCTGGACTCCATTTTGTTTTTTAGGTCACTGGTGTTTCGGTTAAATATTAAAAATGTCACATTTTCTCTCTAAGTGTCTCTGCAAATTTCTTTTATAAACACACAATCATTTTTAGGAGACAGGTGTGCTTTGTTCCACACACTGTAAATAAAGATGGACGTCACCTCTGTGACATCACCTGCAGGTTTCTGAAGCTCAGAATGAGCTGTTCCACCATCGCCATCTTGGCAGTGTCCTACTCCGCCCCCTAACTCCCAGCTAATCTAAATACGGACAAAGAGGAGGGGCGTGGGTGGAGCTGAGACGTTGGTGCATGTAAGTTTGATAATTTTGAAAGCTCCTGTTAGCATTATTAGCACAGCTGGGTGTTTTTCCCGAAAGCTAACACTACGCTAAAATCGACAGCAGCTCTTTACAGTCACACCTCTGAACGTCTCTGAACGTGATGTGAAATTGACTGCCGCTGTCTCCTCCGCCCAGCTTTTGACTGACACCGCCATCTTTGTTGTTGTTTCTGTCACTGCTGGGCCAGAGCTGCGCCTTGGGAGTAACACCAGCAGACATCCTCCAGATAAAGATTTGAACTCTTCATTTGGCCTCTCTTTAGATTCCTGAACGCACACACAGCAGCCTGTCAGCCAACGCCGCATCAGTCCTCATACCTGTAAATCCCCTGTCTCCTCAGCATCACCGTGAGCAGTTGTTAACTCGTCTCTGACACATGAGGTACCTGAGAGACGACTCGTGGCGTGGCGTCGTCCCAGACCGCTCTCAGTAAAGTGCTGAAAACCACATCTTTTTTTTTTATATTTGACGAGCGTTCAGTAGCAGCTCTAAACTGCAGCCTCTCTCTGATAACAACTCCCTCCTCTCCTCATCTATCCGTCCTCATAACAGCAAATCCCTCACCTCGTTGGACAGCTACCCACCTGTGGCGCCCGCAAACAAACGCTCAGATCCATAGCAAACACGCACACACACACACACACACACACATACTTCTTTTATTCACACAACATATATTTACTTTTCCTTATTCCCGGGGTTTTGTTTACAGTGAAAAGATTTGACTTTCACCCCGTCTTCACCTGCCTGAGCTGCTGCGCCGCTGCTCGCTGTTGCCTGCGGCACTTTCTCAGCATCGCCTGGGCTTGTTACTGCAGCGAGATTTCCCCCCGAGGAAGATGGAGCGGTGAAGAGACGTCGCGCACATGAAATAAACCTGCTGTTCGGCTCCATTATGGTGCCTATAGATGTGTTTCATACGGTTTTAACAGGAGAGGAGGGAGTTTCCTGTGTGGAACACGTTGTTGGTGTTGTGGTGTTTGGAGTGAGAAGGAAAGGGATGAAGCCTCGCAGGACTTTTACTTCCTTCACTTTGATTCATGTTCTGCTGCTTGAAGGGAAAATAAATCTTGAGATCAGCTTTGCTCAGGTAGCTGCATGTGCCTCCAGTTAGGTGTAGATTTGACACCATCTGTGAGCTTTTATTTTTGTGGTCTGTACGGGAGTCGACGCCAGTGTTTCACCCTCATCCTAACGGACCGTTTGTCTCGTTTCGAATTCTGCTGCAGGTGAGAAAACCGAATCCAAATAAAAAGCGGCTGCACTGAAAAAGTAGTTTCACCTAATTCCACATTAAAAATGTATGTCTTACTAACGAGAGGAGGCCTTGTTGCTGCTGTGGTGAGATTCTACTTGAAAACTCGACCTGCTGTTCAGACTTTCACACGTTTTATGTTCCTCTTTTTAATTTTGACTCATGTTGTGCTGCTTGTAGCAACGTTAGATTTACTCACAGACAACAGAGGGAGGATTCAACCTGAGTTTAAGATGAATATCACGTTGAATACTGGGCTGAATTTGGATCAGATTGGTCAGAGTCAGGCACGTTTAATCTGATGGTCTTGGACCTTTCTTTCTGACAGTCGACAGAAGAGACAGGCAGGAAACAGTGGGAGGGACGTCATACGACAAAGGTCCTCAGCTCACCTGCTACAGCCCAAGTTGTTTTTGTGCCTAAATGTGACCAGATGTTAGTCAGATCAGAAAACACTAACTTACAATATAATTCGTAAAAGCCTCAGAAGGCGATGTTGTCTGCTGATACACTCAAATGAGTCAAGGCCATTACAAACAGTGTGTGTTGTTCTTCAGTGTGGAGGACCCACCTGAATATCTTTGTCAGATGTTTTGTCTGTTTGTAATTCTGAGAGATAAGCCACTGAGTCGATGCAGTTTTCTGCTTGTAGATACTTAAGACTGAACTTTCAAAGGTTTATAACACACTGTCCTTCTTCAGTAACTTTTACTGTCACTTTTTTAAAGGAGCTATTTGTAAGTTTTGCTATTGCTACATAGCTAATGTTAGCATTAGCAGCTGTTTACTTACCAGTCTATCCAAGAGTTTCAGCCATCGTCGCATTTAGAAGACAAGAGGTCATAATACGTCCTCTGAGCAGACCGGACGCTACAGTGCCTCGGTATCGGAAAGTGACGAGACAGGCCGGAGCTAGCTAGCTAGGTGATTAGCATGCTAACTTCAGGAGAAGAAATAGAAAAAGGGTTTGTTTCCAGTGAAGTTTGATGCTGAACTCACAGCTGTTAAGGCTAACATTAGCTATGTAGCAATAGCAATAACTCCTCTAAGCTTGCTGAACACAGATGTCACGTGGTTTCTTCATGGTGAATGGATAATAAATTTCCCTCTAGACTTCTTTTAATACAATAGCTAACTCCTCTAAACTGGAAGAAGACTTTCCAGGACTAAACTTCTCATATCTTCTCAAAGACAAACTCCTTCCTGCTCCAGCTGCTTGTTTTAAATCACCATTAAAAATAAAATAACTAACTTCAAACACATGAAAGCTATTATTTCGTTCCATTAAAGAAGGGCTGTGTGTGTGTGTGTGTGTGTGTGTGTGTGTGTGGGGGGGATAAAAATCTTTTTAATAATTCAGCCTGTTTGTCGAGGAATGGTAGATTTTCAATTAGAGTAAATATATTGTAAAAACACGAAGAAAAAAAGTGGAATCTAGAGAGAGAGAGAGAGAGAGAGAGAGAGAGAGCCTACAGCCATAGCTCAGCCACCGCCTCTGATGTACGCCTTATTAATTACATTTACTCTGTCCAGAGAGAGAGAGAGAGAGAGAGAATCTGTAATTCGGTGTTTTTGAAGAAGGAAAAAAAAAAGATCAAAGGCAAATTAAGTTGAGCAGGTCCGTGTAATGTGTGATTTAGAAGCCCGGAGCATTTACAGCTCTGTGAGTACGGCAATGAAGCTGCTGTGTGTGTGTGTGTGTGTGTGTGTGTGTGTGTGTGTGTGTGTGTGTGTGTGTGTGTGTGTGTGTGTGTGTAGGATCACACTCCTTCACTTGCCATTAGTTCATGTGTGTGCTCAAATTTGCATGTTAACACACACGTGTGGGTTTAAACAGTGCGATGTGTGTGTATGGGAGCAAAGACGTGTGTGTGTCTTTATTAGTATTAATAGTAGTAGCAGTAGTAGCAGCATTGGTATTGTAAATATTAATAGGAATCATTGCAGTAGTAGTTGTGTAATGTGCTTTCCTTACTATCACAGGATATGTGTTTTATTACAGTAATAACTTTTATTTTTTATTCTTTTTGTCTGTTTTTTTATGTTTTTTACAAGTTTTGATTTTAATATATTTGTTGCTGTATTTCATTTTTTTTATTTACAAGTAAAATCTAAACATTTTATTTTTCTTGCCTTTATTTAAGTAATGTTTGTATTCACAAATTTCAGTCTTTAAAATAAAGAAGAAAAAAAACGAGACAAAACCAAAGGAAGAGTCAGTTTTCATGGTCAATCCATGGAAAAGTAGCTAATTTTTATCCACAGATGAAGACCATTAGAATCAGCTGAAAGCTCCAGGTAGCGAGTGGACCTTGAGTTTGAACTCTTCTTTCTGAGACAGTTAAGACCAAACTTTGCCCTCAGTGTTTTATTGTTGTTGCAGTAAAGAAGCATTTTATTTAGTTTGTTTTATTGTTTGTTGTTGTTTAACTGTGTTGTTTACTTTAACTTGAATCAAAGCTGACAGACTCATTAAAGCACTGGCTGTCTGAACGTTACAGGGAAATACTGAACAGACAAAGAAGAAAAAGGCAAACATGCGACACAAAATCTAAATCAGTTTAATGAACAGCAGAAACTTTCATAAGTGTTGAGGTGGATGAAATAAAGCTACAGTAGGTGTGTGTGTGTGTGTGTGTGTGTGTGGGGCAATCCAGCTGTTTGTTGCTGCAGCAGTTAGATTGACAGGCAGCAGCAGTTGCTGTTATTCATGAGCGTCTTTGCTTCACATTTCAGCCATAATTAATAAACTCATACATGCCTGTGAGGTAAGTGTGAAATATTAGTAAGATCGAACACACACACACACACACACACACACAGAATATACAGTGGTGGTAAAGGGAGAAAGAATTACCAGTTATTTGGACGATTATTTTAAACAGTTAATTTATAATCTATAAAATGTCAAAACCAAAGAAAAGTACATGTCGTGGTTTAACAGAGACATGTTTCATTTAGTTTGACAAACAATTTAAAACACATTTGTATTTTGTGTGTGTGTGTGCAGGGTGTGTGTGGGCAGGGTGTTGTGTGTGTGTGTGTGCGTGTGCGTGTGCGTGCGCGTGTGCAGGGTGCGACAGGTGTGTGTGAGGACCAGGAGACAGAGCAATATCAGTAAGAGCAGTAGTAACTAGTAACAGTAGTACATGTAGCGGCATACTCAGGCTGAATAAACTGCCTCTGTTCTTTACTCTATCACACACACACACACACACACACATACCTTCCTCTCTTTCGCTGATCCATTGTGATAGACAGGCCAGATGTGTGAGTGTTTGCCTTTTCCTGCACCTGCATACATTTGTGTGTGTGTGTGTGTGTGTGTGTGTGTGTGTGTGTGTGACAGCCAGTCACCTTGCAGGTCTGCAGCTCACGGCTGCATGAATAAACATGACTGCCTGTCCATACCCACTGCCAGCTCCACTGCACTCTGCTCCACTCTGTCTATTCTATTCTATTCTATTCTATTCTATTCTATTCTACATTGGGATCTATGAGAGTTTATAAATCACTGACATGTTTTTAGTCTTTTGTTTGTAAGAACATGAAATTCATTTAAAGGTAGAATAGAACCAAATAGAACCAAACAGTAGAACTGTGGTTATCTCTATACCTGACTGTCTCTGGTGCTTTGGTCTCTGTTCGGGGGGGGGGCAGGTAAACAAATGCACATGGACAGAGATCATGGATATAAACTCTATAGATCTGAAAGCTCGATAAAGTATATACACATTAATAACATGACATGTATGATAATAAACACACTACATGTACATTCCTATGCTTTTTATATATCATTAATATTTAACCTAAGGGGCCCCTCCACATACTTACGTGTATGGAAGGGGTGTCCACATACTTTTGCCCATAATGGTTTTTCCAGTCTTTATTGTAATAATTAAGTTTTTCTGTTTTGTTATAGAAAATGAAATCAGTCTTCTAACTTTAACTAATGTTGTTTTTCCATTAAAGTAAATATCAGATATAAAATATTAGGATGTAAGAGATGGAAGTGGATGAAGGTCATAATTTATTTCCACGTCCAACAGTCACAGAGCAACATGTGATTTGTGTGCAGTGTCCTCAGTGTGGTCAGAGTCCTCAGTGTGGTCAGGGTCCTCAGAGTCCTCAGTGTGGTCAGAGTCCTCAGAGTCCTCAGTGTGGTCAGGGTCCTCAGTGTGGTCAGGGTCCTCAGAGTCCTCAGTGTGGTCAGAGTCCTCAGTGTCCTCAGTGTGGTCAGGGTCCTCAGAGTCCTCAGTGTGGTCAGAGTCCTCAGTGTGGTCAGAGTCCTCAGTGTGGTCAGGGTCCTCAGTGTGGTCAGGGTCCTCAGAGTCCTCAGTGTGGTCAGAGTCCTCAGTGTGGTCAGAGTCCTCAGTGTCCTCAGTGTGGTCAGAGTCTTCAGTGTGGTCAGAGTCCTCAGTGTCCTCAGTGTGGTCAGAGTCCTCAGTGTGGTCAGAGTCTTCAGTGTCCTCAGAGTCCTCAGTGTGGTCAGACTCCTCAGTGTGGTCAGTGTGGTCAGAGTCCTTAGTGTGGTCACAGTCCTCAGTGCGGTCAGAGTCCTCAGTGTCCTCAGTGTGGTCAGAGTCCTCAGTGTCTTCAGTGTGGTCAGGGTCCTCAGTGTGGTCAGAGTCCTCAGTGTGGTCAGAGTCCTCAGAGTTCTCAGTGTGGTCAGAGTCCTCAGTGTGGTCAGAGTCTTCAGTGTGGTCAGAGTCCTCAGTGTGGTCAAGTCCTCACTGTGGTCAGAGTCCTCAGTGTGGTCAGAGTCCTCAGAGTTCTCAGTGTGGTCAGGGTCCTCAGTGTGTTCAGAGTCTTCAGTGTGGTCAGAGTCCTCAGTGTGGTCAAGTCCTCACTGTGGTCAGAGTCCTCAGTGTGGTCAGAGTCCTCAGAGTTCTCAGTGTGGTCAGAGTCCTCAGTGTGGTCAGAGTCTTCAGTGTCCTCAGAGTCCCCAGTGTCCTCAGAGTCCCCAGTGTGGTCAGAGTTCTCAGGCTGGTCAGAGTCCTCAGTGTGGTCAGAGTCCTCAGTGTGGTCAGAGTCTTCAGTGTCCTCAGAGTCCCCAGTGTTCTCAGAGTCCCCAGTGTGGTCAGAGTCTTCAGTGTGGTCAGAGTCCTCAGTGTGGTCAGTGTCCTCAGTGTGGTCAGAGTCTTCAGTGTGGTCAGAGTCCCCAGTGTGGTCAGAGTCCTCAGTGTGCTCAGAGTCCTCAGTGTCCTCAGTGTGGTCAGTCCTCAGTGTGGTCAGTCCTCAGTGTGGTCAGAGTCTTCAGTGTCCTCAGAGTCCTCAGTGTGGTGAGAGTCCTCAGTGCGGTCAGAGTCCTCAGTGTGGTCAGAGTCCTCAGTGTGGTAAGAGTCCTCAGTTTGGTCAGAGTCCTCAGTGTGGTCAGAGTCCTCAGTGTGTTCAGAGTCTTCAGTGTCCTCAGAGTCCCCAGTGTGGTCAGAGTCCCCAGTGTGTTCAGAGTCCTCAGTGTGGTCAGAGTCCTCAGTGTGGTCAGAGTCCTCATTGTGGTCAGAGTCCTCAGTGTGGTCAGTATGGTCAGAGTCCTCATTGTGGTCAGATTCCTCAGTGTGGTCAGTATGGACAGAGTCCTCAGTGTGGTCAGTTCTCAGTATGGTCAGAGTCCTCAGTGTGGTCAGTGTGGTCAGTGTGGTCAGAGTCCTCAGTGTGTTCAGAGTCCTCAGTGTGGTCAGTGTGCTCAGAGTCCTCAGTGTGTTCAGTGTCCTCAGTGTGCTCAGTGTGCTCAGCGTCCTCAGTGTGTTCAGAGTCCTCAGTGTGGTCAGTGTGGTCAGAGTCCTCAGTGTGGTCAGAGTCCTCAGTGTGGTCAGAGTCCTCAGTGTGGTCAGAGTCCTCAGTGTGGTCAGAGTCCTCAGAGTCCCTCCCTCTCTTTTGTCTCTGGGTTTGTTCTCCACCAGCTACTCTGTAGCTGCTACATGCTCCACCATGTTCACCAGCTTCTGTCTGTCTGCCTCTCTCTCTGTCTGTTTCTCACTCTCTCTTTCTGTCTCTCTCTCTGCCTGTCTGTCTCTCTCTGCCTGTCTGCCTTTCTCTCTGCCTGTCTGTCTGTCTCTCTCTCTCTGTCTGCCTGTCTGTCTCTCTCTGCCTGTCTGCCTTTCTCTCTGCCTGCCTGTCTGTCTCTCTGCCTGTCCCTCTCTTTGACTCTCTCTCTGCCTGCCTGTCTCTCTCTCGCTCTCTCTCTCTCTGCCTGCCTGTCTGTCTCTCTGCCTGCCTGTCTCTCTGCCTGTTTCTCTCTCTGTCTGTCTCTCTGCCTGTGTGTCTCTCTGCCTGTCTCTCTCTGCCTGCCTGTGTGTCTCTCTGCCTGTGTGTCTCTCTGCCTGTGTGTCTTTCTGTCTGTCTCTCTGCCTGTCTCTCTCTCTGCCTGCCTGTCTGTGTCTCTGCCTGTCTCTCTGCCTGTCTATCTATTTTCCTACCTGTTGTAATGAGTTAGCGTGTTTTAAACTTTGTTTTTTGTGTCACTCACAAACTGTGTTAACGAACCCTGGCCATTATCTGCAGCAGCTCACCTGAGGACTTCACACACCTCTGCCTTTGATTTCTCTTCCCGCCGCCTTTGATTCACAAATCGTTTGCGATTTGAAGCCGAACTTGATCTCTAACTTTTAATTGGATTCAGATTTGCTCGGCTCAGGCGCGGGAGGCCCTCGGCGGTCGGCTGTCAGAGACTTTGGGGAGGCGAGGCGGCTGCGGCGCTGCCTGGAGTTAGCTCTAATTAACCGTGTACACTGTTTTATTTTTTAGGGGATAATTCGTGTTTTTCATGAGCTCGTGGGTTTTTTTTGATCCCTCGCCTGGACCGAGAGAGAGAGAGAGGGATTTTCAAATGCTTTTGAACGGTGGGCCTCAGAAGAGACAGCGTTTAGTGGAGTGGATGTGTATGTATGGTCTGAGGACATGGAGGGGCCTCCAGGAGCCCTTCACTGGTCCCGAGGGAAATATCCTGGATATCAGCTGATCAGGTGTCACAAAAAGAGTGAGAATCTGGAAGAAGGACGAGCCTGGAGTTTCTCTTTTGAATTGGATTTAAACCAATGAGCATGGTTTTTTAATTCGGTTATTTCTGAGCTACGTTTGCTATCATCAGAAAATCTGGGATTTTTAGCAACTGCTGCTTTTATAAAATATTTTTTTTATACTGAATAAATGAATTGGACAGGATCGTTTTACTCCAGGATGCACGAAAAGGTCTTTGAAACAAAATCAAAATATTTCAGATGTTGATGTTGGGAAACAAATTAGCCTAACCCAGCATTTCATGGGGATATTTCAACAGAATACAGACATTTGAAGGCTGTTAATTATCCGTTGTACTGTATGTAACCATTATTTCACATTATGGCTATGAGAGAGAAACGGAGGGAAAGGGAAGGACAGAGGTTGCAGAGGTTTTGGGGGAAAGTCAGGTGCCTCAGGTGAGTTTCCACTAAACTGTAAATGTGTTTAACAACTGGACTGAGACGCCGAGAGACAGACAGAAGCAGGAGGCAGACAGCACAACAGACAGACGGGGAGACAAGAGGACAGACAGCAGGCTGTAGGCCTGTCAGAGGACCTGTTGGGCTGATTAAAATGCTCCCTCTGGTCGACCTCTCCGTTGACAGACAGACAGGTAGACAGACACAGAGCCAGACCAGCTATAAGGTCATCATCCGGCCGTTGTCCCCCAGTTTGTGGAGATTCAACTGTGAAAGTCTCGCTCAGATTGGCTCTGGGTCTGTCGTCAGGAGTCTATCTGTTCGAGGCGAGTCGGATAGACACGCTGCATTTAGAAACCACTCTCTCTCTCTCTCTCTCTGGGCTTCCTCTACCTGTCACTTGCGCCTCTTTCGCCCTATCTACCCCTCTGATTACCCCCACCCATCCACCCCCCTCCCCTTCCCCCAGTTCTTAGCAGGATCTCAGCCTATTTCTTCCAGTTATGGTCCACTTGCTGCATGGAAAAGATTTAGCTGGCAATCCCTCTCTCAGATAGGGCCAGGGCAGAGGAGGAATACGCGGCCGAGCTGAGACAAGATAATAGTTAAAGAGCTACAGCAGCTGAAGGCATTAATGTCACAAAATTAGCTGTTCAAGGTCCTGTGCCTCCAGAGCAGCGAGGTGCAGATTGTACCTCAAAAATATGTTCTGTACCGAACTCCACTGGAGGTTCTGATGCTTTAAAGACACACGTATCATCAGCAACTTTCACTGCATAGAATATAACTTCAGAAGTACTGTCAGTAGTAGCAGTAGTAGCAGTACAATGACCATTGATACTACCAGTACTTGTAACTGCAGTATTAGCAGCTGTAGCTCGAGGAGTAGCAGTAGTAGCAGAGTTGTAGTAAGCAATACTAATACCAGTAGTGTTTGCAGTATCAGTATGACCAGTAGTAGGAGCACTAGTGGTTGGAGTACCAGTATTAGCAATACTTTCAGTACTGCCAGTATTAGTAGTAGTAAGAATTTTTTGTCGGTATGTAGCAGGTGTAGTTGCAGTAGTAGCAGTGTTAGCAGCTTTAGCAGTGTCAGTAGCAGGTGTAGTTGCGGTAGTAGCAGTGTTAGCAGCTTTAGCAGTGTCAGTAGCAGGTGTAGTTGCAGTAGTAGCAGTGTTAGCAGCTTTAGCAGTGTCAGTAGCAGGTGTAGTTGCGGTAGTAGCAGTGTTAGCAGCTTTAGCAGTGTCAGTAGCAGGTGTAGTTGCAGTAGTAGCAGTGTTAGCAGCTTTAGCAGTGTCAGTAGCAGGTGTAGTTGCAGTAGTAGCAGTGTTAGCAGCATTAGCAGTGTCAGTAGCAGGTGTAATTGCAGTGTTAGCAGTGTTAGCAGCTTTAGCAGTGTCAGTAGCAGGTGTAGTTGCAGTAGTAGCAGTGTTAGCAGCTTTAGCAGTGTCAGTAGCAGGTGTAGTTGCAGTAGTAGCAGTGTTAGCAGCATTAGCAGTGTCAGTAGCAGGTGTAATTGCAGTGTTAGCAGTGTTAGCAGCTTTAGCAGTATCAGTAGCAGGTGTAGTTGCAGTAGTAGCAGTGTTAGCAGTGTTAGCAGCTTAAGCAGTGTCAGTAACAGGTGTAGTTGCAGTAGTAGCAGTGTCAGTATGTAGCAGGTGTAGTTGCAGTGTTAGCAGTGTTAGCAGCTTTAGCAGTGTCAGTAGCAGGTGTAGTTGCAGTAGTAGCAGTGTCAGTAGCAGGTGTAGTTGCAGTAGTAGCAGTGTTAGCAGCTTTAGCAGTGTCAGTAGCAGGTGTAATTGCAGTGTTAGCAGTGTTAGCAGCTTTAGCAGTATCAGTCGCAGGTGTAGTTGCAGTAGTAGCAGTGCTAGCAGTGTTAGCAGCTTTAGCAGTGTCAGTAGCAGGTGTAGTTGCAGTAGTAGCAGTGTCAGTATGTAGCAGGTGTAGTTGCAGTAGTAGCAGTGTTAGCAGCTTTAGCAGTGTCAGTAGCAGGTGTAGTTGCAGTAGTAGCAGTGTCAGTATGTAGCAGGTGTAGTTGCAGTGTTAGCAGTGTTAGCAGCTTTAGCAGTGTCAGTAGCAGGTGTAGTTGCAGTAGTAGCAGTGTCAGTAGCAGGTGTAGTTGCAGTAGTAGCAGTGTTAGCAGCTTTAGCAGTGTCAGTAGCAGGTGTAGTTGCAGTAGTAGCAGTGTTAGCAGCTTTAGCAGTGTCAGTAGCAGGTGTAGTTGCAGCAGCAGCAGCGTGAGGATGAACACTGTCAGTGTTCTCAGTGGTATTATATATTGTTTGTCCTCTGGAACCAGTTTATTGGGTTTTTAAGCAGGATTGATCACTGATGCTGTTAGCCAAATGCTCCATCATCAGTATTAGCAGCAGCAGCAGCAGAGGTTGTGCTATCAGCAGTCTGTGCTCTCTGTGGTTTTGTTTCTGTTTGTTATGAAACCAGTTTACAGAGTTTTTAAGGTGGATCGATCCCTGGTCCTTTTAGCCAAACACTCTGCAGCTCTCCTCTCTGTCTGACTGAAGCAGACTTTTATAGAGTCCTTTAATTATCAGCTCCTCTGTTTTTACTGTGGCGGCGTGACTGCATTAGCTGGGATTGAAAACCAAACGGGGTGAAATGTATAAAGAGGCGTTTTACTGCCCAGTTAAACAGGCTCTGTGGATAAAAACACAGGCTCGTTGGAGAGCTAATGATTTACACTGTGTTGTTCTCGTTGTTGGTAATTTACTAATTGGCTTAGTGTATAAAATCAAATGGAGAATAAAACCTAATTTGTTTGCTGTGCTGAAGTGCTCGGCATAGAGTGTAATTGAATGAAGAAGTTGATTATCCACCTTAGTGTGTAGAGTTGTCTTCAGTCTTTGTTTTATTATGATAATTACTTCTTTCCTTGACATTTGGCATGGGTGGAACACTTCTGATAACATGTATTTGATGTTTATGACTGTATTTACAGCAACAGTGAGACTGAGGAACAGAAGAGGACGTCGTTTACAGTGATTCCTCTTAATAAAGAGGAACAAATATAGTTGAGACTGCGGTGCAGAGATGTCCTGGTTTGTGTGGGATTGTCCAAAGCTGGGTGTTTCAAGTAAAGGAGACTAAACTGTCGCAAGTTTCGCCACAATTAGAATAATCATTTTAATGTTATTCTTATGTACTTAGACATTTACTTTGTTATGTTCCACTCATTGTTACCTAACCAAATTCATGTTTTATTCTGTGACATAGAATCAGTCAGTAAAACCCCAGTCCTGATTTCTTTAAGCTTTTACGTCACAACACAGAAAAGGAAAATTACCAGGGTGTTGTGTTTACCCCACTGCTGATCAGAGCTGATAAATACCTGTTTCTACTGCAGAGTGCTTTGACCTGGGTGTGAACGCTGTGAACCCTAACCTGATTTTAGCGGCTCTTAGCGGGTTTTTGACCAGTGGAAAAGGAGCTGAAGTTACTTCCTGTTCCCTCATCCTCGTCTCTGGGTTTTCTGAATGTGTTTTTGGTTGATTACTGAAACCAGGTCTGTGTTCAACACAAGCTCGAGACATTTTCACGTTTTATTCTACTCTTGAAGCTTTTACGTCTCGGTTGCTAACGAGTGTCGAAATGAGACACAGTGCTTGTCAGGGACGATTAATGTTGTTATGTTGAACATGAAAACTGATCTACTCATCAGTCCACCTTTACAGCCTGGTTAACTCACCAGTCCACCTTTACAGCCTCGTTGTGTTTCCACAAACTGTCTCTAACTCTGACAGAAGAAAGGCTTCAGTAGAAGAGTCAGAGCTGAATCAAAGTACAAGCTGAAGTTTAGTGGTGGAGATGCTTAAGTCATGTGACCGTGGTGTTGAAGTCATGTGACTGTGGTAGATAGATAGATACATACTTTATTTATTCCCAAGGGGAAATTCATGTGGTGTAGTTGGTTAGTAGTAGTAGTAGGCTAACATTAGCTTGTTACTTCTGCTGGTTGTATTGAGGCTTCAGAAATCAAAAAGTGGTTCATTTGTGAAGATGATCATTATGAAGGATCATTAACTTTATTACTCTTTATTTTCTCTAATAATCCATTGGCTGAGTCCCATTGGCTGTTTGTGGGGGGAACCAGGGTGAAGCTAACTTCAGGGTTGGCCAGAGACACGTCATCCCTGCAGCTTTGTATTAGATGACAGAGATGGTTTCTGGTCGGTCAGGTGTTCTTCTGACCTCACCAGTTAACCTCACCAGGAAACCAGTGTTGCTTCAACAGACAGCAGAGCTTCAACAGATGTAAAAAAACAGAATAACATTCACATCACATGTAACAAGAAGAAGGACTGAGAGACTTTACGTACGTGGGGATTGGTCTCCAGTGTCTTGACAGAATTCATAAGAAATCTCTGAGAATATATTTTTACTGTTCGTATGATATTTGTGAAATTTGTTTTTCTTCTTATAGAAAGATCTCAGAGCGGCGTCTCCTGGGATCAGATTCAGAGTCCTTAATTATAGTTGGAGGACACATCACACACCCAGACCTGCTTCTTTGTCTCAGACACAGACACACACACACACACACACACACACACACACACACACACACACACACACACACACACACACTGTAACACCTGTTCCAGAGTACTACCTGTAGCTGAAACACACACCCAGACAAACACACACACACACCGTCTGGTCTAAATTCTTAATCATTGCTGGACAAAAGACACCTCCCTCTCTCCTCTTTCAGCCTCTGTCTCTCTCTCTCCCTCTCTCTCTTCCTGCTGTTCTTTCTGGAGGTCTCTCGCCCGGTCCAATTGTTCCTCCTGTGGGTATATAAACCTGTCCGACTGACAGGGAACTCCCTCTGGAGAGCCGAGATCACAGATGCTCTGCTGATGGGATGTCCAGTTAGCACACACACTCGCATTCACTCTCATTTACACGTCACATGAGGACACACGCACACACACAGTTTGACCATCACGTCTTCATTCAAGGACGACCGTCAGACACACACACACACACACAGACAGGTCCATCTGGCCAGGAGAGGTGGTAATGTGTCTGTAGGTCAGGCAGGAGGCCGGCTGTGTTTGTTGGAAGCTTCAGTGAGTCCGCAGGGTCCTGCCATGATTAAGAACTCAAACTCTCGCCTGTGCACCGTGTGTGTGTGTGTGTGTGTGTGTGTGTGAGAGAGAGAGAGAGAGAGAGAGAGTGAAGGAAGGAGAAAGAGAGAGGGAATGAAAGGGAGAGATAATTAAAATGCCAAAAGATGTTTGCTGCAGCTCGAGTCGGAGCCAGACAAAGAAACGAACTTGTTTGTTTATTGAGTTCTGAGCAACTTCATCTGAGTTTCAGAGGGAGTTTCATCGACCATGTCAAAACTTCACTCAACATTAAAGTGATATAACGTTGAGTTAAAGGGTTGGTTTCTCACTTACTTCTGCTCAACCGTGCAGATTGATTTGCTGTTATTTGTGCAGGTTTTGATTTCTTCCTCCATCACATCTGAAACTCAACTTCTCAAGACTTTAGAAAAACTGGTTTTCCATTGAGACAGACGGCGGGGGGCGTTTGAGTCATGTCTGTGTACAGGCTCCATCATGTGACCTGCAGGCCGAGGGAGAGAGTCAGTCAGTCAGTCAGTCTGCAGCAGCTCTGTATCGGCTGGTCACATCTTTTTATTGGGCTGCAATAGAATCACAATACAGTCAATACTGTGTGTGTGTGTGTGTGTGTGTGTGTGTGTGTGTGTATTAGGGGACAATATGAATAGTGATTAGAAGGTCTGATAAGTGACATTTCCTCTCGGCGCAGGCTTTTATTGCCACACACACACACACACACAATGATATCTAGCTCTGTTCGTGTTTGTAATTTACAACCCTGCACAGGAATGTGTGTGTGTGTGTTTGTCTGTGTGTGTCTGTGTATGTGTTTAATCACATCGCTTTGGACCAATCAGCTCGTCCTCTTCCCGAACACCCCCCCCACCCCCCCCATCTCTCTCTCTCTTTCTACTCACTTCCCTTCCTTCTGTTTCTCCGGTCTCATCTGGCTCCTCTGCTTTTGTTTTTGATGATTATTGACACCGGCAACAATAACAACAACAACAACAACAACAACAGGAGGGGAAGTCAGGGGAAGGAGAGAGAGGGCGGCGGAGGAGAGAGAGAGAGGTGTAGGACGGCAGGAGTGTGAGAGAGCGTGCTGTGAACTGCATCCAGCATCAATTATTCAGCTTTCTGTTGCTTTGTACAAACAAGATCTCTGGCAGAGAGGACGACACACACCGAGCGAGAGAGGAGCTCTGAGCAGCTCAGAGGAGCAGGGGATGAGCCGCAGAACAAATGAAATGCAGCCTGACAGACAGGAATCAGGGAACATTAACACACAGGTTGTCAGATGTTGAAGATGATTAGCGCAGGAGTTTAACCTTTAGTTCAAATATGTCAATAGCAGGGGGAAATATTTAAGGTTTATGTACCCGACTGTTCAGCTGCTAGCGCTGCAGCAGGAAACACTACTTCAAAATAAAAGTGCATATAAAGATGGACATAACCTCTGTGACGTCAACCACAGATTTCTAAAGCTCAGAGTGAGCTGCTCCACCGTCGCCATCTTGGCAGTGTGTGACTCCGCCCCTAACTCCCAGCTAATCCAAATATGGTCAAAGAGGAGGGGCGTGGGTGGAGTTGAGACTTCCCTGCATGACAGTTTAATAACTTTGGCAAGCATACGCTCCTGTTAGCATCGTTAGCACAGCTGGGCATCCTACTCGAAAGCTAACACAAGTCTAATTTATGTGCTGGTTAATTAGCTAGTTAACAAGCTAAGCTAACAAACAAGGTATGGTGAGTGCAGACACTGATACCTGCTATTACTGACTCAATTAGCTGAAGTGACGCCAGACAGCTAGCAGCTAACTAACTGACAGCATCTACCTGTCACTCAAAGAGGCCACGCCCTCAATCCTCCATACCTTTAGTCCTTAATAAAATATAAACAGGTGAGTTATATAAACAGGTGTCATGAAGGAGGGAATGTAGCTCTAGAGACCAAAACAGTTTCTGTACCAGGCTGTAAACATGTTGATTTCTGCTGTAAAGTTGGACATTTTAACATGGGAGTCTATGGGGACTGACTCACTGTTGGAGCCAGACTCATAATAAAAATGGAAGTTAGGAGTTTATACTTGGTAAAACTGACTTAGTTTTGATGTATTGTGTATTTCTGACCTGGAGGTCGGCATCACGCTGGGTTCAGCTTATTTTTCCTCATTTTTCCACGTCATAGAATAAAAGATGAAAACGTCTTGAGCTTGTGTGAACCACAGATGTTTTTTCAGCCCTCTAAGCAAACATAAAAACCCAGAGACTTCAGGAGGAGGGAACAGGAAGTGCTAAAATGCGGCTGATTTCCTGGTTTCAGGACTCACCCCTGCAGCACTCTGTAAGCCAATCAGACAGGAAGCAAAGTGTAAACATAGTCCAGCAGCAGCGTCGTCAATCAGCTGCAGGTGGAGGTGAGCACTGATCATTGTAATTTTATTTCTGTTTCACCTTCAATTGTTCAGCATTGTCTCTTAATATGAAAGTAAAGAAGGAAAAGAGAGACACGTCTTCTTCTTAGCTCATAGATGAAGTCAACCTCATCCTGTGTGTGTGTGTGTGTGTGTGTGTGTGTGTGTGTGTGTGTGTGTGTGTGTGTGTGTGTGTGTGTGTGTTGCAGTCTGGCCTCAGCACCAGGTTGCTGTAACCTGCTTTGATCAATCGCAGCAAGAGAGGCCAGCAGCGCAGCACCCAGCAGGTGTGTGTGTGTGTGTGTGTGTGTGTTGGCGTGTCAGTTGGTGCAGGTGAAGGGATGGGGGGAGGACATGTGGTTTTGGTTTGAGGTTGTGTCGGTTGTTTAAGGACAAGTTTGATCTTAGGTGTTGAATGAAATGTGACTTTCATGGAGGAAACGATGAATATATATATTTACATGTCGACAACATGCTACATACATACACATTCATACTTCTAACATAGTGTATATGTTTTTGTTTTATATGTATCATTCATCACATGTACATAAATCACATTTATGTTCTGTGACACTGACAGTCATCACTTTCCTTCATATATATATATATGTATACATACAGTATATATAAATATAAAACTCACTGAATCGATGCAGAGGTTGTCGAGAGGGACAGAGTCAGGAAGATGGAGGGATGAGAGAAGGACAAATATTAAAACATATAAATATTTTACTTTAAAAAAAATATTATATTAAAATTTTCGATCAAAGATAATTTTGGAGACGGCCCTGTTTAAATACAATCAAACAAACAAACAAAGAAAAGGTCCACAGGTCGTCAGGTCATCTGTAGAGACATCAGAACACTGTGACACTGACAGTCGTCACTGTTTCTATCATGTTGTAACCATGACAACCAAGGTCCTCTAACCTAAGACATTTTAGTGCTTAGAAGTTAATCAAACTGTGACCATAAGCGTCACTGTGTGTTTACTGTTGTAACCATGACAACAAAGGTCAGGTGCGCCGGCTGGTAAAGGTGTGCTGACTCCTATGAGTCAACGTCAATCTGTTCAGATGAAGATCAACATCAGGCTGATGAGCTCCCACTGTAAACTGCTGCATGTGTGTTTATGTCCTAATCAATAGTGATCGATTAATGTTAATCCAGAATAGAGAAATGAAAACTGAACGCTGCTCTGAATGTTGAGCTGCTGGTTTAAAGAGTGTGAACAGTGTGTGTTTGTTGCTTCAGCGTGCAGGTGTGTTTGACAGTGTGTGTACTTAGTTGTTGGAAAGGGCTGTATAGATGTGTGTGTGTGTGTGTGTGTCGTGAGTGTTGTAGGCCAAAGGTATGTTGTTCTGACTCTGTTGCCAAACTAATTAGCGCTGTAGAGCTCAGAGGCCTGTGGAGAGGCTACACCACACCGTGTGTGATATTCTGCCAAAATACCTTTTTGCTTCTCATTCACACATACCTCAAGTACATAAACACCTCGAGCACACACACACACACACACACACACACACACACACACACACACACACACAGACATCCCTCTGTCAGGTCCTGACTCTGTCTTGGCCTGTGATGCTACGTCTTGTTATCCGAGCTACGTGTGTGTGTGTGTGTGTGTGTGTGTGTGTGTGTGTGATAATGACACTCACAGCCGTGATTAATGATGTCGTGTGAAAATCTTTGACAAGGATCAAAGAGATTGAGATGAAATGCTCTTAAAGGAACAGTGTCACATTTTGGGTAATACGTTAATTCACTTTTTGTTAGCATGAGTTTTAGAGAAGAAGACGCCTCTCGCTCTAGCTTAGCTTAGCTTAAATCAGCTAGCCTGGCTCTGTCCAGTGTTTAAAGATACACTAACCTGAGTGTCTTGGTCTCTCTGACATCACTTCCTGTCTTCCTTTATCCCTTATTAATGTGTTTGTTTAATCTGTTGCGGCCACATCAAAACATTCAGCTCAACCTTGTGATCAGCAACTTATAAAGATGACGCAATGGCACAGCTGAAGTTATTTACAAACAACAATAACGCTTAAAGTGACAGTTCCGGGTATCAGAACTGGGGTTGTTTTACACTAAATTGATTTTATTTATAGTATTTATTAATAATACAATGAAATAAAGATGAATCATTACAAGTTAAGACTTTAATGATCTTCACAGTACAGTCTTATTATATGTGGCAAATTCATATCCAGTACCAACCATCCTGTTGTATATATATATATATAAAAAATACTTCAATAAAGTTTTGATTTTGAATACATGACTTTTAAATGTACCTGAGGATTTGGTACTTGTATTTATTTAATTAAGAGATCTGAGAGATTCTTGTGATCAGATGAATCATTTTAATGGTAATGGGGAAGGAAGGAAGGAGGTAAGGAAAGAAAGAAAAGGGGAGGAAACAAGCGAAGGAGGAGAAAATCCTGGAGGAGATAAAAAAAAGAGTAGTGCATGAAAAAGATGAGAAATAGAAGAAAAATAAGGTGAAAAGAAAAGACACAAAAAGTAGTGAGAAAAGAGGAAGAGAGGAGGAAATGAAGGATAAAAAAAAAGATGTGGGATGGATGAAAGGAAGGACAGAAAATTAGAAGAAGGAAGGGAGGAAGGAAGCAAGGAAGGAAGGAGAGGAGGGACTGTAAAGTTAGAAAAGGAGGTTATAACCAAAAAATGGTAGGAAAGCAGATATAAATAAGAGAGGAGGAGGAGGTGTGGAAAAAAAGAAAGGAAGGAGAGAGGGATGTAAAGGGAGAGATGTGACGGAGGTGTGAGGAGGAGAATGACAGAGGTTGTCAGGGGAGGAAGACTCATTCACTGTCTGCTGGCTGTCGGCCAGAGAGGAGGAGAGAGAGCGGAGGAGAGAGAGGAGTCTCTTTGTTTGAAGGTTACAGGAGGACAAGGAGAGAGAGGGAGAGAGAGAGGGAGGGAGGAGGGAGGAAGGATTGCAGTGAAAGAAAGAAAAGTAGAAGAAATGATAAAGACACGAAGAGAAAGAGGTGCTCAAGTAATTTTGTGTCTCCAAGGTGGCAGCAGCTTTTATGCCATTAACACTGTGTGTGTGTGTGTGTGTGTGTGTGTGTGTGTGTGTGTGTGTGTGTGTGTGAGAGTGTGTGTGTGTGTGAGAGTGTGTGTGTGCGTGTGTGTGAGAGTGTATGTGTGTCTGTGAGCGTGTGTGAGTGTGAGTGTGTGTGTGTGCGCTCTCCTGCCAACTCTTTAACGAGGGACTGCTGCTAATTTCAGAGCTAATACTGAACTGTTCCACACCAGTGAACCCAGGGAGGAGGAGGAGAGAGGAGGAGACGATGTGAGGACATAGGAGAAAAGAGGGAGTAGGGAAGGAGAAATGAGACACAGAGGAGACAAAAGGGAGAGGAGAGGAAGTGAGGAAAACGAGATAAAAAAGGAGAGGAAGTGAAGGAGGGACATAGGAGAGGAGAAGGGAGCACAGGAAAGGAGGGGAGAGGACATAGGAGACTAAAAGAAAAGGAGAGGAAGCAAGGACATGAAGGAGGAAAGGAGGAGTGAGGAGCAGAGCAAGATGGAGGAGAGGACAGAAGAGTGACGAGGTGGAAAGAAGGGAGTAGAGGAAAAGAATAGAGGTTAGGAAGTAAGGACATAGGATGAAAGAAGAGAGGAGGAAAGGGAGGAGATAAAGGAAGGACAGAAAAGGAAAGGAAATAAGGACATAATTGGAGGGAAGAGGGGAGAGGAAGTAAGGACACAAAAGAGAAGCAAAGGAGAAGAAAAGAGGGGAGAAGGGGAGAGAGAAAGAAAGAAGAGATGGGTGAAGGGAAAAGAAAAGAGAGAGGAGGAGAAGAAAGGAAAACAGAGGGAGAGTTCAGAGGAGGTGAAGAGGATTAAACCTTCCTGTGCAGCTGTCACCTCCTGCTCTTCTTACATCCCTCTTTCATCATCCCTCGTTCCCCCCACTGCCCTTCAGCATCTGTGGTCTGCCGCTCTCCATCCATCAGTCCTCATTGTTTCAGCGTCTTCCTTTTTTATTATCACTTCGTCTTTCTTTCTTTCCTACCGCTGACCTCTGACCTCCCTCCTGCATCCGAACAGGATGTGATGTCACAGTTTTGATTGATCAGAGTATTAAAGTTAAATTAAAGTGACAGTAGCTACTTTAGCTCGTAGCTTTACCTTTCTTTGACATTGTAAACTCTTGAACATGAAACCTGTTTTTCTCATTTGAAGCCTATCTGGAACAGCTAGGTAGCTCCCTAGCTTCTTAGCTATTGGCTCCTATAGCATTTTAAGCTATCTGAGAAATATAAGCTGAAAAGGAAACCCACCATGAAAGAGTGTGAACATACTGTACCACATTACTTTCAATGTCAACAGTTTTTAAAAAAAAGATCATTTTATTTATTTTCTAATGTTTTGTGATTCGTCTGTCGCGCTAAAGTTACGACATGTCATCAGAATAAACCTCCGGCCGCGTCCACATGCATTTCAAAGACCAACAGCAGCTAAATAACAGGCTAATATTAGCTGTTATATAATATATTGAATATCCCAGAGAAACATGCAGGAAAAGGTGACATCATCATAGGAACAGCTGTCTAACTAACTACTAAACATATTAATAACAACAAACTGAGCTGCTGCAATAAACAGTCAAAAAATCACAAGACAATGAAATGAAATAGTGTTTCTACCTGTTAAAGTTCATTCTGCGTCTGAACGTTGAATCAAACTCTGCGTCAAGTCCAGGATCATGACAGATGTTCATCAGTGTCACATCTGCAGAGTTGACACCGAGCATCAAAGCACCAGCTCCTCCTTCACCTCCTGCTCTCCTCACAACGTCAGTGAGTGGATGAAACTGAAGAATAAGACGGGATCTGCTGCTGACACCATTTTATTTTCAAGATAGGATGTTAGAAAAAACAAAAACACAAACATAAAGAAGTACATGATCTCTGGTGGTCAACGTCATTTCTTTGTTTTGTTTGTTTGTTTGTTTGTTTTCCTGTTTGTGGACATTAGCAAGGTCGGCTAACTCGCTAGCTTTTTAATTAGCTACCGCAGCTCAGTAGGCTGCTTTAGAAGTATTAGCTTAAGATACTCTATTATTTGTAATTTATTTTTATTTTTCATGACTGTTTTTAATTTATAAATCTGTATTTTATTTACAGGCAACTTTACTTTGAACCAATCTAAAAGCCTGACGTGCAGATTGAAGTTTAGCAAACACCTGATGCATTAATTAGACAGTTGTCACGTGGAATATCGTTCAGCTCGGTTTATTTTAGTGGTAACCTCAGTGGATTCTAATGCAGGTAAAACATGACTTTAATGGTAAACAGTACACAATAAAGAAATGTTTTTCTCCCAGCTGATTCACATGAAATATGATTCCCAGGCAGCAGCTGATGGATTTTACAGAATTAGTTACTCATGTGTTTCTCATAAACATATTTAGTTTGGTGTATTTATTTTATTTTTTTAGTCTATCACTTCGAACATGGCTGCCTGTAATTTGCTACCCTGCGTTTACTCATGTTGGATTTTGTTAGTGATTCATGTTACTGTTCATCTTTAGTAATTAAAACTTTCATCTCATATCCATAAAATTCACATTATTACTCCATAATATTCCTTATCATATTAGTCATATGAGCTTTGCTTAATTGTGCTCTGTTGTGCATTAATGAATTCATGCATTAAAGTTTCCTTCCAGAGGAGATAACTGCTGTTGTCAAATTAAATGAGAAAATGTCTGGAAGCTAAAAATTACATTATAAATATTCAATCAATAAATGATGTCACAGTTTAAATGGAAGGGAAGTTAACAGGAAATTTAAATGTATATTTAATTGACTAAATTGGTCACGTACACACTGGATCCTCCAGGTTCTAGAGTCACACAAAGATTTACTATAGATATAATTATTTCTTATTGTTCAACAGCTGATCTGTTCTTTTTAAAGATTAAAATTATCACAATAATCAACCTTTTTACTATAAAATAAGTAATAAGAGTATTTTTTTAAAGAATGAATAAAATAATGAATAAATTATAATAATAAACAAGGAGAAATTATAAAAACACATGAGCTGTTTGAAAGTAAAATAAAAAACATATATATGTTTACATATAAAAGACAGCACATCCAGGTTATAGAATAATACCACATGTGAATAATGTCAACAAAGACTCTTAACAGTTTCACCTCACCAGACACAAATATATTTTCATCTCTCCTTTAACTCACTGAGAAATGAAATATAAACTTCTTCACTTCCCACAGTCCTGTGTGTGTGTGTGTGTGTGTGTGCGTGCGCGTGCGTGCGTGCGTGCGTGCGTGCGTGCGTGAGTGTGTGTGAGCTGCTAACAGGATTGTAGCTAACAGGATGGAAGAAGCTGTAATACTGCTAACCCTATCAACATGGTTCTCCACTCTGTTGACTCCGCTGCACACGGTTGGCCCCGCCCTAATCTGTGATGTCATCATTTTCCCTGATAGTCTAGTGATGTAACTTTTGACTCAGTAAAACTAAAATATCAGTCATCAAGCATCTGTCATCATGTCACAAATCTGTGGTTAAAATTCTCTTCATACATTTTCTTATTTGAATATGAAACATATTTATGAATCCAGAATTAAATGAATTAAAGAAACACTCGGATTAGTCCACTTCTCCAGAGACATGTCCAGGACACGGTTAGCTCATGTTAGCACAAAGACAGGAAGTAGCTGCTGGCGTGAGAGAGAGAGAGAGAGAGAGAGAGAGAGAGAGAATCTCCACGCCACGGGAAAAAAGATTTCATGAACTGTTCCGATGTCGAATCACAGTTCTGTTATCTCTTATCTCATGTTTATTTCTATGAAACAACGTGTTGTCACCTGAAACACTGTGTGTGTGTGTGTGTGTGTGTGTGTGTGTGTGTGTGTGTGTGTGTGTGTGTGTGTGTGTGTGTGTGTGTGTGTGTGTGTGTGTGTGTGTGTTCCTCTCAGCAGCCGGCCTGCTTGCTGTCATGCTCGGGTTGATGCTAAAGCAGCGTGGCAGGCAGAGATTGGTAAAACAGATAGATGGTGTGAACCACGCGTCCAAACACTGCAGGATATTTTCCAAAATGTCTCCAATGAGAGAGAGAGGGAGGGAGGGAGGGAGAGCGAGTGAGAGAGAGAGAGAGAGAGAGAGAAAGCTCTTCTTCCTTTGAGCCGTAGAGCTCCATTGTTTCTAAATCTATTAAAACACTCTACACACACTTTAGTTTATCTTGACTCAGACACACACACACACACACACACACACAACGTCCTGCTGCTACAGATCAAAATGTGGGTTAATCCGCCACAGAAAATAGTCCCCAAAACATGCTCTATTACCCCTTTGTCTTCTCCTCTTCACATCTCTCTCTATTCCCTCCCTCCTCTTCTCTCCTCATATGTTTCCTTCCTGTCTTTCATGTTATTTCCTTCACTCTTCTCCCTAAATCTTCCTCTTCTTCCCCCAGAATCCTCACCTCCCTCTCTCCCTCTCTCTCCTTCTCAGTAGGATGGAGGGACTTAGCATCAGTTCTCTGTGGGAGTTCATACTGATCCCTCCATCTCTACAATCCTACTGGAGGATGATTAGCCTTGTAATGATGCTGTGTGTGTGTGTGTGTGTTTAGCTGCAGGAGGTGAAGCCAGGGTTTCCTGGTACAGGTGGACTATACACACACACACACACACACACACACACACACACACACACACACTTCATATTTTAGTTTTCGGTACTTCCTGTCTCTATCATCATCACATGTTTTTTTGTTTATGTTTTTTAATTTTTTAATTTAGTTCTTTTTCTTTTTACTTGCTGCTTTTCTGTTTAAAGTGTTTGTCTATGAACCAATAACGTCATCTCTTCTTCGGTGGTGTCCCTCCCTCCTGTTGTCTGTATGATAAAACAGACAGATCAGACGTCTTCACTTTTCCTCTTTTCTTTCCGTTCACAGTACAATCGTCTTTGCTCAACACTTTTGCGCTCTTGTGTAAATAAAGATTATTTGAATTGTCTTTATGAGTGGATGAACTGATGGGGTGTGGGCACACACACACACACACACACAACGTCCTGCTGCTACAGGTCCGTACAGTCTCATAGTGAGTTACAGCTGCAGCAGCAGGAGAGACGCCACAGAGACAAATGTAGTGAAGGTCTCGTCACGGTTTGACTTTAAACAAGTACTTTGTTAAGGTTGGAGGACCTTCGTCGTCATGGTTACAATGATGAGCACCTGGTTAAGGTTATAGAAACAACAACGAAGTGAGCAGCAGTCGACCCATGACTTCGTTGCCCTGTAACAAAGTCAAATGACTTCTGAGCACGTGCAGAATAAAACGTGACCACAGGTCGTAATCAGCTGCTCGCTTCTTATTGGACAACAGTTTGACTCAACTTTATTTAGCTTGAAAAAAGTAACAGATATACAGAGTCTTCAAACACACACACACACACACACACACTCACACTCACACATTCACACGTTTTATTTCACTCACTGACCGGACGTCAGCGATCAACACTCTCTCTCTCTCCTCTATCGCTCCTCTTTCTCTCTCTGTCTCTCTTTCAGATCTCTCCTCTCTTTTATCTCCTTTCTTTCATGTTTTATTCCCTTTTTTTACTCTCCCTTATATTTCCTTAAATGAGCTTTTCTTTCTCTTTCTCTGTCTCTCTCTCTCTCTCGCTCTCTCTCTCTCAGTAGGTAGATTGGTTTTGGCACTCGGTCCCCTCATCGGTGATCTCACACTTACACACACACACACACGCACACACATAGTGAGCAGCAGTGTCATTGCCATGGCGATGTCAACAGGCGGGGCTTAATCCAAAGTGACACTTGTTCTCTGCCTTCCTTTCCCATCGCCATGGAAGCAATTACCCTCCTCCTCAAGGGCCTTTTGTCTGTGTGTGTGTCTGTGTGTGTGTGAGTGTGAGTGTGTGTGTGAGAGTGTGAGTGTGTGTGTGTGTGTGAGAGTGTGTGAGTGTGTGTGAGTTCTCCTCAGTTCTCGTCCTCTCCGGAGTTGACGGGGTGGAACCTTGGCTGCAGGTCACCTGATTGGCTGAATTGAAAGATGGGGAGAGAGAGGAGAGAGACTTCTCTTTCTTCTCTCTACCTTCTCCATCTCTCCATCTTTTTCCTCCAGCAGCTGAACTTTTCCTCTGAACTGATGATTAGATTCAAATGTTTCTTCTCTTCGTGACAATCATTTGATTTGATCAAGACAGACAACTGAATAAAAGTGAATCTGGACGACCTGCTGTCTGCAGCTGACTTTAATAAGAAACATGAATCAAATAGACTTTTTATGAATACACACACATCGTATCAGAAGAGAGGAGGCTCTGAGCCTCTCTTCTGATTGGCTGACTGTTTTCTGAGTGATCCAATAAAAATATAGCAGATTTCAGGTAAAAACACTGAGAGAAACCAAATCCTGCAAGGTTTGGATGTTGGGTCCAGGTGGGCGGGGCTTGGTGACTGCTTTGTTGTGACATCACAAAGTTCCAGAAGTCCTGACGGCTGGTTTTAAGGCTCAGTTTCTGAATACAGGCTGTGTGCATTTCTCTGTGGACTGAGGCTTTGATACTTTCACAGTATTAATATAGAAGCTAGAGCTGATCTATAATCACACTACACATGGACACAGACCTTTACACTGGAGGAGACCTTTAACAGTGTAGATTTTAGTGCTGCAGAATATTTCCCTCCGTCCTTCTTTTTCTCTTGTTTTTCTTTCTGTTTTCCTCTTGAGAACAACAGATGAACTTATTCCATCTCTCTCCCCATTATTTTCTTCCTTTTTCACTCTGTTCCTCGCAGACACACACACACACACACACCTTCTTTTTGCTTATATCTGAATCTCCATCTTAACCAGACTGGAATCTGTACAGTCTTTAAGTTAAAACTCTGTGTGTGTTTGTGTGTGTGTAGAAAGAGATTTCTATCAGTTGTTAAGGGCCTCAAATGCCACGGATTGTAAAGGTGTGTGTGTGTGTGTGTGTGTGTGTGTGTGTGTGTGTGTGTGTGTGTGTGTGTGTGTGTGATGGCTATCAGCGGTCAGGACCTCAAACCTCCACAGATTTCCCTGTCGGCCACCGTGCAGCATTCCTCTGAGCGTTATCTCCCGCCTTCATCTCTCTCTTCGTATTGCTCGCCGTGTTTCTCTTTATCTCATCAGAGACGTCCCTGCATGGATTTTATTTATTTTATTTTACTTCTTTTTTTAAATATTCTTCTCTCAGTTTGGCCTGTGTTGACGGATGAGCTGATGGTGTAAACAGATACTCTGATATCTGGACGGAACAGAAGAATTAAGCGGAGAGTTTATTCCGAAATATAAATTGGACAAAAATTGAATTCTGTTCAAACAAAATGAGGCGGGCGTGAAAGTAAATGTGCTTCAGTGTCTGGGGAATGAAACTGCACAATGAAATCTAAATGGATTAGTGAGTATTTCAGCAGAGATACAGGATGAGTTGTCGCTTCAACGGGATTTTGTCTTTTTCATTCAGGCTGTTTCTTCTTTTTGCAGCTTTGAAATTTGCCACCTGCTGCGTGGAGAAATAAAGCTGATCAGAGCTTTTGTTTGGAGGAAAAAGAAAAGTTCTCAGTGAGAACTGTCACATCTGCCTCCTCTGAACATCAGAGGGTGAAGGGCATTTGATTTCTGTCTTTGTTCCTGTTGATATTGAGGCTGGATGTTTGTGATCGTCGTCATACTCTCTGAGCGTTTCCTCCCATTTCTATGAGACAATAAGTTCCTAAAGATGAAAGTATGTTCATAATCATCTTCCTGTAAAAGTTTTTAGACTCAGAAATTGTTCTTATGATCAAATATTAAAGTGGAATTGTCTTATTTTCTGATGTGAGAGTGGAGCTGACTGGAGACCGGATGTGACGCACACGAGTACTCAATGATTTCGCCGTTTTTAAGACAGGACACTAATTAAGTGTGTCGTGATTTGCTGAAATTCACTTCAGGAAGCTGAAATCCATCATGGGAAATGTAGTTTGTTAGAAAAAAGTTGCGGTTCAGACAGTGGCTGAAAACCTGAGAGAGGGGAGAGACACTGAAGCAGATTACAGCAGCAAAGACAACGACTCAGAACATTCACAAACCAGGATGCTAATCAGCTAGCTACAGCTCAGGGTGAGAGAGGAGGAGCAGGAGGAGGAGCAGGAGGAGGAGGAGGAGTCAGTATCACTGTTATATAGGTAGAAACATGGAATAAAAACCACTTGAGAGCTTAAACTTTTGTCTTTCATTGTAAACCTGATGTTCATCAACATTAAACAACATTAACGTTAAAGAAGATGTTTCCGGTCATATCCAGAGCCGATGACTTCCAGTAATAATCACACACTTCTTTACTTCACATTCGATCTGCCTCAGAGAGAGAAAGAAAATTCTTCTTTATTCTAACATCTACTTCTTTGTGTTAAACGGTGTCTGCTCGCCGCCTCCTGCCTGAGGACGCTCTGATGTCGTTTACATGAAAGAGACTAAAGTAGTTTCTGGAAGAACGAATAAAGAACGAGACGCTTGATTTAGAAAACGAGAACGGTGTCGGCTGGGATTGGCTCCGCCCCCTCGCGACCTGAAAGATAAGCGCTGTAGCTAATGGACAGATGGACACACTGATTTCAGGACAGTGTTTTAAATCTGTTTCAGTCCTGAGAATCATTTGATCGTCAATGTGACGCATGTCTGAGTGAGTAAATCTGCCCGACGACAGCACGTCCTGTCACATGACTGATGGTCAGTTTGACCTCCAATTGACCTGGACGTTAAACCTCAACCTTCTCAACATGCCTGCACGCTCTGAGAGCACACACACACGCACACGCACACACACACACAGGCACACGCACACACACACACACAGGCACACACACAGATACGCACGCACACACAGGCACACACACACATACGCACGCACGCGCACACACACACATACGCACGCACACACAGAGGCACACACACACACACAGAAATACACACATATCTCTTCCTTTCAGTTGACAAGCTCTTTAAACACCCACCTCACTGAACTTTACGACATGACACACACACACACACACACACACACACACACACACACACACACACACCTTGCCTGGTGTGACAAGCTCTTTAAAACACCATCAAGTCACCCGGCTGAACTTTACGACAAGGTTTCATTTCATGTTTATAAGACCCACACACACACACACACACACACACACACACACACACACACACACACTGATCACAACAAGTGTTGGATTTACCTACTCATCCAGTACATGATAAATATGTCTGTTTGAGTCAAGGTCAAACACACCTCCTCCTCCACTTACACACACTCTTACTTATACACACACACAGACACACACACACAGTGAAGAACAGAGACAGAAGTGTGTACCTGATCATACTTATTGATCACATGACACACGACTGAAGTGCCTCTCTGTTTCTGTGTTAACCACCTTTTTAAACAACTCAGGTAACTTCTTAAACGTCTTTAACATCCTGCTGTGATCACGTCTCTTTGCTGCCAGTCAGTCAGTCAGTCAATCAATCAATCAGTCTCTACCTTTAAAGTTCTCATTTCCTTCCTTTCCCCTCCTCTCCTCTCCTCTCCTCTCCTCTCCTCTCCACCTCCCCTCCTCTCCTCTCCTCTCCACCTCTCATCCTCTCATCCTCTCCTCCTCTCCTCTCCACCTCCCCTCCTCTCCTCTCCCCTCCTCTCCTCTCCTCCTCTCCCCCCCCCCTCTCTTCTCTTCCT